>NC_136009.1:19396124-19732791 GCF_048128805.1 Centroberyx gerrardi
GTTGCTTACTAAGAATGATAAATAAGGCAATCAGATAGTCTCTAGTGACTGCAGCTTTGTCTCAATTACTCAGACACAGTGGAATGCTTCTCAAGGAGATACTTGTTATTTATTTCACGCTGTCACCGACACACTCACACAAAAACACATAAAATGTCAGAAGTTAGTTGGGGATTAGTTAAAGGGGTATAATACAGTTTCAGTATTAAAGTCAATTTCACAAATGCACCAGTACAATTCGTATGTATTAGTGAGAGGTATCTGCTATTTCTAATTACGAGACAGACTGAGAAGAGATTATCCTGTTCCCTAATCTGAGATGATGTTACAACATACAGTATAGTTCCAATGAGAATAAATTGCCAAAAAAACAACAACTGTGAGAGGTGATTTTTTTGGGGGGGATAAACAGTAAGTACTCTTTTTGATCATCAACTATTATAAAATACACTTCATGTGAAGGGCAAAAGTGAAAACAAACAGCGAATAGGTCTAAAAATCACTCTCACTGTTTATGGCACACTTCTGGCCTATAACATATATCTTGATGACACTGCAGACTAGAATCGTGATTCTCTGGTTTCAAGTTTTGGAAGAAGATCGATCATGTTCATGAACATCAACTGAACTGTCCTCAGGGAAAGAAATAAGATACAGGAATTCTTAAACTGAGGAGTATGTGCTTTTAATTTGTTCCCAGTTATGCACATTAGTATTGATCCCAAAAATCCTTCATCAGTCAGGCCTCGAATGGTCATGTGCTGTTCACGTAATAAGGTCACTGCAGTTAAGCACATGGTTTGATACACATTATTCATGAAATTGAAGATTACAACTATGAATTGCAATGTGAACTATTCTGTTCTAGCTGAACACACTGATTTAAGTATTACTTAACCCAGAAATCACTGTCAGTCATCACATTTTTGCCCTAAAGGCACAAAGATGCACTGGGCTAAAATAGTCAACAAAACAGATATTTTCCTTCAAACTGAAAATGGAAACACATTTCAAACTAGTCAAAACTGTCTCCTGCTGCAACACAAAACATGACACCCTTCCAATTCATATTCTGTCCAGGCCCACAGTAACATAATGCATGCGGCTATTGCAGGCCTACGCTACAGATACTACTTCAAGTCCTTCCATTGAGGATCCAGACACATGCAAGTCATCATGGAGAAAAACACAGTCATGAGGTAGAAATTAGATGCTCACCAAGGTTCCTGAAAGTAGTGCTTCCGCTTAATAAATGCAATAACTGGGTAAGTGAGGCAGTCAGTCACACTGAACAAAGGCTCCTATGAGGAAGTGCTCTGGTTTTGTCTGTGAGCTGTCACTACAGCGTGTCTGCTGAGGTGTAAAACAGCTGAGAGAAGCCTCGTCTGTTCAAGTATCAGCCTACTTCACCTTAACAAAATACTGGCATCTCAACAAGTACAAGCTTCATCATTCACAACATTTGTATTTATGATACCAGCCAATGATCTACACTTAACGCTGGGCCTATATAAGTAGCAGGGTGCTGTAGATTGGCAATTGTATGCCTCAAGTCAAATACAAAAGCTTTATGTCCTTTCTATAAACAGGGACACAGATGTTCCACTCCCAGGTCTGGCATCCAGGGCGATCTGTGACCCTTTTGGTCATACTATGGAAAAAAACTGTTACTTTTTTGTGGAGAGCAACACTAACCAAACATCAAACTTAAAAAACGGGTAAACAGTATTCACAGACACAGCCTTTAACGACTGAATGTTGAATCAGCTATAAATACACAGCTATGTTATAATTGTTTTCCTCTGCCATCTAAACCAATGAGCCTAGAGGTCCACCGCGGCACAGTGATGGACCACATCACTGGGAAAATGCACTGTACCTCAGAGCCTGGGCGAACTGCCTGTTGAATGCACAACAGTCTCAGCCAAAACACACAGAACCAACTTGGTGCACGGCTGCTCTGCCTGCACCGCCAGTGTGTGTAGAGCGGGCCTTCTGCATACAGCTATGGCAACATCTGAGAGTGCAATTATAAATCACAATGTGGCGCAAATGTACTGTAAATTATTAAAGCTGTGAATCAGAGTTGGGATTGTTCATGGGGGTGTTTTCAAAGTGAATGAAACGCATTTTCCCATTCTGACATGAAGATGAGCTGTGAAGGCAACTGAGAGCATGGTGAAGCTACACAACAATCTGCAGTAAACATAATGACCATGTCTATTACGGGGACTAGGTTACCAGGCATTGCTCCACACAAAACAGCATGTTATTGTTGCTGTGGGTAGACGCACTTAATGGAACAAGAGTGTAATCACTATTACTTAAGGTCTGTTATTATCCACAGCAGTTTGCTCTTTGTAGCCCTGTCAACCCCTTCGGTAGAATTCAATCTGAGAGCAAACATGCTGGGATCACCTTCAGTCTCTGGCTGTGCAGCATTATGAAACTGTCAATATCTGTCAATACCATAGCTGTTCTTCAGTCTGCTCTCTATGTTTGACATGCTGTCAAACGAGGCAACACTGGCCCCAGAGCCGAGTTCATAATCACAGGTTACACAACAACAACTTGCATGTTTATGAAATGACTTACCAGGCACACACTGCTGAGGAGCGAGATGAGGAGAAAGTCCAAATTGTGGAGCAGCAGAGTGGATCCCATCCCTGACCTGAGGCAGCTCTCCCGGGACCTCCAACAGTCCTTACAAGGCTCAAACAGATAGAGACTGACGCGCAGATGAAATTACTGAAGCGACTTAACTATCTTCAAAGTGGGGCGAGTTGTGTTTTTTTACTCCATCTGGCCTCTTGGTGCTGATGGCGGCTTGTAAAATCATAACTCTATAATCGCCTCTCGATTTTTTTTTCCTCTAATCTACTATACGTTCAGTCTCAGCCTCTGCTCACTTTATTTCTCTGCATCTGTCTCTTTTTTTTTTTTTTTTTTTTTCCTTCTTCTGAAATTACATCCACATGTCAGAACTATTTATGTCGCTCTCGCTCTGCGGTGGGAAGTTCAAATGATTCTTTGTAGGGAAGAAACCAACGCTGTATTTTTAGGTCTTTTAAATTTCCCCTCAGACTAACTTAAACACTTCAGTATGGAGCTGTGCGCCTTATGGCTTATTCCAGTCTTCCCTTCCAGAGTCGGCGCTTATGTCCAAATGTTAGGTCAGTGCTGGACAAAATAAGACCAAAATGTATCACTCCATCACCAGTCGCTGTTGAAATTCACTATTGGAGTCCCTCTGGCTCATGTCACCATCAGCGCAATAGTCTGCTATCGTGCAGGCGACAGTGAGCCAGCAGCGTCTCAGACAGGGTTTAGTCACAGCAACATTTAACAACAAATAACATTCTTGTTACAAACTACAGCATAACATAACAAACTTCTCATATATTTGTCTATTTTGCGTGGATCAACTGATCAACGCATTGCTGCACATCACTTTTCTTGGTTACGGCTGTTTTTTTTTATTTCTTCGCACGTGAGAACACAGCAATGGCAATCTATCGTTTAAGTTAATTTCAGAAGTCGCGTTGAACTATAACACAGCCTAGCTTTGGCAGTTAGATCGCCGCTGAATGTATGAAACTCCCAAACCTTCTCTGTTTACGCATGGTGATGTAGCCCAAAAGCCGGAGAGTTTAAGAGAGGAAAAAAAAGACGCCAACTTGGCTTTAAGAATCACTACTTACTATTTAGAGAAACCCACATACACCCTGACGGATAGTATATTTCACAAACGCCTGAGTATTTCTGCGCGGAGTGAATGTAAAAGTTGAAGGATCTCGTGTTGGGAAGCGGCTCCAGATGTGGAAGGCAGCAGGTCGTGTTCAGTAGTGAGTATGTGGATGGAAAGGGGGGGCGGAAAGAGGCAGGTAGGGTGGAGCGTAAAAGGCTCCCATTGGTGCGCACTCTCTTACGTTAGATTAAACCACGACTCCGAAATGACATATTTTCTCACCCCTCAAACAAACTCCACATTCAACAGATCTCAGGGCCTTTGCCAAACCTTCTTTTTTTTTCCCCCTGCAGTCTCTCTCAAAAGTTGCATCTAGTAAGATTAGATTACCGAGACATAATGCAGGAGATGGCCATTTTTATCCAAGGCACATTTCACCGTCTGTTGGTTTACTGTAATTTACATTAGAGCTGCTGCATGACCATCTCTCTAAACTAAACACTTTTCTGTAACACCTTTTAAACATGTCAGTGTGTCTGGAAGTTAAACACAAGATGATTTGTTGTTCTATGTTTTCATTTTGTGAACATTGTCAGGAAAAGAACAGAAATCTGTTTTATGTCAACTTTTATATATTGCCTTTTTTTCTCTTCAGACTGTGGCTTGAGCCTACAAAGTACAAAGTTCTATATTCATGGCACTTAAACTTAGACCATAGGCACCAGTTCTGCCTTTTCCAGGGGTTAACTAGCCTATTATCTTTTTGGCTATGTTACTCTAAGAAAGCAAGTCGTGTTGATGTTCCCTTCCAAAATGTGGTCAGCCTGCTGTATAAAATGCATAATTTAACCCCCATTTGCTCCATTGGAGCTGCTCTATGGCCAGCAGTAAAAGACTGTGGAGTTATTGGGCAACTCATGTCTGAAGATGTGTGGCTGTTTGAATGTGAAGCTGGCTTTTCTGAAGAAAAAAAAGAGCATGCAAACTTTTAGGATCATAAAACATTTTCTCCAGATAAACTCCCCTGGATAAATAAAGCTTACAAACGCTTACATCTATTAAAAAAAAAAAATCTACCATTGAACATATTTTTTGCCAATTATTCTGATATTGTATTTACAATACAGTTGAAGGTGCAACTACTGTAGTCATTACTGTAAATCACTGCCCTATTACTCTATTTTTTTTTAAAATCCTTTTTTAATCCTTTATCCTTTATTCATGTTGGTCTATCTTCTTCATTCATCATGACCTGCTGTCTTTCAGTCAAATCTACTTTTGGCTTGAGAAAAGCAAAGGTAATAGCCACTGAACACATGCTGTTCGGTTGGCATTTAACTGAATTGTGTTTAAACTGGTGTTAATTGAACACAGGACACTGGTTGCGCAACACCATCCAGAGTGTTTACTTTACTTTGGTGTTAATCTTCTGAACCAAAATGTTAAGCAATGGAACATTTGAGGGGGCACTTCACTAAAAGACAATACAAATTAATAATGTTGTTCTCACATGTAGGTCTATTTCAAAACTGGAGACAGTCTTGCATTCATTTGGTTGGAGAGTTATTGAGAGGTTTCTTGGAATTTTTCTTTTATTAGAAGACACTAAATCGTTGGGAAAATATAGCGTTCAAATGAAGTTAGTCAAAATTAAATATCTAATACATTAAAACTGCAGCAAACATCTGTTCAGATTTTTCAGATTTGCTGTCGGTGAGTATTTACTAAGACATGAAAGTGCTTCGTTTTTGAATGCTGCATACACTTTGAATGCAACAATGTTTAAATGATATTTGCAAGCAAAACTTTCAAAACAAAGAGCATCAGATGATTTACAGAGACATGAATTGGACATCCTTCAAGTTGTCACCACCTACAGTAGCTGAAAGAGATATTCACTGTTTGTCACTGGCTAAATTATGTCTTTAATAAATTACCATTTTTCTGAATCATTGCTATTCCTTTTGGCAGAGAGAATCTATCTTGCAGATGATGACATCTCTCTGGGTCCATAATTTGAAAAGTAAAAACATTGTTGTAGGCTATGATCACAGCAGTTAGGTGGAATAAATCTCAATAAAGTATCTCAAAACAACACTATTGCATGTATAGCCATTACTGCATACTGTGTGGTGAACACTTTTATCCAAAACAGTTTAGAGTATCATGAGTACATACAGTGTTTATATGTGTGGCCCCAGTATTGATCAAACAGTGATCAAATAGTGTCAGTGTGATAGCAAGATAACTGTGTAATATAGCCTATACACAAAATGAGTGACATTAACAAAAAGATCTCAGAAATAAACTCAAAATAGCCTTTGTGTAAAAGCCTTCACCATCACTTCCAATGAGACATGCAGTGATGGACTGCTGATTTGGACTGAGACTTCATATGTATTATGCATAGGAGTGAATGATGCTTCAGCACTTGAGTAATTCGCCACCATATGTCTCTGGCACAGAGAGAGTGGAGATATGGCATAAAAACAGCTCCACTAAAATGTCCTTTGTCCTCATGAGGAATCTCATGTTGTTTGAAAGTCTTCACATGGACTATATGACATCAAATCATGTTTTAATTTATTCAAATGCTGCATTCATTTGATGGGTATTTATACTATGCACATCTAAGTGGATGATAATGTACAACTTGCTCAAAAGCAACTTGAACTTCAACAATGAAACCCAGAGTATCAGTATAATTTGACATGTATAGTTTTGTTTTCCACCTCATTATTTACAGTATGAAATAGTATGAGGTTTTTAAAAATCAGGCCATGCAGTAGGCCTAGTTCTCTTCTCTGTCACAAGGGTATGAGGCTAATGTAAATATTAAATAGCATGGATATACAGCAATACTGTTATGTATGAACTTGGAACAGCATGTCCAGCCGTCCAGACCTGTGTGAAATAGTATTTTCAAATGATTGTGGTGTAAATTTTAACCTGCTTGGTGGTTTTTTCCACATGGGACAATGCAATGAGTGCCATAAAGATTAGCTACAGGAAAGCATTTGTAAGTCAATTTAATATATTTCTTCTGTGATTGACAACTTACCTGACCTGACCTAACCTCAAACATCTGTCACCAAGGTAAAATGTAAAACAAAGAATTATCTGAAAATGGTGTCCAGATATCATAAACAATGTACTTGATGTGATTCAATTGCTGTATTGCATTGTAAATCAAGGATAGATGCTTTTTTTTTTACAGAATGAGTGATAATGTCATGCAGCACATCATCTCCATATTTCTCCAAATATAGTCGGTAGTATGAAGTTACTCTCTTATACCCAGGCAGTGTGTTATTTGCAAAAAATAGGAACATCATGAAATATTCAACTGTTTTAACATTTACTTTAACATTAACTTTAACATTCAGTGCCACTATGAGAGCAGCATCCATTTTCCCAAAGCTGTATCTGGTGACACACATTGTAGGTGTTTGTACGCAGAAGTCTTATATTAAGACATATATGTTAAGATTAATTTGTCTTTTTGAGCTTTTGGGTCTTAGCTCCAGGCTAACCTCCCTGTGATGAATAGGTTACTCCTGGGGAGAGAGATAATGAACAGTGTGAAAACTGTCATAAGCAAACAACCAGTATAAGACATGTGACTGTACCTTTGCTCATCTGGCACATGTGAAAGGCGGCACCCTACTGCGTCTCAGTGGGAAGCTCAAAATACTGTAAGCTGCTAAAGATTAAGGCGGGTGACTGAGTTCATGATATATGCATAATCTCCACTTCATTTTCTCTCTCTCTTCCTCTTGCTCACATACAAGCACACACATCAGAGCATCAGTCGGTGCACTGACTGGTTGTTTTCAAGATCTGGAGAGCCTGGCTTGTGCTTTTCAACTTTTACAGCAATTGTACAGTAAATGCTTAAGTTCTGACAATATAGTGACATCCAATAAATAAATACATAAATAAATACAGGATAAGCTTCTCATTTGAAACTGTCTTTTTGGCAAGCGCTTTTAAAGTTGCAGTGAAACCGCACTTTGAGAGCATCTTGCTTCCTAAATGTGGTGTATTTCTTGTTGAAGCAGGATGTTGGGGCGGGACATAATGCGGGGAGGGATCATTCAAAAGTGTAAACCAATGGGATTTCAGTTAGGACGAGAAAGGCAGTTTTATTTGATGGGAGGGGCGGGATTGTTCAAAAAGCTGTGATAGGTTTATTGGTTGGCATTTTTGTGTACGCTACGCTTTCCAGGAAGTAAAAAAAGATACAAGAAAATATTATTAATGTCATTTTTGTGGCCTAAATTGTCAAATAGATGTATGGTATGATAGTTAGAATGAGCTAAAAAAGCGAAGAAGTCATTTGTTATTTCAGTGTGACTTTAAGCCACTTATCTCTGTGTCACTATTCCTGGCTATGACACACTTCATTTTTCACCCTGTGACCCCGTCCTGTAGCCTCTACCATCGTATTTATCATTGAGCATGGCCTCTGATCTTTGACTCCCATCTGGAATGATTAATATCCACCTCCAGTAAATCTCCCACTAAGTGCTTAGCAAATGTCATCCATTATTGGTAACATAACAGATGAAATGTTATTAACGTGGAACGAATGTTAAGCCTCTTTAGAGGTAGAAGAGCTGTTCATTTTCAAATTTGGAGAGCCAATGGTGACAGCCAGCTCTATACTGTCAAGATGAATGTAACGATTCCACTGATGCGTACACACTGTATAGCATTCATCAAATGTTTCATGCAAGAAGAGCCAGTAAATGTAGGTTCATTTGTCACTCAAATGTTGATACACAAACTTCTCTTGGAAAATGGATGCATTTTATGCCCGCCAAATATGTGATGGACAGGTTCGGGGCTCAGGGGGAAATTCATGAAATGTTTGGTGCAGTTTTGTTAGAAAGTGCGTCAGAAACTGCCGGTGTATGTCTGCATGACAGTCAATAGTGAGTTGACATGTTGATGCTTCATCTCTTGCATTTATGTCAGTTGCATGACGAGAGTCAGATGTCAATGCCTATGGACTGCCTGCAGTAAAATGAGCAATTTTCAATGATGTGGAAACCCAGAAAGTTGGACTCAGGTTCATGCCCCAGATACAGAGTCTGCAAGAAATCTATAGCAAAAGAGCTTTTTCACTTCAACTCGTCGTCATAGAAAATGTTGATTCATGCCTACTATAGGCGATTGATACATTTCTGGATCGTTTACTGGCTGTTCATTGGATGTGACCGTCCAGCAGCCATATTGGACAATGGGATAACATTCCTTGTTGTGTTATTGACGTCTTTCAAAATCAAGTAGGATAGTGAACAAGTTGGTATTCACACAGAATTATTATTATTTTTGCTTGGGATGTTCAAGCAAAATACCCCAAATGTTTGGAATAAATATGAGCCAAAATAATGATGGACTGGGGACATTGGATCTCTTTATAGCCTAAGTGACACATTTCACACAAAAAGTCACATGTGAAAACCCACATGTGAATTCAAACCATATGTGCTATTTGGACATGACACGTTATGTCTTTCACATTTTATTCTGACATCATGTGACAGATTTTACTTCAGATGTGAAAATTTTAATTCATAGGTTTTCACCTGTTGTTACATATGACAATATTTCTTTCACATGTGAAAACTTAATTTCACACACAAAGAGACTGGTGAAAATGTCACTTTCACATGGGAAATGGGAAATTTCACTTGTTCACATAGAGTATGAAACGCAACATGTGTCCAAAAAGCACATGTGGCTTGAATTCACATGTTTCCACCTCACTTGTGACTTTTCTGTAAGGGTTTTTACTTCTTTCTTTTTTTTCCTTCATTTTCATTTTAGTCGTGATTTGAAGACAACAAACATCATACAGAAGCACATTCCCATTGCACCTCAGAACAATGGCTGAAATATCCCAGAGGAGTCTATTTTCGAGTTGGACTGGGGTCAGTTCATCTGATAACTCTTATTGCTTTGACAGCTCACCCACTCAGATCTCCCAAAGGTATACCCAGAAACAGAGTGAAAGAACTAAGCCGGCTAAGGAAACCTCTTCCCTGATTCCCGGGATGTGGGTGGCAGATACACTGTTGAGTGGCAGGCCTTTATCATTTCAAAAGCTGATTCTTCCAGCTTGATGTCTTCAGCTGGTGAGGCCAATCATCAGACATAAGGCTGTTATTGACACAAATTATAAAGTTGTTTTTCTTCCTCAACAGACTTCAGGCTGGCAAGTGAATTTTGAAAGCTACAAATTTCAGCACCTTTTTCAGCAACTTATGACAGAAAACTGTCATAGGTTTGTTTATTTGGGTGAAGATGACAGTTTAGAAAGTGTGGTAAGTTGACAGTGTCCAAAGTAACCAAAGTTATCATAGTTGGCTAAAATGAAAATTAAGAGCAAAGCTAAGCATGAAAATAAATGTGTATAAAATCAAACCAAACTGAAATTGTAATTTCTACAAACCAAAACACAGTTTTCAGATTTTTTTATGTAACCAAACTGAGAGTAAGATATTCAAGAGACTTGCTCTTGTGCATCTCTCTTTTTTTTTTTTAATGACTAGACACATAAGATTACTACATCGAACACTATCTGCACAGCCGTTACCATCAAAATACTAAACTTAAACTGGAACTGAATGAATTAACTTTTATTTTATTTTATTTATTGAGTTTTACAGGACAGTGCAACTCTGCAGCATGTATACAAGTGTTATAACCAAAAGATATTCACAGTTTAACTGCTGCACTGACCTGCCCAGGGCATAGGAGAGCTGCCTGCTGGAGAGATATGATATGACCAGAGCAATGTAAGCTTATGCAAGTGATCAATAATGAAAAACAGTACTGAGACTAGAAGATTTCCCGGTATCCACTGTGAGAAGAGGATCATTTGTAAGTCTGAATCAGTCTCTCTACTGTGTGGCCAACAGACTCCAGATTGGAAAATCTCAAATAAATCAACCTTTTGTCCCTTTCTTCATGAAGAAAATGAGCTTTCAGGTGTAAGGAAATGATACCAGACAGATAACAACACAGAGCAAATGGGGATTTAATCAAATGGATGTGATTTGTGAAATGGATGTGGGGGAAACTCCCTTCCACCAAATATCATCTCAGCTAAATCAATACACAATTTTGAGAAACTGCTGAAGACACATCTGTTTAGCCTGGCTTTTGACTGTGTTTGTGTCTTTTCTCCCATTTTCTGATCGTGCTGTATATGTCTTATTCTGTTCTGTAAAGCACTTTGGACTCTGTAATCAAGGTGCTATATGAATAAAACTGAATTGAATTGGTCTGACATCTAAGCAGCCATCTGGTTGTCAACTTCAAATCAGACAGATCAGGCCCTAATGTGAAACTGCTCGCTCAAAAAATGCAACCAAACATAACAGTTTTGACAAAACAGATACACTACCAGTCAAAAGTTTGGACACACCTGATTGAATGTACTATGTTTTTCCATTATCTTAAAGCCTTTTTGATCTAAAGGCTTATGCTCAAATGCTTGAAATTCGTTTTTTAGACAAATATAAACAGTGAAGTTGATGCCTATGTATGAATTTCTTTCCAAAGCCTTCGCCTTTCCATCAAGGCAAAGGGCGGCTACTTTAAAGAATCTAAAATATAAGATAGTTTGATTTGTTTAACACTTTTGTGGTCGCTGCATAATTCCATTTGTGTTATTCCATAGCTTTGATGTCTTTACTATTATTCTAAAATGTGAAAAATAGTAAAAATAAAGAAAAATGTGCCTGTCCAAACTTTTGACTGGCAGTGTACTAACGACTAAAATTCTCAGCTTGGAAATTACATGCCGGGGGAAAATATCCCATGCTGTCACGAGGCAGATACGCAGGAAATGTACGTCTCTGTCAGATGGCCTTCCTAAGTGAGAAAGTCCAAGTGGGAGATCTTGGTTAATAATCAATACACGTTTGCTTCGATCAAAGACCTCTGCCAGAATCACCTGAGGATGACAGGACTAATTGGTGGATCTGTGAGGGAAGAGGCTGCCATGGACAAATTCATACAAGGCTATCTTGAAGATGTCAACGTGTCACAGCTCAGGCAGTGCTCAGCATCCAAATGTCCAAATTATCCCACTGTTTCTGTCAGTCTGCTTTGTAAGCTGTAAACTGTAAACTCATTTTAGCTGATCTAAAAACATTCAGAAACAGAAATGTGAGAAATGGGGAAAATGTGAGATTGGTGAAATTGAAAAGGAGAAATAAATGACATTGGGGATTCAATTGTATCTCCTTATCTCCTTAAGGAGGTTTACTTTGATAAATAAAGTCCAGTTTGTTATCCTGTGACCAAAGGAGGGCAGTGTGGCTCAGCTGCTGGTGCTGCTGGTGTCAACAATTTATAACTTATGGCCTGCAGACTGACATGCTGCCACCAGCGGAATAAATCATATTGTTTCCTAATTAAATCTCATACCGTACACTTTTTTTCATGAAGTATGATGTTGCACACAGAGAAAGAAGTTTGAACTGGTAGATACTGAACATGAAGTTAATGTAGCCATGGTCAGTAGATGCTGATGTTCGAGGCGTTGAAATGATTATTAAAGAACGGGACCAAGAAAAGCTTAAAGACCACAGGCAACACCTCAGGCAAAGTAAATGCTCTCTCTCTCTCACTCTCTCTCTCTCTCTCTCTCTCTCTCTCTCTCTCACACACACACACACACACACACACCACACACACTCTCGCTCTTTTCTCTGTGTTTCTCTCGCTCTGTGTCTCTCTCTCTGAATCTCTCTCTCTCTCTCTCTCTCTCTCTCTCTCTTTCTCTCTCTCTCACACACACACACACACACACACACACAGAGGAGCAGAATGAATGTTGTTCACTGGGGCCAAAATGTACAATTTCAAAACATGTATTAAAGGAAACCCTGCTGTGGGGGTCCCCACCACCAAACAAAAACAGTCTTCATATTATCTTTGCTAAATAAAAATGTCTGCCAAACAACATGGCAAAACAGAGTCTATATTGGAGTGAAGCCTGTACAGGCTGGCACCCCGGCCGTTTCTGCAAACTAAAGGCCCATTCACATCCAGAACGATAACTCTAAAGATAACTATAAACTATAAAAAGATTTAAGTCGTTACACTATAAGTAAATAGAATGTTTGCGTTCCCACCAAAACGATAACTATAAAAACATCCAAACGATAACTATAAAGGCCCGTTCACATCTACAAGTGTTCACACGATATCTGTGATCAGTTCCTCAGCAGACGAAGCGACACTGCAGTGAGCTGCCGAATTCTCCCGCCCCTTTCTTTCTTACAACTTTAATTTGATTGGTTGAAAATGTTTTATCATCGTCTCTGCATTCAAAAATTGCTCTGAGATTGAAACAAAAATATAGTGAAATGTATCATTTTGGATGTTTTTATAGTTATTGTTGCAGTGGGAACACTAACAGTTATAGTAATCTTTATAGTTATCATTCTAGATATGAATGGGCCTTTACAGTTATAGTTATCTTCATAATTATCGTTCTAGATGTGAATGGGCTTTTAAGTTGGGTAACCACACTGGGTCAAACACTTCACTTACTGCCTCAAAGATTTGATGAAATGAACTTGTTGGTGTATCAACCTCCTTATCAGTATGGCATATAGTATTAGCAATTAGTTACATTATATTCTGTATATTGGTAAATGATTGTAGGGGTTGCAGTGTCACCACAACTCCACAAAGAGGTAATGTGGAGCCATAGGGGATTTTCTGTTATATAATCTAAGCTCTGTCCATGTAGTTACAGAACACTACACACATACTTTGTATTGCAGTGAAGGGCTTTTTGTATATAAATATGATACTGTTGCAGCCATTGCAATATATCTAGTGTCTATTGATTGTAATCATATTCATATCAAATTATAACTGCAAAGTCTAGATCCCTGTTTACATCTCTCATAATTTATCTTCTCATAGGTAAGGGATCAAGTCTAATGACTCAAACTGTAACTGTGAGTATTTCTTTCTTTCTTTCTTTCTTTCTTGGATGGATAATTAAACGATTGTCGCAATTTTCAATTCTTCTAATCCTTGTGTCAAACTGCAGCAAGGACTTTATCATTTATTTAATCTCTTGTGAGTGCCAAAAAATGTATTAGATAACATTTAGAGTAGTCTAACTCAAATTAAACTTGGATGATCATGTCGTTTCACAAAAAGGCTGTTTAAAGCATATGATAGCTTGACAGTCCTAAAACCTATAGTTACATGAAAATGCATTATGCTAAGTCTCAGAACGTCTCAAAAAGCAATTATTGTGATTTTCAAATGAATAATGTAAAATATAGGAGTTGAATCAAAGTTCATATCCTTAAATAGTTCCTGTGGAAACCGGGCACTGAGGCTCTCTTGTGTCTTCAGAAGAAGGCCTGTCCAGACTGCTACCTAAATGATTTAACGTTTCCTATCAGGGGACCGCGATCGCCGATTTCAGAGTGTTTCTCCTTTTCATCATCCACCTCCTCCCTCGGAAAACGTCGCTCTCCATATCTTCCCTGATTTCACACTTAGCCAGCGTTACAGCCCATGCAGCAGGGTGACATATGTTGCCTTTGAATTTAATCGCATGACAGCGAGACTTTGGGCAATTGGCTACCATGACTTTAATTTGTTGCACTCTGTCTTTCAACAGCCGAATTCCCTCTTGATTAATAAGAGTTATATTATTTTACTGACATCACTGAATTGCACTACCACCTCTTAGATAAATACAGGCAGCTCTGCTTTGGAATCCAGGCTGTTAAACCGCCCCGCTACAGCTGCACTGAAGGTCGTCCCGTGGTCCAAGTAACAATTGGCATTGTACAAGGATTGGAGCCTTTCCAAGGTACATACCAGGCAGACAACAGAGTAACACCAAAATAGCAAACTGGACAGGTCTTGGATGTTTTAAGAGCTTGTCCCCGTGGGGTTGGTCATGACATGGATTGTTGCTGTAGCCTGTCAATGACAATCACCTGGTAGAATCTCAAGGGGGGTTGGCACTGTGCTATGCAGGGCTTGATCCATTTATACTCAGACTGACATACACTGTTTCCATCTGTGTCTCTATGTAGGTTAGCCCTAGCCAGGACTCTGACAAGTGCGGTCATGTGCTGTTTGAGAGTAATGAGGAACAAACTGCAGCCATGACTTATTATTCTCAAACACAGACTAATCTGATGATTAGTTTATGCAATGATGTTTAATCTCTTTCCACAGCAGAGCAGAGTGGGGCCAGGCTTCCACTGCAGCTAAAAAGCTGCAGAACAAGCCTAATTAGTTAGGTGTTTCTTTTTAATCAGATTAAAAGGCTGAGCCACTCTGGATCTTTGTAGGTTGAACAGGGAATCTCTTCTCAAGCATCACTCAATGACTGTATATCATCCAGTGACAGTTTACCCAAAAGCCTATTCTGTTTGCGACTGTCACAAAAAAGCCCGTGCAAATCCATGAATGCTCTCAAGTGGTCCTCTTTTTGCAAATTGTTATGCTAATGTGATCTGTCTTCTTGGCCCGAGGCCAATATTGTCTCTCTGACATTAGCCTCAATAGTGTTTATTTTAATCCTCCAATGAGTTTATTAAGCCTTGCGTTTACTTGACATGCTGTCCAGGTAGATTGTGTTTTAACCATGCATGACAATTCAGTCCAGACTGACAGTGGAATTACTGTTCAGGCTCACAGAACAGTATTTGGTTTTGCTAAACATCCTTTTAGAGCAAAGAAAATCTCTCAACTCATTCAATATTCATGTTCACTCAAAAGTCTTCACTTTTCATTATGAACAGGAAATCTCAAAACTCATTCAGAATTTACTCTACAAATGTTGGGCTTAAAGGTTTAAAAGCAATCAGGAGAGAAGCCAGCAGAACTTAAGTGGCTCTGGGTCGCAAGCCCAAGACATGATGGTGAAGCAATCCAGATTTGTCTAATTTAAAATGGGTGTGCTTATTTTTACACATGTTGGACTGGTGTAATGACACATGTTAGCATATGCCATAACATTTCATTACAATGGATTTGCTAAAGCTCACTATTTGCCAGAACTGAGTCGATTGGTTGTCACATGTATCACGTGACGTGGGTGTGAGCCTTTGCCTGAACAGTAACTGTATTCCAGGATCTTTAAATACAAGCACAAAGCAGCTGTCAACTACATGACATCTTTCAGGCCAGAGACAAAGGGGTGTAATGAAGTCTGGGCAGAAGCAGATGACTGTTCTGTAGACAGAAGAAATAAAAATCACTTATTGGGCACTTTCATAAGAGATAAATGATCCAAAATGATTGTTTTCCATGCGTTGTTTACCATATTGCTTATGAATACTGTAACTCAGCTTGTTCAAGCCTCTGAGGTGCAGGAGAAGAACTGTGCTTTAGATTTATCTGGCCCACTCCAGACTATGATCTCTCCTCTCTAGTTATGCGATGAACAGTATTATAATGGAAACCATTTTTATTCTAGCAGGTCTGCAAGCTGTCATCTGACTACTCAAGTCTAGGAGTAATTATGATGATTTCTTTCTCGCCTGCCATGAAAAGCCTATTTAAATCAGCCGTCCTGCTGTGCCTTAAAGGAAAAATCTACCCTAAAAGCACAAACACTTTGATCTAGAATTGCATTTTACTTGTGTTTTAACCTATGAGAAGGTATTATAAGTACACAGTAATGCTGGCTAATTTCTTAACAAAACACACTATAAAAACTGGAAAAAAACATAATTGTTTTTTCTTACATTCTGTTGTTAAACCCTTGTAAGTACATCATGTGTTAGGAAGATTTTCACAATATTATTGTGTACTTGCAATACTTTCCCATAGGTTAATAAACAGGTTAATACACTGTAATAAACACCATAAATACCAGCTTAACCAATATATATTATATATTATTATATATTTGTGAAATCTGCCTCAGAACTAAAATCAGAAGAACTAAGATTCTGATTTGTCAATGGCAAGCCCTGGTGAGGCTGCTCATGCAGACTCATTGAATGTTTGCTTGAGGTATTTACACTCAAATTATCTTTATTTATTAATAATAATATAATAATAATTATAATAAATAATAATAATAACTTTGTCAAAACAGGGTGCTTCACAGGAGTAAAAGACAGCCGAGATAGAGATAAAGAGTAATATAAAAACACTCTAGCATAGAAGGAAAACAAAAAAATCATAAAATAATTGTTTTTTGAAATAATCATAAAACAATTTACACAGTAATTGTATATCAAGTAAAAGCAAGTCTAATAAAGTGTGTTTTTAAAAGAGATTTAAAAGATGACAGAGGCTGATCTCCTAGTTTAGGGGCCAAAGCCGGTCTTCATTCCAGTGTGGCTGTCATCCCAGATTAGTTTCTTGACACTCTCGTTTCCAACTTTGAGAGAGACTTGCTCACATACAAACAATTATACTTAAACATCCAACGTCAGACAGAAATATCATTGTGTGAATTCTGTTTTTGGGTGGATTTCAGTTTAATGCTCTGCAAATCCCCCAGATCAGAACATCTGCCCTTTAAATAAATGATCAACACAAAGCCTTATCCTACTCACACATCATGTGGATAAAGAATAATGCTCTCTCATTAGACATGTTTGCAATTTTCAATAATAATGGAAGATAATTGCTGGGACTTGATATCATATTGTGGCATTGTAATTTAAACAACTTCATCCCCTCTTCTCCAACAATCGTCTCTTCCTTCACCCCCTTCTCTCTAATAATTGCCTCTTTTCACTGAATTAACTAGAGAGGTCAAAACAGATCAAGATCAGGGAGGTTACACAAGGTCTCACTTGTGTTGATGGAAATAGCCCGATTCAAAGAAGGTTCCAGGCCTGGGATTTCATCTAATATAGGTTTCCGTCTGTGGTATCCTGATGATGTACATACACAACCCCCATTGTCTTAAATAGAAGCACAAAGGCATGGCCTTTTATAGTACTCCCCCTATTGTTGGCAGCACGGAGGGTCATGGAGGGGGGTGGAGATGACACCTGTGGACAGGGGATAAAGAGGACTAGCCCCTAATGGGACACCTCTACCCAGAGTGTGCTAGACCCCTCTGCCGTGTCAATCCTCCCCTGTGTCTCCTGAGAACCTGAGAGCCATGGCCCCTAAGAAGAAGGAAGAGCCCAAACCTGCAGCAGCCCCCAAACCCCCAGAGCCTGAACGCCCTAAGACCCCGGAGTTTGACCCTACAGGAGTGACGGTAAAACAAACAAACAACAAAACTCTTTATCTATACCTAGTTACTGTGGATCAAGAAGTGGACTCATCTGTTTGGTTGTTTTCTAATTGGTTGTGCCATTTTGGATTGAGACAGACTTCAGCAAGTAGAGGGAAAAGAGAACCAGTGCTTTTTTTTTAATCATTCAAATTACCAATGATTATACACAGTGGCTATAAAACTTTAAATGAGGAGATTTAGTCATGGAAACAATGTAATCTCTATTCATTTCACAATTAAATAATTATATTTGAGGATAAAAGCAACTTATCAGGGAGATAATTTCACAGATTGTTGATTGGTTTGTGTTTCAAGAGCATCAGAGACCCCATGTGACATAAGCAGGGCAGTGCATGCAAAATTATGACTGTTCAGCCATATTTGAATGGGTTATGATAATGCTGGCAGCATGGCACATTTCGTACTATATTTATAGCTATTACACAGCTTTAAAGAGTATTTGTTCATCTTCAAACATGCAGCATGAATTGTATTAAACCCCAGTTACAGCAGCTGTAACTTTGTAACTTCATCGTTTTTGCTGGGGTTAAATTTGGAGGCGTACTAGCTGATACTAGACATCATGGAAAGATTCTCTTCTGCTGACTTGGCCCCTTCTCAATGGGTAAATGTTTTCCTGGTTGAGGGAGCCGCCATGTTACAATGGAGTGAGGTTAAAGCCACAAAATATGATTTTCATTATGTCTGTGAATAGCAGACCACCCACACCACTCCTCTGAGGGTAAAAGGCTGGAAAAACCAGAAGGAAGAAAAATATAGATAATTATAACCATCACCATCCATCTTTAAACATGCTTAGATAAGTGTTTGGATAATATTTTTACACAGCTTCATGGAAGGGCTGGGATTGTAGATATCCAGACATCAGACAGAAATTTAGGGGACTATCTGAAGGGAGTCCAACATATACATACTGTATAAATAGTCATCATGGGTCATGTTTATTCAAATAGTGGTTTGTTTTTAGAATTACCATAACACATTAAACAGAAGTAGAATGGAGATATTTTTGCATTGTTTATTCAAACCTATGGGGTTTTGATAATGATGAGGAAAATGAGAAAGCTTGGTTTAGCTTTTAGCTTTTTCTCTGCTATGGAACATTTGAATACTGCTTTGTACGACTACTTACTACAACTTTACATCCTCTTGACTGTAATGTTTTGTTCATATGAAGCCCCATTTATACAGCTAAGTATTCACAAAACTTGCAATTGAAAAATTTGATTTTCCGAACAGGATCTCCTTGTAAAGCTTTGAACCACTTTAAATTTGATGCACCTTGATAATTCTAAATTTAAATGAAACTGCACAAGACTGTTGGTAGATTCATGTGCATGTGTGGGAGAATATACTTTACATTCATGTCTTTTGGCAGCCATTTAATGTCCCACACATGCATCCTTGAGTATTCAACACTATCCTTAAGCAGTGAAGTCTTGACCTTGTTGATTGCATGTTATGTCTTGGTGTCGTGTGAAGTGTCATTCACAACGCTAAAGCTTCCTCTGCATTTATTACACCTTGCAGTAGGATAAAAAAATAGGCTTGTCAAATGAAGGAGGGAGTTTGTTGTCTGACAGCATCTATAAGAAGAGGGTGTTGGACTCAAGGTCACTGGTAAACAAAGCAAACTAAGATTGGAACAGATGCCTTGAATAAGCAGAGCGTAACTGGAGCTGGTGGAATGTCCAGAGCGTTGTGGCATTCAGTGTAACGGCATGAGGTGAAGAGGCCGGAGGGGTTAGCGAGGTTAGGGGTCGAGCTTAACAGTTTGCTCTCCGTTTTTTAATGCAATTTCCTCTGCAATCAATCCTGCGCACTCACTGTACTCTGAGCTCTGCGTTAAAGCTACTTCTTCTGAATGATTGATTCACACAGGATCTAATGCCTGATTTGCTTTGTCTCTCTTCAGCTGGAGTTCACCCCTGAGCAGATTGAGGGTAAGGTTGCGATTGCTGTTGCAGTTGTCAGTTGTGTTGCATGCTATTTATAGAGCCAATGAATGGTTTTGTTGTGATAGCACTCTGAGTGCCAATCCATGAGTGTTCGCGAAATGTTCAGCAACAGGTGATGATCATAGTGTTGCAGGCATGTGCTTTTATTCTCAAGTACATGCATGTAACTCCACCATGTCAGAGAGATGGGAAAATGCATGCCGTTCTTAAAGTACAGCTCCTTGGGGTTTGATTCATTTCCTTTTTCTCTGGTGAAGGACCCTTTTACCCACGGCATGCCGCCATAGATCGTTATTATAGTAGAGATGTTACATCTTCAAGACCGCTCCTCAAAGTGAAAGATACTGAAGCAGACAAAGTGGTTGCCGAGCAGGATGAACACACTCTCAAAAAGCATATCTTGGTGATGTTCTGTTCCCAGACTTCAAAGATGCCTTCCAGTTATTCGACAGGACACCAGCCAACGAGATGAAGATCACTTATGCACAATGTGGCGATCTGATCAGGGCTTTGGGCCAGAACCCTACCAATGCTGAGATCATGTATGTCCTCGGAAAGCCCAAGCCCGAAGGTAGGTATCATGCACAATCAATACACTGATTGATTAATTTGCTGTCTGTGCACAAAATCAGACTATTGTGACTATTGTTGAAAACGGTTAATGTTTGCCGGATACAGAGAAAGGCTCTGATAAAGTTTCAGCCAACATCAGTAATATTTCAAGTGGAGTTTTATTTGTTTCTTATGGGAAAAATAACTTATGCATTGCACATACAATTTCACACCGCTTTTTCTACAGACATGCAGTCCAAGATGCTTGACTTTGACCAGTTCCTGCCCATGCACCAACACATCTGCAAGGCCAAGGACCGTGGAACATTTGAGGACTTTGTTGAGGGTCTGAGGGTGTTTGACAAGGAGGGGAATGGCACAGTCATGGGTGCTGAGCTCAGGCACGTTCTGGCAACACTGGGTAAGTCTAACACGCATCACTGACACACATATAAACAAACCAAACTGAATCACCAAATGGTAGCAGTGGGAGAGAAGTCAGGTCATTATGAAGGTCGATATGGAGCTGACAGCATTGTTCCTTCCTTGTGGCTCACAGGTGAGAAGATGAAGGAGGATGAGGTGGAGCAGCTGATGCAAAACCAGGAGGATGCCAATGGATGCATAAATTATGAGGCTTTTGTAAAACACATCATGGCATCTTAAAGAGGTACAATGTCTCTTTCAACCTCATTGTCAATCTGGTGCTACAGCATTGCTCTGCATTATGCAATCAGTATAAGTGTGTAATGACCTTTTTTTCTCTCTCTCTCTCTCTTTCACTAGAAAACCAAGACACTGAATTTTTGACCTCAGCTGATCTTTTTATTTTTTTCCTGTAAATTCCACCCTGTATATTTCTCCTTTCCATGTGTCTCAGATGGATCAATATTTCATCAAGTTGCAAGGACATTTCAGGTGCTCATTATTTTTCTATGATCCCTTTTGTTGGCGCTATGCACACATTGCACGTCGCCACTGTTCATATTGTAGATCAAAAAAGCTAAATAAATGAATTAAATTTTCATGGTGTAATGGTGTTTCATGGTCTTTTTCAAAACAGCGCTTGATAGCTGTGACTCATTGTCTGTCTCCTCCACCTGAGACTGTTTGATAAAGTTGATTTGTTCCGCAATCTATCCAGTAGAGGGTGCTACACTAACTTTAATTGCACTAGAATGAAATGAAAGTGGCTGTGCAGCCACAAGGCTTAGTCAAATTAAAGGGAAACACCCATGTAATGAAAGTCATCCCACAATTAAGGATTCTGGTGGCTCTGTACTGGTGTCATGTGCATTTTTAGCATGGTTTTGGTTTACCCATCACTTAAAGCTCAAGCTTCAATGCTATTGATGCCTAATGAAACAATCATAGTGATCACACTCTTCATCTCATGATGTATTTCTAGCCCTATGACAGCAGTTCTGTGACTATTCCCCTAAAACAAGGCACATGCAGTCTTCTGATAGATAAAAAAAAAAAACATCATAAAGAATATATGTTTGTATCACCAGATTTGACAGAGAATTTGGCAAAAGATTATGGAATAGCATCAGAAGTGGAGTTTTCCTTTGACATCATAACAACATCAAATAAAGTGTCGGGCTCCACAGTGTCCCCTCACAGCTTAAATATACAATGGCATGGACTTTTCTTTAGTTTTATGAGATAGTCAGTCATTTACTGTATTGGTGACATTGGTGATGAGTCATCAAGCACAATTTCATAAATGCTCAAATACTTTCTTGCTTTTCTTACCATTGGACATTCTGATTGTGCAAGACACTGCTTCCATCAGGACACAAATGAATCATGGGATATAAATGATCCGTAAGATCTCTATTCTGTTAGAAAATTAGCACTGATAGTATTAATATAAGAAAATGCCCCTCAAACCAATACTCACCCACCAGCCCATGACTTTGGGACTTTTTGTTGATGTTTCTTTCATTTTAACATTGTTACAAAGAAATACCAGCGCTGGTTCTGCTGCAGGCTAAGCTGCTTCTTTTTAGAATGACACTGTAAAAGCATAATTTTAACACATATTATAGCCTACAGTTTTTTTACTTTAAATGATTATTAGCAGTGATATGCCAAACAATACATATCGTGCAAATTCTTAGATATCCTATTGTACTGAAGAAAGGCACAGTTGAAGACTACAGAAAGGAGACAAAATCTTGGTTCACTAATCTTGTGTAAATTATCTGATCAGTGTCCAAAATGCCTCTGGAGAAAAAATAACTGATTCCCAAGAATCCCACCTATTGTTGAACATGCTGAACATACCAGCACACTTGGAATGAAAATAGAACAAAATGCCAAGCAATGGATAGCCCCCCCCCCCCCCCCCCCCCCCCCCCCCCCCCCACATTCGTAGGAAATTTGAGGAATAGTAGTATTTCCCCTTTTTAGCCAGCAGAGGGGGCCGCTGCTTCAATAACCAAAGATTCTTCATTTTCAATTGGGGATTCAGTAAAATTGTGATACTGAGCCATGAAAACTTGTTTGTGGGGTTTGTGCTTGAATTTGACTTTTTAAATACAGATTCAAAGCTCTGAAGCATTTACATACAAATGAGAACATAATAAACATTACATGACAGGGGAATTGTAGTTATTAATATAATACATTAATAACTACTATTCACCTGTCACAGACAATCCTTCCCACTTGTCCAACAAAACTTTATTTCATTTCAGTTCACGTTCACACTTACAACACCAGTAAGAATAACCTGCACCTACCCAGATTTTAGAGAACTCATTAGTTCTCAATTAGATATATAGGATCCAACCTGTGGCATAGTTACATTATACATCGTTAATGAATCTACATCTCTTGACGGTTCAAATAAAGGCGTCAGGACTGATTAAGGCTTTTTTTCCCCCTCAAAAGTAGGCCTACCACACACATCCTCTTGCTTCTCTCTCTTTCTTTCTTTGAATAAACTCTCTCTCTCTCTCTCTCTCTCTCTCTCTCTCTCTCTCTCTCTCTCTCTCTCACACACACACACACACACACACACGCACAAACACACACATCATGCTGCACTGTAAAATAGAACTGTAAAATTAAGCCAGTTTTTATAGTAAACATAATTTCTGAAAAGTCTCTAAATCTGTCACCAAGTTGGCAAAAAGTTCTGGTACTGACTCTTCTAAAACTAAAGTTGTGCTTTGAAGTAACTATAGAGGCCAGGGTTGAAGACAAGAAACGTTCCTGTGGCACAGTAACCTAAATTTGGAAACAAATGTACTTTCAGACTGTTCTTTTGCTTTTAAGACTAATATATTGACCTTCACACACACCACATCTTTCTCAGCCATCTCTCTTTTTCCAGCCTGGTTGTTATATATTTAGTCATTATTTGCGCACAGCCAATTCTCCACTGGGCCTCCATGATGGCACCAGTTGTGGTTGCTGGGGAATTTGTGACACAGTTGCAAAGCCTCTATTATCCCATAGACCTACCGTGTTGTCATGGAGTCATTGTCATTTTTCTGATGTGACTTCCGGCAAAGTGAGCAGTGTTCACTGACTATTGTTAAAGTACACTTTAATCGTACTCTGCGCCAAATCCCAAAGGTTCACCCTAAGGGAAATACCATGCATAATGTTCTCATCTGACATTTACATTGATTTGGCTTGAATGATTTGATAAATACAAGACAGTTCTATATTTAGCATCCCCCATCTATAATGTTTAATAGGCCAATGGTTTGAGCGAGGCTTGTGCATTTCTACTGGCATAATGTTGAGACTTTTAGCTTCAGTGTCACAGACAAAGATAAAGCCAAGTGCAGTATACCAGCTTTCAAATAGCAGCACAACTACAGTATAATGCCATAGCATAAACTGATGAGGCTTCAGTGTCTTGCGCTTCCACTAGGCCTCCCTGCCACCTAGTTCATTTTTCACATGACCAAATTAATCTTCTATTAATAGAGAGCTTCAGTATGATGTGTCCCAGGGGACCCATGAGTGAATGATTTATAGGTAATAAACAACTTCAACTTAGAATTCCATCTCATTCTCAATCATTCAAGTTGTTTTTTATATAGTCCATGCGGAACGGTTGCATTGTTTAATTTTGGTCTCTGACTGTCTTATGTGTTTTTGTTGGTTCAACCGATGGCCTCCTACATGAACTACACATTAAAATAGCTTAAAAATCCAAGATTGAATGATTCAGGATTTGAATCAGTGGTTTTGCACAATTCACCCATGGAATTTTGAAATATTGAGGAGTTGGATTCTATAATAGATTGTCTATTCTGTTAAAAATAATAATTCATTAGGCGATAAGAAATATAGCGATTATAGCAGATTTTTTCCTAAATGGATAAATAGTTTTGGAATAGAACTCTTCATATAATGACATCATAAATGACTAAGCATTATTAGAACGTAGTGGCAACCCCAGATTGTCATGCCAATCATTTATTTTTAGTCAAGGTAATGACTGGTGAAAATCAGTTTAATATAGACACAAGGGAGCCTGGGGGAAGCAATCCAAGATGAAGTGCAGATGTGCACCTTGCCTCTGGCAGTAGGCTGCAGAACAGCAGATCCACTGTCTGCCTTTCATGCAGTTGTCAAGCATCGAAAGCATTAATTGTCACAACAAGCCTTTATTAGGCTGCATCAGAGTCCCAGCTAATTGTTAGGGGATGTATAACTCATAGAGTCCTAAGGGGTCTGGGCATAGGCAGCATTTTCTGCTCCACTTCACTCCAGCCCAGCCTATAAGAATAGTATGAAACCAAGTCCACATGCATATTACATAACCTAGCAGGCACGCTTTCTCAGGCCATCTTAAAATATTCCAATGACAAAAATGTTATTTACAAGTAAGACAACTAGATGCCACAGAGCCAGCAAGGCTACAGTAGTCCACTCCATGAAAATAATTATCTGAGTCATTACAGGACTACTGTATTTGTGTCATGCAGTGCTTGAAAACAGGGACAAATAGCAAATGCATCAACCAAACAGATCCCATTAGGGCAATCTGTGGCTGATGTCAAATTGCCCAAACTGAATAGGCTTAATGCATCACCCACTGTCAACACTGATCACTGATGTCTAGAAGTCTCTCCAAGATTGTCCTTTAATGTAAAAAGCAACAACAAGAAGAATAGTATGATTTTACTTGAAATCAGATGGTATTTTTTTATTTCACATGTGCATGTACAAATGTATATCAATCACACACAAATACATAATTTACAGAGAGATAACTTTCCTGTTCACAAATATGCATTTCCATTTGTTTGTAAGGCAACATGGGTGGTTCAACGAATAGTTTTCAATAAAATCATTATAGGTCAAATGTATTTATGTTCACTAATAAGTTACCAAATCTGACATCACACACATTGAATACATTTCATAATGAAAAGGGTGTACAAAATAATGCCAACAAGATTTGGTCTACAAAGTGCAGTGGCAACAATAAAAATATCTAGGTAAACATGGTTTGTCTCTTTGGTGAGTTTAAATAAATTATTAGTTTTCTCTCTCTGTATGAAATAGGCTATATGAAATACTGTAATTTCACAACTGTATCAGGTAAAGTTAAACTTTACGCGTTTGAATTTGTTTTCACATGATGAGCTTAAGACATCATGGAGGTGTGTGCAGTGTTACAGCTGCACAAGATGTGATGGTGGCAATAGAAACACAGGTAAATGTTTAAAATATCTACATCAAAATCACTTCGGATGATCATCAACACTTGAACTCACTGTTCTTAATGGTTGAAATCAGTCCAGTCCAGCAGCACAATAGAAAGACGTCTTTTGTAATGTAATAAAAGTCGTACAAAATACAAATATGAATTGTACATTTTACAAGGGGTGATGAAAGAATATTTCATGTTCTGTACAATAGCCATTAAACTCTAAAGACATTTGATCACAGTCTTTGAAGGAAATAGATTCTCTTTTCTTGTTATTTTATTAATCCGCAAATCCACAGTCGATCCCATGGATCTGAATCTAGACTGAAGAAAAAATGAAAACTGAGCAAACTAAAATGACATAGTTTAACAGAAAAGTTTAACATTCTTAATCGTACCACCTTCTCTTCTGATGTTATTCTGTGATTGGAGGATTGGACCCTATAAAAATCCAAGTCATGATAATCACCACAGTTGGGAGCCACTTGGCCATGATGTAAACTTCCGAAAACAGCAAGCAGCAAATGAGTTGTTGTCACTTACTGTACAATAGAAAGAGTGTTGTTGTCCTTTACCCAATACAATTATCTTCCAAGAACGCGCTGTAACCGAAAGTGAATTGATTGTACATTTCAAGGAGCACGTGCGTCTAACGTGAAAAATGTAAGACCTCCGGAAAGAACATTTTGAACTTGAAATTCTTGAACATCTTGCCCTTGCCAACTTTGAATCTCAAGTTCAGCCTCTGCTTTTTCAATTTCCTAGTTAGAAAAAGTGTATCTTCAGGAGTATGGTAGCACTGTAGAACACTGCATTTTAATTTGGGGGGAAAAATTCCCACCTATGACAGTTTCATTTGGAAATATCCAAATAAATACATAAACAAGACATGTTGTAGAATGAAATCATTCTTAGAACAAATCGTTCTGCTCTGCTCCTCATCTTTACATAGAGCACAATGTGTTTTGGAGTATGTCATTGTGGATGCACGGTCCTATTGGCATCTGCATGGGAACAATATGCAGATGCCAAAGTTGGAGCTTAGCGTTACACCCAGGCACGACAGACATTCCCAGTATGCTGTGTGCTGTACGATGACCTGACCGGGCCGAGCGTTTAGGAAGGCAAATGGTGCTCACTGTCATCAAGCTCTTATCTCTTAGACCAGCAGCTTAGTTGTGCCACTGATTACGAGCAACCCACAAGGATTTTACAAAGCCAAAAGGATTTAATCTACTTCCTGCGGTTGTATAATACGTGCAAGACCCTTAGCATATATTTATGTTACATAAATGTCTTGGAATCACTAGCCCATCTCCATATTAGCGTAAGATAATGGATATAATGTGAACTTCAATCACTTGGAAGAAAGCTTGAATTTGTGATCGCTCATCCATCAGCCTCGGGGAGCTCAACACATGAAGCTGGTCTTTATGATCTTATACTTCTTCAGTGAGCTTAAAAAAGAAAATCCAACAAAGGGAAAGGGAAATGGCGGCGCAAACAAATAGCTGGAACAAAGCTTTGGAGATGAAGCTTAGCTTGTGAATGGACGTCCAAATTTTTATACAAAAACAGTATGAGATTAAACATCCAACACTGTATGAAAAGCACAGGACTCCAAAAAGAGGCCAAGCACTCTGTCTGCAATGGGGAATAAACTATATGGGCTTTATTATAATGGCTACATTGTATAAAATGATCAGCACAGACTGACGTCTTTGTCAGGGTCACAACCTGTTTTGGTTGTGTTTTGATGGATAGCAATTGTTCAGATCAAAACAAAGGATTTTTGATCCCTTTTGACTATTGTGCTATGGATCTTTTTAGAGTCGCATGCTTTTTATACAGTTTTTGATGTTTATTCAAAAGCAAAGCCTCTTCTCCAAAGCCTTGTTCCCGTCAAAAGAACCTGCTCTCAAACAGCACCTGTCGACTTTTGCATTTTGTTATTTATCGTACTGAAAACAAATGGCTGTTTGTGCGACATCTTGAAAAAAACAAAAAGTGTCTTGGCCAAATGTATCAAATCAAATTGTTTTAAGCATTCCACACTGTGCTCACAATCACTAACAATGGAGCAGACATTTGCAAGTGTGTGAGCTGTTGAAGGATCCTACTACAAATCCTGTGAGATTATCTCGCTCCTTGAATGAACACTGAACACTAAAGAGGACGCGGATAAGAACACTCAAAGAGGAGATGATAAGAAGACTCTTTGTGATGTCATCTTTTGATTATGGTTCCATTTTCATGTCTTTGTGTTCCAAAGACATGAAATTCCAATGGTCCAATCTCCAGAAAAATTAAAAACGATTGTTACATGATGCAAATCCTATGTGCATCAAATGCAACAGTTTATTTTGAGATGCTCATCT
This sequence comes from Centroberyx gerrardi, assembly GCF_048128805.1. Taxonomy (NCBI): domain Eukaryota; kingdom Metazoa; phylum Chordata; class Actinopteri; order Beryciformes; family Berycidae; genus Centroberyx; species Centroberyx gerrardi. The sequence continues at coordinate 19,424,665 of NC_136009.1, forward strand.
GTTCTCACAAGCAAATACAAATTGTCCCCATTATGACTCATCTGTCACAGTGGACATACTGTAGCCTTGTTAGAGGAATCTGGAAATCAGTCTCTTCTGTAAATCACTTCGTTGTTTGTTCTGGACAAAAAGATAAAGCAAAATGAAGTTCAGGGCATTTGTTTCTTGTCTGTTCCCCTCAGACGGTGCAGCAGAGATCGTTCCCCCTGGTCACACAGCTGTGGTCTGTTTGATGCTGTGGAAACTGATCCTAGTTGGAGATGTGGGGATGGACATGGCCCGCGCCACTCGCACTCGAAGGGCGTGATTGTCCTGCCAGCGGTGCCACCGTTTCCTCACTGCAGAACGCACCTAAAACATGAGTGATAAATTATGTTATTGTTGTTGTATACTACCCAATACAACCCATTCAACTCAATTTCAAGTGGATGTTGAATCCTCCAAATAATCTAAATAATCCAGACGGAATACAGGATAAAAATCCCATTTAATTATTTACTGCTGAACATATTTGCTGACTCCTGAGTTACAGTATCGTGTTTTATGTCGATTTCAACGACAAATCTAAAGTTGTATTAAATAATAGCGTGAGTGCTGATTGAAATTCATTCTTGCACACTTTTCAAGTTTCAATTATAGCAGGGTTGGAATAAATCAGCAGGAGGGTGCTTAATATTTCATAATTACTGACAGATGTGTAATACCTTTTTATGGCATAAATGGCCTTCAAACAGCTGGAATTCCAGCAATTTGCCTTTATCTTCATTAGATGAAGGGATAGAGCTCAGTAAAGGTCGCTATTATATTTAAGGACCATTATTAAAATGTGATGTTTGAGTTTCACTGATGGAATAAAAAAAATAAAAAACATACAGCAATCTCTTTTGTTTTCGCAAGCTAGCTAATCCCACTGATGTATTGCTTTCATCAATTGCAGATGAAAGGTGCTGTCTAAATACACCCTACAAGGCAGTTAGCCTGCTAAACCAGTAATAGACTAATGAAGGAAATCCACTTTGGGTTTTGTTAGGATCATGTATCAAAGAACTTTGACATTTAAATTCATAAACAAACACGAATAGTCTTTTGCAAAATTCTGATGACTCACCTCTCCATTTAGAAAGCAATAAAATACTGACACAAAGAAACCCTGCAAAAGAAGACAGATGACTATTAGAAGTAGCTTTCTAAGTGCTGCTGCATTGCGTAATGCCAATTCGAAAATGAGTTCCTTGTAATACTTGGCTGAACCAAAACTCTATAATTGGAAATAGGTATCAGACAATGCAGAGGGCGGAGTCATACAGGTGATAAGAAAAGACATCAAAAGAAAGATGTTCAGTATGTGGACAAATCCTGTAACTTTTTATAGGAATCACACAAATAGATGTCTCATTAAATGGACCTGTATACCTCTAAACTGGACAGACTGAGCGTGAATTCCCTCTTCTCTTCCCACTCAGTCTTACATTTAAGCACAGAAGATGGGAAGATAGAAAAATAGCCACAGAGCAGAAATCACGCCCACATGGCCCTGTTCATGCTGACAGCTGAGAGCGCTGAGCATAAGGTAGGGAGAGCCATATTGTGTGTAAGCTCAGCCAGTCTGCTAGTACAAATCACCCTTCCACAAGAGGGCTCATAACCTCAGACGTCATCGTGAAAGAAGTAATAAAACTCTACGATAACGTGATTCATTCTGAAATTAGCAAGATTCATTTTGTTATATTTAGATACAATGTTTACTGGGTTTCACGCGACTGCCTTCCTCATATCATTGTCCTTATGCTCACCTGAAAGGACTGTAAAAACGAGTTGAAATAGATGAAAACTATTTGTGAAATGTCATCCTCCCCAGGATTCACAAAGAAAAGCATGTAGGTGATCCCCAGCAGAGGTAGTAAGACCAGTGTTGCTTTCACTGCTTTTCTGTGAAGACAGAGAGATGGAAGATGGGGGGGGGGGGGGGGGGTCATTTATACAAATGTACTTGGATTCCAGCAGAGATCATTTCGCAAAATGTGCTCATGCACCATTAACCCTGCGCCCATTTAAATTTGTGTAGCTCATGCCTAACATATCTGTCATACATAAATCACAAAGCAACTTCAATTCCAACTAATGTGAATAGGCTCAGTAGTTACAATACAAACACCCTGTATGCTGTAAATAGACCTTAGAAGTGAAAACAGGCCAAAACACAGTAATCAGGGCTGAGAAACACAGAAACACAATTTTATTGGCCAAATACGCCATGAAACAGTATAAAGTTGGCTTGCATGCAGCTCACCTCTCTCAAGCAAATACCACACCACCATTATCGACTCATCAGTTCTCATCAGACATGTCTGATGAGACTATTTTCCACATCCAAGGTTTACCGGTGAGGCCAACTAAAATGGCCTCTCACATCAAATAACTACTTCTAGAACTAAACTGAATGAGGCCAATTTGTTTGCCTGTACTTTGTCACTTAATGACAGGCACATCTGTGGTAGCAATGTCCTGCCATGACTTCATTATGCAACATGAAGGCTAACTCCAGAACAGCGCTAAAACCTTGTATATTTATAACTTGTGGATCTGATGTCTGGTATAGGGTCTTTGGTAGGATTTGAGATTACAAATAATCCATCATAGGAAAGCATATTTCATGTGAGATTTTTGAGGAAATTGCTATGCAAGTTAATTTGAACATCTACTGTAATAACATTGGCAGTGCTGTAGGAAAACATTAGGGCATTGTGACCCAAACTAAAAAAAACAGATTCAGTATATAAAAGGTGAGAAAAGATCTGAGCCTATTATCACTTTGTGATAGAAGGTGTTAGAGGGTGTTTGAGGGAAACACAACTAAGAACCACGTTTATGATAACAGGGTTTAGTTCTTAGTCTAAAAGTGGTTTATTGTTTTAATATAACAACAGAGGCAATAATTACACTGGAAGTGGTGCATCAAAAGCCATAAAAATGACATTACCAAATATGATTGGTCTCTGCAATTAAAGCACTTGACAAATATGTGATCATAAACATAGTTTTTATTTTGTCTTGTTCTCAGAGAGAATTTGAGAAAACACTTCAAATTTGCAAGTTTGGAGAACAGGATATTCAAGCTCACTTTTTTTCAATATTCAAGCTTGTGATGTGTGAGATTTATTTGAAGTCACATTTTAAATATTCACACTAATTCTAACATGGTAACTGTTAGTGAAAATCAGCTAGTTTGATGTTAACAAATGCAATTTCTACAGAGCTTTAAATTCTGTTTAAAACATCCCATGTTGCCGATGGAGGAGCTAACAGATAGAGAGAGATTTTCATTCCAGTCTCAGAGGATATGAACAATAATGTCTGCAATCATCCATAGAATGAACTCACCTGTACTGTATTGTTTCAGATGTGGTAGAGGCTCTCAGTTTGGTCATAAGGATTCTTACTATGTTGAAGAGGAAAACAAAGTTTATCTAGGAAAGAAATGAAAAAATGAATAAATACTGAACTCTGCACTAATAGCTTACACTGACAGTAAAGTAGCCGAGAGCAGATTCTGCTCATTATCTACTGAGTGAGGAGAGCAACAAAGGTCAAAGCCACCTCCTTTCTCAACAAAGCAGTGTTAGAAGAGCAGACACAAACCAGGACTGGTCAGTCGGCCACCATATGCTGCTAACAGCATGTGCACAACCAATTAGTAAATAAATTGCTATGGACAGAATTTCTTATTTATAGTCCTCTGATCTGTTAAAAAACGTTGTAGTTGCAAGCAGTAGTTTTTAAACCATCAGGTAAGTGAAGTCTATCTTTTTTACTGGTGATACCTGCAAGATGCTCCATGGAAATGTCTTGCACTGTATGACCATTTCCATTTTGAAGTGCTTTTTAACCAGTAATACAAACAATAGCAGACATTGGTCATCGATCTTATGTTAGTGTAAAATGTGTGTTATTATGCTATGAATGAGCGTTTTAACCAATCAAACCGAAGTGTAAAGAATGGCTCTACAGCTCTGTTGTTGCTCACCAGAAGGACAAGAATGACTGGTCCTTGGTAAATGTAGTCAATATATTTTCCAGGTTCCTTGCCAAACCAGCATCTGTTAACACAGAAAATAAATGAATATCAATACCATGTGATTAAGGAAAACATTATAGGGTTGGCAAAACACATATTGAATTTTTAAGTCAATGCTTACTGTTCATTTTCGTAATACAGTTTTCCAATAGCCCAGGCAACAATTATAGGGCAAGGAATACCTGTAATAGAGAAGGAAAAAGATACGGGGTAAGAAAAGTGTTTGCAAAACAACATTATACAGCAACATTTACGAGGAGTAGAATGTTGTTTGAAAAAGCTTCTAATGCAAATATAAGTATCAATTTGCAGCGATAACAGCTCTCTAAACGGAATTGAGTTGGGTAATGTGCACAATCAGTCCTCAAGAAGAAGTAGCATAACTTTGGTGAACTTCAAGCAACTTTTACTGGTGGTAACTGAAGAAGGCAACTACCACAACATGTATTTTACCTTCAGAACTACAGTATATGATTTTACTAACTTAAATGCAAGACAGTGGCATATAACATGACACTTATTTATCATTTATCATTCATTAATAATTTTTTGGTCGTGGTGTATAAGGGGGAAATACAGTATACGTGAGCACAAATTCTTCAAAAATCTATTCAAGGAGCATACTGGCATTTTCCCTGTCATCATCTGAAAAGGGTACAGTATTAAATTAATTACAGTGTCATTGCAACATTTTAAACCTAAAAAGGCATCTCAAATCTCTTAGCAACTACGGCTGCTGCTTCATGGAGGTGCAGTGGAGAATTGGCTGTGTGCAAATAATGTCTAAACACTGTCCACAAGAAGAAAAACAGAGACATCTGAAACAGATAGTCAGGGTGGGGTGTAGGTACTTGATGAAAATCAGTTTAACACACCATTCAAAAGGCTTCATTAAAATAGTGCTGTTTTACCTAAAAGTGAATAGTCTGATGAGGTACATTTGTTTCTATATTTAGGTAACTGACACAATAAACTGCCTTGTCATTAGCCTCAGCCCCTTTGGTCGTAGTCCGAGCCCAAACGGCCTCAAGATGTCACTGCAATTCATTTGGATTTACTTGCATCTTGATAAAGAATGTGACTCATTCGAAACCTTGAAGGACATCTTGACCACATGCCATGCGGCAAGAAGCAGCCGGTTACAAATGGGTTCTGATGTGATGCCTTTCTCCTTGAGTATAGGCTTGTATACAAAACAGATATATGTGAAAAAATAGACACTCGAAAGTCTGATTTCATTGTTAGAATCTATTTAGAACATCTCAGAAACAAACCACTCGGCGTCAAATTCCAACTGCGTAAATCTGTCTTTGGTGTGCCAGCACAGTCTCTGGCACACACTGACCAAATTTAAAAAATGATTTGCACAACAAAAATGCTACTCCTAACATACAAAGCCACTATGCTGTATTATACAATGCTATGTATTGTGTTTGTTAGTCAATCAAACATTTGAGTGTCTATTTTCACATATATCTGTTGTGTATATCCTCAAAGAGAAACACATTGCATCAGCCAACATTTCAATGAAATCTGGTGAAATGAGTATAATGTCTTAAAATGCAAAGTACATGCTCTGTGCATTAAAAGTGAGAGAAATACTGTACATTTCCCCACCACAAAAGGTTTAGATGGAGTAGACATCACTGAACAAAAAGAAAAGGTTGAAAGCCACTCCAATGCAGAAGGTGAAAGTATATTATTTGTTTCGTAGGCAAAAAACAGTAAGGTACATAAAGAGTAAAATAGAACACAGTGATTGGCTTCTATGCAGGTTAAGCATTGTGTTTCAAGCACACTTTGACAGCCACCATTCATTGTCACTTTCACCCTCTGCATTAAAGTGGCTTCCAACCTTTTCTTTTTGTTTGCTACAGGCCTTCTGGAAGCACATATTTTTTGCCCATTGTTCCCTAGTGGATACCAAGAGACTAGAAATAGGCAGCAGTTTGACACTGAAAGTGTGGTGGAAAGTGAGGTGGTGGAGGTCAGGTTCGTGGATGGTTGTTTACATTTACCTTCAGCTCTGGTGACCTGGGTTCAATTCCCAAGTCATGTTCAGAATTTTAAAACCACAAGGGTAGTTTTCATTTTCACCAGGTTTTTCTTATGACCAAAATCTCACCCTAATCTCATCTAAATTGTTTGAGTTGTCTAACCTGAACCAAAGTTTTAGTTGTCTAAAACCCTAACCTTAACTCCAATTTAACCTTCAATCTAATGTAAACCAAAGTTGTTTTAGTTGCCTAACCTTAACTCTAACCTTAACTGAAGTTCTTACTTGCCATAGTACTTAACTTATACATAATATTAGCTAATGTGGAAATCACATGTGCTAACAGCAAGACAGTGTTTGTTAGCTACAAGCTGACATTACAGGCCAACACAAAATCGATCAGATGTATCAGTGATGAGATCAATTCCCGGTCAAAAACACCACAGAAATTCACCATGTCTATTCAATTGTGTTGAGACCACCAATGCAATCAGCTGTTCTCAGCTGTTGTTGCCAAGAGAGGACCTCCACTATTCCACTATAACGACCATAACGTGCACTAATGCTATGTCATCTGAAAAACCCTCTAATGGAGCCGAATGAATCCACTGCACCACTGATACACTTGAGGTCCAGTCCTATTTTGATCTGGCTGCAGGAGCCAGCTAATATCAGATTCCCAGTGTTAGACAGATTTAAACTGTCCCACTTCTGTCTCGTCCTAATGAATACTAATTAGCAAACTCCAAGGACTATAGGGAGGATTCTGACAAATTCTCTTTGCTGGCTGAAGTGGTTTCACTCGAGAGATCAATGTTTCCAGACTGCTCCAATTGAAAGAATGAGGAGAATTTGCATCTATATAACATGCAAACGGCACCGTATTCTTTTCACCTAGAAGCCACAACTGAAAAAAATACTTGGGAAAACAGTGAAAGGACGGGTGATTGCATTGATAATGAGATAAAACAAAACATCAAGTTTAAACTACACCTGCAGGAGTAGATAAAACCAATATTGTATGTTTGCTTATTTCATATAGAGTAAGAACAAACTAGTTCATCTCAAGTATGAATGAGTTGATATTCTGCATAAGGCGTCTGTGTAGATTATCTCATCATCATAGGAAAAAATGTAATTTCACATTGATATAGTATGGTATGTGAGAATACAATCTTTGGTTATTTCCATTTTAAAGCCAATATGATATTTCCAATCATCTACTCATCTGTCATCTATTTATCGATCTATCATCTAATCTAAATAAAGCTTTGCTGAGTCACTTTCGTATGACCTACATACTGTACTGTACAGTACTGTGCTGTACAGTAGTGTGTTGTGCATCTATTTTTTCCTTCTGTTAAGCACACACAGCGCCCATTACATAAAGAAAACATCAAAATGTCTCAGCTGTGGCTAGGGTTAATGACAGCGATGCATTTTTTCGTGTTCATTTTTCCGTCCCATGACATAAGATTTGACAATGGTGTTGGTCTCTCCAAGTTGCAATATGCTTTCCCTAACACTTCAGGTGAGTATGGATAATTTATGTGGTGATGATGGGGCATCTGCTACACACCCAGAGCTCATTCTATCACAGCAAGTCATGCACAAACAAAGATATTTTCCACACTTCACTGATGCCGTATTCTCCCGTAAAATCCAAACTTAATTTGAATCTAAAGCATTGAAGTAATTCTCTCTGCTTCAATATTTACTAAGTGCTTTTATTCAAGCATATGATGGAGCATACTGAGTTCTTGTGAAGTTGGGGAGAAATAGAGAGTAGCTAAAAACAGCAGTGAACACACAGACATATAACAGAGTGATCCACCTGCTTTGCAATTTGGTATTTGGGTTGCACTTACAAAAGTTGAAACAAATACATATTAATTTCTTCGCTTTTTGTGGTGGATATGTGATGAAAAAATACTTCTCAATTCAGTTTTCAAATCACAACTTTTCAACAACTGTGTACATTTTAAATCTGTATTTCTACACAACATACTCATTTCACTCAGTACAACTATCTTATGGTACTGTATGTTGCTCCAATGCACTGCTAGACTTTCATCTATTGTTGCAAGCTACTGAATGCCATGTAAGCAACATGGCAGTTGGTAGTTGCTAGTTATCTCATCAAAAATGGAATCAGTAACATAATCCAAGAGATTAGCCAAATTTAGTAGTGTCTTCTGATTACTTTCAGTTACCTTCAGATTACTTTGCCATACTTGAGGTAGTGAAAAAATACAAACTTCAGGAGATTTATTCCTGGTTTGCATAGACGTAGAACACCTGCCACTATTTAAATTGCTCTACAAGTTTCTCACTGTAAAAGTATTCCCAGAAGTAATCAACACATTTTTCACAAAGGATAGATTATTTTTTAGGTGAAGTAACATAATACAGTACATGTTTTTGTATTTAGAATATGTATTATCATAACAAGTATTCCTTTGCTACCCAACCCTAGCTGCCTGACTGCACACAGTAATATAATACTGAATGGGTCAATGTATACACACTTGAGTGGTATGTATTATCTAATGTCTATTGTATATGTCCTGTACTATCTCCCTGCACTGAATGTGAAGATTTCCTGTACAGGCATTGTCCTTGGTGAAAAAAGTGATTGTGATTCTGAATTTGAGTATAATGACTTCTGAAACTATACTCATAATGGCCAGACATGATTAGTTTCAAGTGTAGTTCCAGTGTCAACGGTTACACAAATATTTACGTTATTATTTACTGGCTTTTAAACCTCTGCACTGTGAATATGAACATACTTACACCATCCGATGAAAAGGAAGACCCACTTTCTGAGCTTATCAGTTGAATAAGTCATTACGATGGCGGTGTGAAGGTAGCATCCTTCAACAAACATCCAGAAGAAGTTAGTCACCACAAAATAGTTATATATTGTTGTAATTAGTCGACACCAAGGCTGCAAAAGAAAGGGACACTCAAAGTCATTCAACATTTCAACAAAAGCACAAATTGTTTTCTTGGTGTGAATCAGTTTGTATCTGAACTTGTTAAAATCAGTTGTTAAGATCAAGATATTCAATAGCTCTATACTGACTGTAAACAGTATTACATGACGATATGATGTTAACTTTAATGTGTGTGTGTGTGTGTGTGTGTGTGTGTGTGACAAATAATGAATCAATGCTGTTACCTCATTGCTCTCATGGATATTGTGGTCAATCAGTTGAAGCAAAAACCACATAACATTCCTCAATATGAAGGTGGTGATCAAGTTCCAGTGGATGATGTTTCGGAGACATCGTATGCTCCTGCACCAGAAGTCAAGGGGAAGAGAAGTCACATTATTATCATAACTACGGCTCATTTGAAGTAAAGTAAAATGACTATAAAGTGACTATAAAGTGACTTCTGCCAGAACTGTTGCTGCATAGTAAGGTAAGACTGATATATCAGTTTGCCGATCTATCAGGCCAATATTGGCCTTTTATTAAATATCAGATAACAACCAGTCAGGTTTTCTAAGGCCGATATGATGGAGGTTTCTCCCTGATCACAGCTACATGAAAACAGTTCATTTTCATGTAATATTTCAGCAAGTTTTACTCTCTTCGCACATTTTATTTATTCATTGTTCAATTATGTTTTGTTTCTATGTCAGTTAATTCTTCATGTAAAGGCCTCTTCATGTATCACACAGATTTCCCTACCACTGAATAGGTGTAGTGGGTTGGTCTGCTTTCAAGAGCTGCTAACCCTAAAAATAAATTCATTAGTCTGGGTTTCAGTGGAGAGTTTTAGTGTCCCATGATGGTCTAAATGCTGTTTCCGAGGCTTTTCCAGCCTGACAAGAATAAACTTCTGGGAGAAACACTGAACACTTGGTATGAAATTTAAAGATATTTAATATCGGTACAAAATATTGCCTATCTGCGTCTTCAATCTAAAAATATCAGTAGTGGTACTAGCCTTCAAAAACCCATATCAGTCGAACCCTAGTGTGTAGCACAGTTGAGGCTGTTTAGTATCTGCCCTATTCTTTCATAGTAGCCTTGTATGTGTGTGTATGTGTGTGTGTGTGTGTGTGTAAACAGGACATGAAAAGAAGTAATACTGGTTTTAAAAAAAAGTGTTTTGAAATGCATATTACGCATTTCTTAGTCTGAGTGTTCCTACTGGAGGGATCTATTCACTTGACATAAAGCGAGTTAATGACAAGGACGGCAGTCCAAGGATATTACATGAATTTCCCTGATTGTCTTGTAAGAGGTCTCATGCATGCAGGATACTTTTAGATGGGCACTATTTCTGTACTTGCCTTAAGCATAAGAAGAGAATGAAGGCCACCACTAGAGCTCCCACAGAGATACAGTGGCCTAGGTAGTTGATGATCAGCGCTATTTTATAATGCATTGGATATTTTCTCTGTAAAGACAATATTTGAATTACTTCTTTAGCATTACTGTTGGAGTTCACAAATACAAAGAATGGGCATGAGATGAATATATGGAATGAACAAGGTTTTTACACACAAAAGACCAACTGTGTAGCATAAGGCAATGAGAATCAATCTGTCTGTCTGTCTGTCTGTCTGTCTGTCTGTCTGTCTACTTTGTGCTACATTTGAGGTCTTAACTAAAGTAACAGAAAGCAAATGTCATTGACACACTTCAGATGTCGTGGCTTAAAATTATCTAAGGAAATAGAGCATGAGCCATAAATACACATAATCAGGAGACATGATGTGAGGTAATCAGGCCAAAACTCATTACTGTACATATGATATAGGAGACTTACAACTTTGCCCTGGGCTTTGCTTATAGGAACACAGACTAGACTGTTTAAACGGGAATACATCTGTATTTGTGAAGTTAGTCAGACATAAATGTTTTGAAACATTTATTTCTGACTACTAACTGTTTAACTGCACTGTGCACAAAAAGAAAATACAGTTCAATTAGTGTTATGCAATCAAAACATCACATTAACTTGCTATATCTGATGGCTTTTCCTAGCATGCCATTATTGTAATGATGAGAAACCGTGATGAGCATTTCTTTGTTACTGTTAACAGATTACTTACAGAATGAATGGGGATAGTAGTGCCCCCCCCCCCGCACCGCCGTACTAACCTTTTCCTCTAAAATGGGTTCACAATTGGAGTAATTGCTCTTCAACGCCCACGTCCCATTATCCATACATTCTCTGTATGCACTCCCTGCCAAAAAAAAACGTTAGGTTGTCAAAACTGCAACTGGAAAACTATTTCAAACATTGTTTATGCTCTAAAATACTTTACGTTGAACCATTAGACTCTATACCAATACTGGACAAGCATAGCTTCACAGATTTGTTCATCCATTAAAATCTCCCATCTGTATTCAACAACAGACATTACATTTGGCTAAGTATTTAATGGTGTAAGAGAGACATTCATCTGTTGTAGCATGGTCCTAGTGAGGTGTTGGGCGAGTAGGTTAGCTAAAACATGTTTGTAATTTCTTTGGGTTTCAGTTCAAAGTTTAGCAATATTATTGGGCTCTGACACTTACAAGGAATACCAATTTAGCAATACACATTTTTATTCATGGTGGGGATATGCAAAGCCTCTTACTCCTTCAGTTTATTTGCATATCTTTTAAAACCGATTTCCATAATCAACTTTGAACTGAATTTTTTTATTTTGCATTTCCCCACTTTACATTCAGTGGACCTTTTATCTTTTTAACACTTAAAAATGTATAAAGAGTTTGGGGGAAATAGAGAATAGCTATAAATGTATGAAAAATCAGAGTTCACATTTTACCATTTTAAGTTGATCCAGTAAACCTGTCTTTCATTAGACCATGTTTTGATTAGCAAAATAGACGATTCAGTGGGTATTGCATGAATAACATATTCAACTCCAAATGAGATTGACTTATCATATTCAGTCAGTTTATGTGATCAATTTAGTTCTATCTTGCAGTATTTCCTACATGTATGCTTAAAGGTTGCACCCAGTCATCCTATTTCCTATGGAAAAAAAAGGATTCTTAAGGTTACCATTATATCGCCCAAATAATTTATTATTGCAGTCTTTTAATTACAATGACCAGAAAGTTGCAAACAATGTGTTTCTCTTAGGTATCAGTAAGTGGTTTAGACAAATCTCAGACAGTGGGTATGTGATGTTAACATTCAACACTCATCCAAAGGTCCTTGTAAACACCTCCAGCTTCTTGAAAACAATATGGTAGCAAATGAGTAAATCATCCACCTCTGAATGCCTAAAGCAACTCTTGAAAGGGTAGCAACAACGGAGTGTGACCCTTTGAATTTAAATTTCTCTTACAGGTGACATTTACAAATGGAATAGCAGAAAAGAACTAGCTAGAAACATCGCTCATAGCCTACTTCTCATACTTTGTTGACTCCACATTCAACAGCCTTCCTTTTGACATAACTTGATATGGCAACACATATTTTGACAACATAATGCTTTGTAATATGTGTTCATGAAGGGAAATCCCAAATGACAACCGTTTGAGTGGGTGCTGCTTAGCACAGAACGCCGTCAGTTAAATCACAGTCAGTTAAATCACTAAAGCACTTGAATGAGCAGAACATGTATCCCATGAGATGAGGTAAAACAATCAATTGCATTACAAAACATATTGAGCTTGTTTGTTTGAATCTGTAACAGACTGACTCAACCTGTTCATTGATCAGTTGCCATCTGGCATTTAAAAATCTCCTGTTAAGTCTAGGCAACCGTGATAGGACAGCTAATGCCTTATGCATGGTTAGAAGGTGAACTAAGGCAAATAAATTCATGGATTTACACAGCTTCAGGGCTGTGGATTACCTCTAAAGTAGGGTTGCACTTTTTTCTGACAGTATGATTGCTGAGGACCTTAAATAGTGTCCAATACAGGAATCAGGTCCTTTATTTTCACTGAATAAATGTGACTTTGTAATTAGTTTGGGGCCATTAGACAAATCCATTAATCCATTCTCTGCAAAAATTAAAGGGGCCCTATTATTGCAATTCAGATTTCTCTCTATTTAATATACATATATAATGAAGATATTACTAAAATTTGATTATGTTTTGAGTGTTTTTCTCTTCCACTTGACTTCTGGTGCAGGAGCATACGATCATCTTTTTTTGCAGGCAGTTTCAGACTAACTCCAATCAACGCATCACAACTGGCCATGACTTGATTTTATTGACTCCTGAACAGCGTTCCACTCTAATCACAGACTATACAAGTGACCATGAACAAACAAACGTCTCTCATGACTGAGTCATCATGAAAAGGAAAGATATTTTAAAAAGATCCAAGTCCTTGGAGGATGTGATCCTTCATCTCTGCCACCAACATCACTGACTCCATTAAAGTCTGCAGCAAAACTCCTTGATCTGTCGTTTCATGATGTATGCACAACCCGCTACATCTTATCCACGACCTGTCTCTGTATTCTGGCGAAACCCTTCAGGCGAACAAAAGTTCTGACGCATTTTGATATTTCACTTCAGGGAGGGTGAAACTATCCAAAAGTACTTTATCTTCAAGAGAAAAAGTTGGTCCAGATTAGCGGGCAGGTAAGATAGCGTTATCTTTATAAACTGTTGCTACTATGTCACATCTCTCTTTATCAGTGGGCAAATTATGAAATTTCACTCCGTTCATCCAGGGCCGGATTAACCAGCCACAGGGCCCCTGGGCACACACACGTCCTATTGGGCCCCCTCCTCCCGGTACGCACCCACACACCTTAACTTAAGATACTAGCCTGTTCACAAACAATACAAACGTAAACCTTTTACAGGTTAAAAGTAATCTGAAACTCATTTTTAGCTATTACAAACTACCATTCCTTTTATGTAGTGCTCACTCGTTCAATTTGAGAGTGATAAAGTTTGTCCAACCCCAAGGCTTAGTTTTAGGTGGTGGGGCTTCCCTTTGATTAAATTTGGATTGCAGAATGTGCCATTAAGGAGGTGATGTGGTGGGAATGAAGGACCAAAAAAACTGAAATTGAAATTTATTAAGAAATTTTGATTATGTCTGTACGTAGATCCCCTGCCCCACCAGTACATAATTAGTGCTCTGTATATTCACTAAATGCATCGCATTGGTTGAGGCCTCTGTATCAATAGAGATAGTGTTTAGGGCCCGATGTCAATAGAGGCTGTGACTTGGGCCCCGTAATCTTTCTAAACTGTGGCCTACAGTTAGCAGCCTCAGGCAGGTCAGTATCTGTCAGGGTCCCGTGTGGCTGCACATTTCAATTGAAATTAGTGAGATGTTGCGAAATGCACTGAACACAGACGCGGGACCCAGAATCTTTTGGGGCCCCCTGGTGGTCGGGGGCCCCAGAACAGATGACTGGTACTCGGTAAGTAAAGTGTGTTATTTAACAGAATAGCGACGGTTGGCACTGTGAACGTCTTTGAGAGTCAAACTGGAAGTCAGTATGGTCAACAGAACAGCAACTAAAATCCTTCCAGTCAGTTAAGTTGCAGCATTTGAACTGACAGCGCCCCCTGGAAAGCCTCCAATCAGGTTTGCCTCATTTGAATTAGAGAAGCTGGTGTTGTTGCCAATGAGAGTCCAGTATTAAGACTGTTTTGCCTGTGAGGACTTAGTATTCATTATTCATTCAATAAACACCCTTGGTCATAAATACCCTTGTTCTCATCCTGAGCCTTGGTATATTTCAAAACAGAATCATGAAAACTGAATAATATGTGGGACCCTTAAGGTGTCTGAGGCTGAATAGTACAAGGTGTTTTCCAGATAAAGCCCTCCGTCTCTCCAGGCTAATATCACACTGTGTTTGTGAAGCAAGTTCTGATGGTGCAGAAATAGAAGGGGGGGAGCAGGTTGTGAGGTTCGTCCCTCTGAGCTATTCCACTGAGCCAGGATTAATTCAAGGCACTGGTGCAGGGAAAGCACATTTCTGACTAACCATCTGTGCCTTACGCATGATAAAGCTATTCTCTTCACATATCTATTTCTCTTTACAGTGCATCAACATGCAGACTGCCATATTCATACAGTTAAAAAAAAAATCAGTTAATGACTCAGTTTCTATTAGGTTTCGGTAAGGGATAAGGTCTCCATGTGAAGATGGTAACAATGCGACTAACTAACCGACACTGACCACACTCCACCGGCTTGGAGGAAAGTCTGGAAAAGCATAAGGAGATAAAAGAAATGTGCGATTACCAATTGGTTTGCTCCCTGCCAACATCGCCCACCTCCTCTACTAGCCACTGTGCCAACTTTCATCTCTCTCTCTCGCTATATCTCTCTCTCTCACACACACACACTCTCTATCTCTCTCTCATTCTCACTCTCAGGCACACCCATGCATATATACCAACACACAAACACCATACCCATTTCGAGATTGGTGGAGAAATTCCAGGAATCGTGGCCTAGTCATCTGGACTGCAAAAAAATGCGGAAAGTAATTTCAACCTGGAAGATTGTTTGATTAGTCCACAGACCCTACTGGTTTAGTAGTGTGTGTATGTGTGTGTGTGTGTGTGTGTGTGTGTGTGTGTGTGTGTGTGTGTGTGTGTGTGTGTGTGTATGCGCACATGTGCATGATTTATTGCCACCATTTCACAGCATTTTCTCCCCTTATTTGATTAAACCGCCACAGGTGACAGTAGAAGCACTATTGCCAGGAAATATAGATTCATGACAGTGGACAGTCCAGCCTGCTTTCACTTGATTTTCATATGGCATATTCATTTGATTTTCATATGGTATACTAAATATAATGGTAGAAAAGTAGTCTACAACAGGCAGATCTGAACCAATAGGCACAGTACACATAAACTAACTAACATTATGGATAGTTGAACCACTGGTGTGAGCATGTTTCACATTCAACATCATGGATGATCCCGTTAGTCCAGTCGCTGTAGTGATTTGGACCTTCTTGGGAAATCTGGTCTCTGCTCTGCTCATCTTTCCACAATGTTGAATGAAAGTTTTAGTGGATATTTTACATTTTTTTGTCCAAAGACTGGTTGAGTCTGCCACTGTTTCCATCTGCTTCCCTGTCTTCTGTGTAGTGTTTCCCACCCCGAGTGTGACATAAATTAAATATAGCCACCATGTGAATATGGCATATGGAGTTTCAAGTGACTGCTCTAACCATATTTTTTACAATTGTTTTGTAAAACAGTCCACAATGTAATTGGATAGTGTTAGGGTTAGGGTTAGGGTTAGGACCTCAGATTTGGATAAGTTTCAAGTTGTAACAAAGATGAAAGGCTATAATATCACAAAGTTGAGCCATCAGAACTCAGAACAGCTCATGTGAGCGACACACCTGAGCCAGATATGCCAGCACTTTGCCTTCAGGCCGTATGAAATTACATTTCATGACCTGGGAGACACAGAGCAAACTAGGGCATGCCATATATTATGGAAATCTCTCAGCTCAGTGCAGTTGGACATTTCATTTAAAGACAGCAGAAATTGGAGCAAAGCTGCCACAGATGTCAGAGGGCAGGTGAGGATATGGCAAAGTCTGTCTGACTGTAAAAGGCAGGAGTCAAGAGATTCAAATGCAGCAAGGCGTTCGCAGACATGAATAGCATGATGAGAGAATGTCAACAAAAAGTAAATATATCAATTCTTTCTTTGACAAGCTTTAGGGTTCTTTCACATTTCATATTTACTCAGTCAGTTTCCTTTGCTGTAGGAGGTGGTGACAGGCCAACAGAGCTCAGATGTGCAGCGAGCATGGCAGCTCAGGGAAGTGGCCCCATGCTGCTGCTCAGTAAACCCTGGAGTGATTTATTTGAAATAAAAATTTAACTGGGGCCAAAAACAGGCAAATAGAGAACAATTCAAACATTTCATGGACAATTTTTGTTGTCATCCTCTTCTATTGTCCTTAATTCTCTTCTTCATTCTACATTCACTTCATGGAATAACAGCCATTGCACTAAATAACCTGCTTTGATAATTCATTACTGTCAATGACCCAGACATTGGAAATTGTAACACATTTTCCACTTGCTTTATGTAAGCCCACTGCCAGTCTATTGCGCTGCTTTTAATATTTTGTTCAATGAATGACTAACCTGCATGACATTTAAAAGGCACTTTAAAAAATAATGGATCGTATTTCTACCAGATGACCGAGTTAAACTGTGCTCAACGCCATCAATGCTTTTGTCACGTTTTTTATGCTGTTTTTTTTTTTTTTTTGTCCTGCCATGTGCTACAACGTATTGAGGATTATGTGCTAGATCTTTGATATTTGTCTCAAATTGATTTCATTGCACATTGGCAGGATTGTCCTTAAAATACAGACAATATTTCTGCACCTGCATCTTGTCCCCTGTGTGGTGTGTGTGCCATTCCTCCTCATCACATCATCATCCATGTTATCTTACATGCATCAGATCACATGCGATGGCAGGAGGAACCGACTAACTCTGTGCAATATAATGGAAAAGTATAATATTCTCCATGCAGAGAGAAAAGATCATACTGTAAATTCAAAGCCTCCAGTATCCAAAATCATGAACCGCAGGTCCAGATGACCTGCGGTTCAAATCATAAAGCGTTAGCCTCCAGTGAGTCAGGGCTGTCAACACTAACATGTCAACATCACAACATGAAAACGCAACTGTTCCCAAGTCCTTGATCGACCTACATTTGATAAAAACAGAACATGGCAGCTTAAACAATTTCACTAAGTAATACTGCCCCGTCCTTGTCACATACCGTTTGTTATAAATTTAGTCAGAGGTACTAAAACCTGACTCAAGCAAAGCAAAGGCTCGAGCTGTCTGGCTTTGTCAGCACATGCTCCAAAAATCATTGGATTAGCTCAAAGAAGTCCCAGAGAGTTTAACTCTCAGCAGGTTCTGACAAACGCCCCAGCAATATTAAATGACGATAAACTCAACCTCGTCCCATCAAGTAGGAAGCTTTCTGGCACCCCAGTGTAAAGAAAAAACTGCTTTTTACCAGAAGTAATACAAAATTTAATTTAAACGTGTCCCATCTCATTTTATGTCATATGTGTATTCTTTGTTTTGTTTTTAATGATTCTTTGCACCTTAAATTGCATCCTTGGAATTGCCCCATGCAGGATAAGTAAAGTTATATTGAATTGAATTGAAAAGCTGCATCAAATAACTGTCAGGCTTTGAGATACTGTATACTAAGTTTAGAAATTAAATACTGGCTCCCAACACAATGACAATAAGCTGTGCTGAATAGCTTTGTTTGTGCACGCTCTCCCTCGGTGGTATCTTTGACATTGACTCGTGGCTTCTATAAAGGGAACGGCCCTAGGGGAGGAACAGCTCAAGAGAAAGACATTCAAGCTCCTTCTATGTCATGTGGATTTGTGGCTAGTGTAGATACGTCGGTTACATATTTTTTTGCTGACTAAATTAGGATATCCGCTTATACTGTAGATGCCTTATAGTAGGGGACAAGATTTATTTTGGGAAAACAGATGTAGCGTGCTTAGATTTCAGTTTATTGCCAGAAAGATTGCGTCCGTTTACACAAAGCAATAGATATTTTGCAGGGAAACTGCCAGAGTGGAATTCCCACTGTTGCTTTACTGTTTTCTCCGAGTGACTGTAAGCTTCTGTGTCACGCTGTTTCCTCCTACGGCTGACTATTGAGTCAGCGGTTGGATCTAGATGTGTGGCGGTAGAAAAGCTGTACCGGGTTTAAAGAGAGCAATCTCTTCGAGTGACTGGCCCCCGGTGCAGCCTGTGGACCGCCTCACCACACAGCCGCAGGTCACCTTCCACTGAGCCAATCAACAAAAGACATATGGGATTGGTTTAAAAGCTTTGGCTGCCTGCCTGACCAACCTGCAACTGCAATCCTTCATGGTCACATACAGCGGCCCCTATTCATGTCTTCATCCTGCATCTATCCTGTATGAATACAGCAGGCACTTCTTTTTTGATAACTTAAAAAAACGAAAATTCTGTCTCTCAAGCAACTATTTACCAGACTTTGTGACCTTAAGTGGATTTCTTTTTTCAAACAATTCCGCCTGAGAATGGAGCAAGAGTGCAGCATTAGGTCAGCAAGCATGTAGAAAGAAGTGGGACTTCTATCATGGCCGCATCTGTAGCTTCACTGCTTTTTGCATTAAATTTCACTTCCTTGCACAAAAGTCACATTCTCTTAATGGCTTTTGCAAACGTGTAGGGCTGTGGAGTTGCCACAACGGAGAAAAAAAAAAAAAAAAACACTCAATCTACATGCATTTTGCTTGCACACTTTTGGATAAACGTCCCCACATTACAAATTTGTGGGCTCAAAACGATACATTTGTGAGATCAAAATACAATTTTACCATTCTGAAATGCTTTTTCTTGGGTGTAAATATTTTCCTACCCCCTGCATTAACACTGTAGCAGTAGCTTAGTACATGTTGACCAAAATAACTGGTTTCATAATTATATACTGATTAGCATGAGCATGCAGGGTAGGAAGGAGCCAAGAAGCCGAGGCAACAATTACCTATCAATATGTATCCCTCATAAAAATCAGACACCCAGTCTAGACAGAAGAAGAGAGCTGTCAGTAGCTATAAGCTAGCTGACATTAACATAGAGAGCTTGCTAAAGATAACGTCTAGCTGCAGCTTGATCATACCCAAATACGTTCTTATCATTGTCTCATCACTCTCTTATCAACTGTCCTGGCAGCAGGTAGAAAAAAAATATTTTTACCAAAATAAAAGAATTTCAAGATGCCACATTTTGAGCTCACCAGTTCATGATTTTGATCCCTCGAGGAAGGGGAATGAAGCTATAAACCACGTGAAGAAATCAATAACTCAAAATTAGAGGTGGCGACAGATTCTTTTCACCTTTTATTTATTTTTACACATCAGAATCTTTCAGTCTCTGTATAAAATTTAATTTCCACCCCAGGGGGGTGAAAAACTTTGACTAGACAGCTATGGGATTATTATGTCACCTCACGATCTTTGCAAATTAAGCCGAATACTAACTAACGCAAAATCATCCAGGCATAGAATATGTTAATAATTGAGTCATTACAGGCCAGGAATTACATGCATCAATGGTAACAGCTCAGATCGACTCAAATGCTCTATGCCTGCCAGTGTTTTTTTATTGATGTGCTGAAGCAATGTTCTCATGAACTAAGTACATAATTACTTGTGAGGATTCATTAGTATATTGAACACATATTAGCATTGGAATTAACAGATATTAATTAGTGAAAGCAGAAAACTGGGAAAGGGTTCTTGGCAAAAGCACTGGAGCGCCTGCATCTCTAACTTTTTCCAGTTAGACCAGCTAAGGGTAAAATTCTGAGGATTTTCACACACTTTTAAGATTGTTCATTTCTTTCCAAATTATGCTCACTCAGTCAGCCTTTCCACCAACAGAATGGAAAGTATGGTTATGGATTGTTCATATTTCATTTCTTGCCATTGTGTTCATTTTTTTCCCAATATTTTGTAGATTTAACTTAGTTTATAGCTGATTGCAGAAGTACTAGGAGTGCTACACCTGCCATTTAAAATCAACATTTTACTTCGGAAGTCAATGAAGAAACTAGACAAGAAAAACTCACAGAAATTTGAAATTGGCCATCTGGATTTCCACACATCGTGGTGTGAGGGTGATGTTTTATATTTTCTCTGAAACATCAGGGACTAAATCAGTTGATTGTGTGCTTTGCCAATCTGGTCAGGAACAAACTGTTTTTTAAGCAGCGTCTTTCCCACCGGATTGCGAAGGCTATTACCCGAGCTGCAAGAGAGTTTGAGCAACCTTGTGGCAATTGTGGCCACTTTACTGGAGGAATGGCTTGTTCAATTGTTGGACCAAATGTGACGACGTCTTGGTGTAGGAGGTCAGCAGCCAATTGTCCATCACCAAATACCCTTGTGAGATTTTCCCATCCTGTCCTGTCAGTCTCTGCCAGGCACTTTGGGTGTGATTTTATGTCCCACAGTGTATGAGTTGTACCTCTGGAACTGAAGAATTATATATATATATCCCCCCTGAAGGGAGGGAAGGCAGTACAACTACAGTATGATTGGCACTTCAAATATCCTTGAGATGGTTCAGTGAATTTCATAATTGAACTAAGGGGAATGAACATGATGTACATGACATAGGTTTGTCCCAGGAGAGTGGAGGGTCTCTTGATTTATGAACTGCGTATGCCCCAAGGTGGGATTGTACAGACATTAGGGATCCTGAGTCTGAATACCATATTGTGAATAATGCATTTTAACGTGAATATTTGTTCCGTCCAAATGTCTTCAATATTGTTCAGATGTTTTAATAATATGCCTGTAGTCGTGTGGAAATATAAACTCAATTGGCTTTTCTAACTCAAAAGAGAAGGGGGCGGAGCTTGTTTGCATTTCTCAGCCAGTCTGCTTGTGTTGCTGCTGCCTGTCACACAAACACAGCCAGAGAGAGAGAGAGAGAGAGAAAGAGAGAGGTGCTTGTTCGTATGCTTTTTGTTTGCTGCGAGAATTGTTTATTTATTTTGATTATTAATTTAGTATTGGTGAGTTTTTTGCTTTTTCTTTTCCCAGCGGATCTGCTGATTGACTTTGTGAGGCGGAGTTGGTTCGACTGGGAGTGGATTAAGAAGTCAGTTCAGTACAGCAGGGATGTTGTGTCTCCCCATCACTCCACACCGCTGGTCTTCCCAAAATACAACTTCAGTATTCCTCCCAGCAAAGCTTTTGATTTATTTAGATGTTTGTTTATACCGGAATATGCAGATTAAACAAAAGTAGAGGTAAAACGATAGAGCTTTAAATATGAGATTGATAACACTAACAAAACATAAAATGCAATTTCTTTAAAAAAAAATATAAAAACAAAAATTTAACATAAAAATGTAATAAACTGATTTTTGCTGCGGCAGGCAAAGCGCGGAGCTTTGGCGCCCAAAGTTCAACAACTTGAACGTTTTTTTGCAAAAATCCCCGTGGGTCCAATAGAAACGAGAAGTGAAACAGCCAGGAAGTGAAGGAAAATGGAGGAGAAACTAAACCTTGCTGTATCTGAATTCCCTGAGCTGTGCAATACAGGTTCAAGGGAATATCGTGATCTCTGGAGGAAAGCCTGTCCAGGAAATAGGTTTCTAACCAAGTGGCTGCTGCTCTTCCTTTTCTTCCGAGCAGGGCCAGTGCTAGGGCCAGGGTTTTCTTTTGAACGAGGGACACATACATCAAAAGCTTTTTCCAGCGAGCTATAATGGTGACCTTCTTTCCTACTCGAAAATCAAAAACCCTGCTTATTTTGCACACTCCTCGTCAACTTCCTTTGACCTTCTAGCCCATTGTGTGCTGTACCAAGCATCGAGCGCAGAACCACATCCTATATGTAAGAAGGGCCTTGAGGTGGCAAAGCATTACACAGCCTGTGACGGGCCAAGGTGGTCATGACTAAGATGTCCATACAACGGGTAAGAAAATGGACATAAAATAAGGCTTCTCTGGTGCGTCAAATTCAAATAGGCTTAATTGAAGAACCAAAAAAAGAGAAATCCTCACTCTCAAAAAGATTTCTTGATTGATTTATTTTACGTGTTTCAAATAAAAAATATGCAGCTTGGCAAACTGAAAAGACAACGTTTTGCCCATAGGCTTCGTGTTAGTGACTTCCTTTTAATATAAATAATAAATAGACTCTCCTACACTAGGGGCAGTATCTACAAATCAAAACATATTCACATCTAAAACAAAAAACAAAATTACATTCATTCTTACATAGGCCTACATAAGCAAAAAAAGACCAATATCTATAATGTTTACATCATTCTATAGGATTACTTTGACAGGAGATAAGCTGTTCATATTTCAACCACATATATGAAAGCTATACAAATGGAAGTCACATCAACATAATAATATCATAGACATGACAATGTATCAATACCTTTAGCAATATCCTGAAAGTTATTTAAACCTCCCATTCAAGAAACCACAAACAATGGAAAATAAAAAAATAAAAATAGACCAAAGAAATGGAGCCAACTTCCTTCAGACCACCTGGGGTCAGCGTACCTAACTGAAAAATCCAAAATCTTTCTCTTCTCAAAAGGTAGTTGTCCAAGTCACCACCTCTCCTCCTCCTCCTAATGCGGATTTCCATTTTTTTGGTCTAATACAGGTCGCCATATTTCACAAATTTTTGAGAGATTCCCAACCACCCCGTAGACCTAACTTTCTCCAGATCTCCATACAAATTCAGCAAGCCAGGATGTGAATCGTGGGGCAATATCTGACTTCCAGAACCTTGGATTATTCTTTTTGCGATAATCGTGCTGTACATAATAGTGTTCTGTTCAGAAACGTTCCAATTTGCAAGGGAGAGCGAAAAGCCAAATAGTGCAATCTCTGTGTGAGGTTGAAAAGTGCAACCATACGTCTCAAAAACCATTTGGAAAATGTCACACCAGAACGTGTACAACCTGCCCAAAACATGAGCCAAGGAACCCTCCGCAGATTTGTCACAAAGATAAGCTACAGTGGGAAATATTCTACGCAATTTAGTTTGAATGAAATGTAAATGTAATGAAACTTTAAAAAAATGTACCCAATTTTGAATCTCTCCGAAAAAACGGTCTGCTCTATAAGCTGTTAGGGTCCCCCAATGCTCAAAACTGGTCTCTGATTCTGTGAATATATTTTCAGAACAACCGGATTGCTCCACACACTCTGGGAAGAAAAGCTGGGTGTGCAGATTATGAAAGAAATGATGTCTGGGCAGAGGAACTTGGTAGAATTCAATCGTGTTCTGTTAAGAATCAATTAATTAAATTCAAGGTAGTGCACAGGATTCATTATTCAAAAACTGTATGCTCTTTCCATCTCTATTTTTTATCCCATTTTTATCCCAGTCCATAAATGTTCAGTGTCCCCCAGTGAGGGGGGGTTGGTGGTGGAATAGTTCATAGTGAGAATTTTGATTCATAAAGACATCTTTTCAGTTTGTAATTGACTGGTTAGTGTTTGTTTATGGCTGGGTTTATAAAAGCCTATGTTTATGGTCACAGTTGTTGTTTATGTTTATGTTTGTTGTTAAATACAGCTTTAAAAAACAAATGATCTGTTGTTAAACACTGCTGTTATATGCTTTAATATGTTGACAATAGCAATGGCAATGATTACAAGGGGAATAAATAAAGTATTTTGGAGAAATTTTGGTAGAACAAATACATACACAAATACAAATTGTTGCGTCTCGATCAGCACACCCGGGATAGACTTCACACCAGCTGTATCTCCCCTCATTCAGCGAACTGCAGACTATATACATATAATGTTGTTTTAACGAATTATTGCAATTAAAGGGAATCCTGGTAACTCTCTGTCTTTATGTGTACCCTCCAGTTTAGCATGCAACATCAAATCTCTCTTTAAAAGCATTCTGCCTTGAGTGATGACCACTGAAACGAAAAGACAGACCATCAGAGCCTGAGGAAGTGTTGCTGGGTAATGCTTTATTCACAGCTGTGTCTTTTAAGCTCCCCTCCTTTCCTTTCGTGCCCTCATAACACATTAGGAATATCTACAATTTTAGGGCATAAATTAAAATGTTTTGCCTGTGTGACAGCACACAGGCAAAACATTTTAATGTGCTGTGTGCTGTCAGAGTCTCACACCACACAGCTGAGCTGAAGTCAGTCGGTGAGGGGAAAATGAGCAAGAGGCCAGGCGCTACAAGTCTACGGCCCTAAGGGAAACCAACAAGCCACATATGTAGGATAGCGTGTCGGGATAATGAGAACATATTAAACCACATAACAAATCCAAATAGCGAGCATATGCTGTCACATCACATAAGGACTATATCCACGTAATTTATAGAAGGTCACGGCATGAAAAAAAATACGCTTTTGACCAGCGTCTTCCGAGGCCAAAAGCAACTGAGCCATTTTTATCGATCCTGTGGCCTTTGACTTTTATCTAAGAGCACCATCAAACAGAGATGCCAACTCTCATTTTTCAGTGTCAAAGATGGAAGAAATGTTCAAAATTAGATGAAAGAGATTTTCAAAGCAACTTCACACTTAGAGGTGTGGAAATAAATTATTAAATTGTTTTTTTTTTTAAGGAAACATAATGACATATGCGTTAACAATATAGGTAATCAATGGGTCATCATTGGCTTGCAACAAAACACTTGTATCATTCTTTATTTGAAGGGAAATCGCTGGTGTGGTATAAGAGTTGCATTTCATAAAACAGTTTAAGCTTCCATTCAGAGCATGATGTCATTGTATGTGTATATATATATGAATGTATACAGTATGTTGTAGCATGGTACGGAAATATATACTGTATGTGTGGGAAGGTGTTAGTGTTATGTATGTATGAATGTAAGAAACGGGAGCTATTCATAGTATTCCCATGATGTCACATGCATTTCCTACCAATATGGTGCCTTACAATATACACAGTTCATTGGCTGTGGCTGTCGTTTGATTATAATCACCCGTTAATTGATTACAATGTTATTTTCCTACCAAGATGGCCGTGTGATGATGTAACAGAATACTATGAATAGGGCTTTTAACCAAAGTCAAATTCCTAGTATGTGTTGCATACTTGGCCAATAAAGCCTGATTCTGATTTTGTTCATTACTGAAAAACAATGAAAAACAATCCACTCTGTGCAACAACTCTGCATCAACCGAGATTATTAAAAAGTAGACAAAGCGCTCCTATCTCTGACAGTAACACTAATTGGGAGCTGCTTTTGGATGAATTTGGATTAAAAAGAAAAAGAAAAAAAAAAAGGCTCTACAGCTCTTCTACTGTTAGTTTGGATGGTGAGCCAGTGTTGAGCACAGCCGGGGGAGACTGGTGCTGATTGGACACCCCCTGGGGGAGATGGTGTGCAATGGTTAGTGAAATGTTTGCAACACACGCTGACCTGAATTTGCTGACTGACTAACCTCTTATCCAGTCCCACTGTATAGAAGTAGAGCAAAGGTTTCAAGGGGGAATAGAGTAGCAAAGGAGAGGTACTTTACTGAAGACCTCGGTGCAATCAGTGGATTCAAATAACTGGGCCCGTGCGATTTTGACCATGGGAAACTGCACATGGAATTGCATCAGGAGGATGTGTTGCTAACGTAAGAAGAGACGTTCTGTGGTTGGGAAGTGGTAAACCTCACTCATGCGGTAACAAACCAATAGAATCTGTGCATCCAAATCTGCCCTTTCTACATGTGAGTCCATGAGGGGCTTTCTCACAGCTTTGTTAAACCTGAACTATGACCTATATATCACTCCTCCACAGGGGATCTGATGACATATGATGGTGTTACGCTCATTTAGACAGCCATCAAACGTCAGCGTCAGACATCAGTGACTCATTTGGCTAAGCTGAGAAATGAGTAAGTTCCTGAGAGTGATTTCCCTTACACTGTCTTGGGTAAATATCCTGTTCAAATCAAATCCACGGCTGTATCACGGTTATGGAATCAAACCTGCATCTATATTACACTTCCAATCACTTCGAAATGATTTGTGCCCATAATGTTTTTATGAGAGATGATAAATCTTTATCTTTGCAATAAAACATCTCAGTGGGTTAATAGTAGTCCTGAATACCGGGGAAACATCAACAGTTTATGTGGGAGGCTAATTGCTCATGTGGTGCAATCTCTTTGGTAATAAACAAAACCATACAACAAAAACATACACAGCATCTCATAACACATCGCCTAGAATTTCCTGCGGCAAACTTTTTGGAGCGAGATAGTTGCGATTTTCATGTTTGATGTTGACCCCCGGTGTCTTTTCATTCACTGGCCGGCTTCGCTTCCATGTTTGCCTCAGAAAAACAAACTGCGTTGCGCTGATTCATCTCTGATTTAAAATGAAGTGACAAGTTGTATCCCCGACATGCACTGCTGCGGAAGCTCTGCTCTTCTCGCTGAACCTGCGACACACCACAGTGTTGATACGACTCCAGCCTTATTAATCCAGATAAGGGAATCAATAAAGCTACATTGTGGACACAGTGATCCTGACTGTGATTTGCGGTGATTGGAAAGGCACACTGCGCTGATAGCATGTCTCCTCCATGGCAATGAATAGAGACGCAGAGGGATGAGGTGAGTTTACAAAGGAAAAGGAGCGAGATTCACTGACAAATTACAGTTACACTCTGGATTTCCCTAAACTGAGAAGGCACAAAGGACACTGAAATTGGAAAACTGCGACACTGAGGTGCTGATATCATTCATCTATACTGTTGTGCACATCACGTCTGCCCGAGGGTTGATAGCAAGCGGACGACACGGCAGTGCCAAGCAGAGACAACGAAGGAACTTAGACCACATCTAGCAGCTCTACCCCAACAGCGGCGATGTGCATTTCATGTAAACCATGGAACTGGATAAACGCACAAAAAAAAAGGACACGGGGAGTTTTAAAAATGCATAAGCCTCTTAAGCCACTCTGCAGGCATTAATATTTATATATGCTGAAATAAATGGCAAAGAATTAATCTCCCCTTATACCTGAGTGGGGCTGAAACTGTGTGAATCCTCCGATTTTTTCTGAGACTGTGGCAACGGTTAACTGAAATTCTGCTGACATTAACCTTACTCAGCTGCCCATTTCAAAGTACTGCTGAAACCCAACGAGGTCAAACACAATGTATTTATATCTTTCAGTGTCCGACAACTGTGACTGTAGTGTATTGGGGCTTGTCTTCAATAGTCCATGTAACAGTAGCCTGGGCCTGGGTTCAGCCTCTCTTTCTAAGATGCAGGCGTATAGCGGTAAATGCTATGAGACATACCAAGGAGGCGATATCAAATGGAAGAGAATCTATTGTTAGTTCCGTGGGTCAAATGTGTAGCCGAAGGGGGTCAGTTAAAAAGAGACGTATCCGAATACGCTTTGGTTGGAAAAACCTGTGTGCTGCAGCTTTCACATCAAAGTCCTTTTCTCAGTATCGTGACTTATTTCGGAGACAGCAAAGTGTTAATTAACACCTGCTCACGTGATGTTAGGGCCTCTTTCTATTCTTAGTCTGACCTATTTTGTGATTTGAAATTTGTATTTATCCACTGCTGTAGATGGCAGCTGCCTATATGACCCAGCAGGATCAAGATAATCACCTCAATTGCCTCAGGACATTTGGGAATTTGTTGTAAAACCTCGCCAGTGAGCTGAATATCAATTAAGCATTTAGGGCTATGGTGAAATCTCCTCTACTATGTTTAACTTGAATCTATTTTACACATTGCTCTACATGGACTGACATATTCAACTGTATATGTTACTGCAGCTAAACTGCTCCTGAATTCTTAACAGGATACAGATTGGATGTCCTTCAAATTCAGCTGTCCTTGAGGAATTGTTTGAATGTTTTGTTTTGTTTTGTTTTGTTTTAGAAAGAAATCAAAATCAATCCATCAATCCAATATCTATTTGTGTTTTTAATTATTTGCCTAACTGTGACACTAATTGTCCACTTGTGCTGTAACTTTCTGAACAAACCATCAAGATATGACAAGACTGTAATTTAAGTTCAATCAGAATGAGAATGAGAAATGCATGAGTGTAACAAAGGAATCTGCCTTGGTGCTGTGGGTGTAGAGACAAACAGACAACTAACATTTTCACAGTGCATTTTGACGCACATGGTGAAAGTACAGCAGGAATGCAATGGGACAGTGCAATATACAATGGATAGTAGGCTATACACATCATTGCACATGTATATATTCAACATTCAATATCCTATAGCTCCTGTAATTCACTGTGGCTGCCAGGTGCTGCAACAACCAGGAAAAAGAAATACTGCACAACTGAATTTAGAAACAATGTTGCTATGATACTTTTAAGAAACTACTGTACACACAAAGCTTATTTAAAGAGTAACTCCACACTAAAACACTTTTTTGGAGTGTAAACTGGTATTGAGTATGTAGTTATGAAATACAACAATGCCGGTCATATTGTCAGCATTTGAGCACAAATGTGCCGATGTCGTTTTTATCTCACTAAACCTGGCTCAGTTCGCCCTCTAGTGGTTAAAATTAGAAGCCGGTGTTCAGTTAGAGATTCAGCAGTGTTCAAGGACAATTATCCTAAAATTCATCATTTGGTAGAAAAATGTGAACCACCCAGTTCTCCTTCTCATCAACCCAGACAAGCTCCAAACTGCCCTTCTCTCCCCCGCTCTTCACACCCACTTTCTTGCTTTTTTCAAAATCGCGCAGTAGGCGGAGAGAAGCTCAAACTGGGTGCAAAATAACTCTTTAACAATGTTTCTACCAGGTGAAGTGAGTGTTTCACTGAGACGGTTAAAGAAAACTAAACCATGTAGAGCTATTGAGACTACCGTATTTCCTTTAATATTGGCCCGGGCCTTTATTTACCTCAACTGCAGAGGCCTTTACTGGAAGCAGGCTTATATTAGAGACAGGCCTTTATTTCTAATTCCCTCTGTTTGATAAGTATATTTGCTCATATTTTAGTACGAAGCCTCCTTGTTTTCTGATCTGCTTCTGTTGGGGTTCATTAGGTAGCCGTTTTTTTGTTACTGCAATACATTACCGATAATTACGGTAATCGACGACGGCATGCTCCACAGACTTCCGCTGGCCGAGCGGGCTAACTTCCGGTTAGCCCTCTGCTAACTTGAATGGGGATAAAATAATTTAATAGTGCGGCTCTTCTAGACTTTACTGTTGCACGGGTCCCATATGGTACTTCAAATGTAGCTACTGCCATCTTGTGGCACTTGTACGTTACTACAAACTACAGTTACATTATATAACAGGCACCAGGATTTTACCGGTATCCACCGATGTTTTTTCCTTTGTTTTTTTCCCTGGCCTGTATTTGGGCCCGGCCTTTATTTGTTCGTGTCGACCACGGCCCCGGCCATTATCGGAGACCCGGCTTTTAATTGACTACCGGCCACTATTAGAGGAAATACGGTACATAGCTAGAAGCTTTTTGAAGCAACACTCCCTCAACAATTCAAGGTGTCCTTAACCCTGCAGCTGTGGCCAACAGAAGAAGACTGTGGTTGTATCGGCCTCTCAAGTGTCATTTTGGGGCTTTTTCAGATTTTATCCGGAGACTTTTTTTTTCTCCTATGGCAAGAATTAATGGGATTTTTTAATTGCATTTCCCAATCGTTCTATTCTTAAAATGGGTCAAATAATGTTCAAAGAAATTGCATATAACAAAGTTACTGAATTTTTAAAAAACTTTACAAAGCCATGAAATGCTGGAATGCTAAGTTAAGTATGGCTAGCGATTTTTTTTTTTTTTTTTCACTGCAGCTTTAAAACCCATGAGAATCCACCTCAACAAATAATGAAATGCATAATAGAGGAACCCTCGAAAGCAAACATAATCAAGAACGGCATTGGACGTAGTTAAAGGCAATCATTCTACGCCCTTACTCATTTTTACATTAGACTGAAAGGGGGCAGGATCCGGAATCCCTCATGTGGGCCGAGAAATTATGTCACACTTGAGAGGTCTACTGGGTGGCTTCTGGATGTGAATACATCCTGTGAGACAGGATGGAGCTGGAAAAGACCATGCGTGCTCAGCAATCCCACCCATAAAAAAGGATTAAAAAACAAACTAAGAAATTCCCTATAGGCTGCAGAATGGTGCCAGAGATTTGGCGCAATTAGACCTGTTCATGATCTTTTGAAAAGTGCGTGCTGAAGTAAAGCATGAGCTGTTTAAGCATGTCATGCAACAGTATTGTCAATCTCCTCCAGGGATTGCATGCTCGTATGCACCAGAGGCATAATCTACAGAGACTGTAATGCTCTTTCACATGATCAAAAGTGCAAGTCCAAACTGCAAATTCTCACAGACCCCCCCTTGAAATCCTCGTGTTGTGGTATTTGTCCTCAAACTGGGACTACAATAATTGATCACAGACAGATAAGCCGATCGAGGTTCCCACCGTGGCTCTGACATGAAATTCCATGACTTTTCCATGACTTTCCATGACTGAAGTTGCAGCGCCTTCAAAAACTGTATTCCTTCCTGGTTTGAGAATGTTGTTTTTCAGCTCGGAAACGTTCTGAAGGGGTAAACAGTCTGGTTTGGGCTTGCTGTGGAAAAACCAGCTGAAAACCACCATCTAATGTGTGGAATGTGTGGAAGAAGTTGGAAAACGTTATGCTATATTCCAGTAAAATGACCTGTTTGTACAATTCCCTGATATTCCTTCATTTCTGCAGATAATTTATTAAATCCCCTGACTTTCCCTGTCTGGAATACACCTCTCGAAATTCCAGGACTAATGGGAACCCTGATACCAGATCCAGCAAAACATAACAAGTTTTTTTCATGCGGTTGCTGCTCATGACCATTACATCTTATTTCAAGCACCTTATGAAGCATGTGTATGTGACAAATCAACACTGATCTATAGCCCAACCCATGGGAAAACTCATTGACGGTGTTAATAATAAATGTTGTTGACTGTGCAAGAGTGAAAAATGTATGATCTGCTGTCAGGAAGACTGATTCACATAATTACCTATACTCTTGGGCTCTATACACAGCACATCAAAACATCTGTCAACTGTTATATTCCAACAATGAATTACAATCTATCCCATAATGCAAATGACTTTTTCTCGAAGATCGTTGGTTTGTTTTTTTCTTGTTGATAATTGTCCTCGACCTCTTAATTTTGGTTTGTCACCTGGATAATAGAGCAGGAGGCTAGAGTCCAGGTACCATTGTTGCGTGCATTTTTCTAATCACCTCAAACCTCCTGCCAGATTTAATGAGCGCAGACAATGTGTCACTTTATCCCACCGCATCTGGCTGGCTTAGTCTTTTAGTGCCAGGAATATTCACTCGCTGTGATCTCGACATGATCACTTATCTTCAGGCTTTCAAAAGTATTATATTGATTGGCAAGGGTGTGGACAAATGAAAGTACGTCAGAGAAAGTGTCTGTAAACGTGTTGTCATGGCAAACGACTGCGCTTTTTCAGGCCAAGAGGAGCAAAACACAGAGCATGTCTAAACAATACTGTGCATCAGCAAAGGGCGGATCAATGCAGTGAGAGGTGACTGGACAGATGGATTGGGGGGGGGGGGGGGGGGACACTGCACCTGAGCCTATTACAGAGATGATTGCTGTGTTGCAGGAGAAATACTTACAGTGTCATATATCATGAATCTGTGATGCTCAATACATTACAGGAGTTATTTTGTGATGAAGCGTTGTCATTACCTTTTCTTGGTTTTGTCTACTTCTAGTTCAGTTACTTATTTCCTTCTTATGTGAATATCCATCTTATGATTAAGACAGGAATCACATAACATAACACATCTAACACATCTAACATACTGTTTGCTGTTACAATTCAGTTTCTGATTCGTTCCAACCCAGCAGTGTCAGCCGTCATTAGCTTATTGTCATTGAGATCAACAGCGAGTTCAATTCATTGAGTAATGTTGGGAACTACGGATAAGCCTAAATTGCATTTGTTGTCTTTTTGTAAATGCATTTCCCAGAATGCCTTTCAACAACCCACAGAGAACGACCCTGAACATGAGCCTTGACCCTGAGCATTCAGCTGTGGGTCATGTGTAGGTAGACAGATGAATAGTGATAGCGTAGTAAAAGCAACAAAGCGAGAGATTTTTCCAGTCGAAAAAATGTGGGAGTCGCGCCCCTTACCCAAACCACTACTTGTATTGTAGCAGCATTGCATTATGGTCTATTGAGGCTACTGTCAGTGGACAAATTGGTCTCTCTGCCTCTTCCGCAATGGATTTCTCCTGTATGATTGTTGAGTGTCGGTGCAAAATGGTGAGTCTATAGAAAGAAGCTCTTGCTCTTTGATTCTGAGGCACTGACACCAAAACCTGCAATTTACCATTGATGTTTTAGATTGCAGAAAAATGTTCTGCTATTAAACTCTATTGTAACTGCACTGGAAATTTGGCCAAGTTTGGCCACTTATCCTCAGGAATAAGAAAGATACACAACTAAACACCAAAATGGTCCAGAAATACAAGGTGCATCGCCAATAGCTGTTTTTAACAATGTGTTAAAGGTGTTTTAGGGAGGATTTTTCCTTTAGAGAAATATTGCGGCATTTTCAATTTTAGTTTGCCTTTTTCATTTATAATATATCTATGTGCATTAACAGCAGCCACCCAAGCTCATTCTGATCCAGCTGTTGCAGTGACAGGAGGTGTGATGATCATTGAGATTCACTGTCATCACTGTTTCACATCAGAGCAGCAGCAGACCAGGAACATATCTGCAAAAAACCCTTGAGTTTACAGCGAAAATTAAGAAGCTCAAGAAGACACTGACCAATTATTAAGCTCTTGTTTGTTTGTTGTGTTTGATTTGTTTAGTGCTTCCGTTTGTTTTTTCCTAAAGGGCAGAGCAGTCATTAGATCTGTCTATCACTAAAACATAATTTGCTTGGCTTTACTTAACGTTGAAGTAAAGATTCCATCAAGCCAGCACATATAACTGAATTGTGTATTTGATAAAAATGTACATTACTGGTTACTTTATTTGTGTTGTTATCCACAAATGACAAACCAGGAGGACACTGCAAAAAAAAATCCAACACCCTAGGATTTCCAAATAAATGCACTGTAAGGAACTTTTGACATGATATCTTACTCGTTGTGTTGTACTTCACCCCATTGATGTACTCTGGGCAGGGTCTCTCTACAATCCGCCCGGTGTTGCTCCGTGGCCAGCAGGTCCCAATCTCATCGGTTGTGGCATTGCAATATGAACCTTGGGGGAAAAAAACACAGGGTGACGCTTAGTTCCCCTTTCCCAAGCTGCAACAAAACCACCTGCAATATCCACATGAAAGAAGCAATCCAATCTTACCATCAATGTTCAGCAATGAGAAGGATGCGTTTTCAAAAAAAGT
Organism: Centroberyx gerrardi; assembly: GCF_048128805.1. NCBI lineage: Eukaryota > Metazoa > Chordata > Actinopteri > Beryciformes > Berycidae > Centroberyx > Centroberyx gerrardi. The sequence goes on from NC_136009.1 coordinate 19,458,665, forward strand.
GTCTTGGAAAGCATCTATCAAACTACAGTTCGGGTCTCCAAACTCTCCAAATATTATCTGATAAATTGTAGCATCCATGGCGCGAGCTGCTGGACTCAATTTAAAAGCAATTCCAAATGAGGTTAGTCCGAGAGGAGATGGACACCCGGAGCCCAGCGGTGTTCATGGGATTGTGAATCCGAGCAACAGTAATGACAAGTAAGAGCCGAGTGCGCCTGTTTGGAGCCGCTTTGACGAGATCTTGTCCAATCAGAGCCGCGGATCCGCGCATCCATGTGCTGCAGCAGCCCAGCGAAACGCTACAAACACACACTTAACTAACCAGATGGGCTACTTCACTCTGGAACCCTGTAAACCCTGCCGTGTTTACTAGGACTATATTTCAGAAAAAATGTAGGCTAAGTGCAGGTAAGAAAAGATCCATAATACAAGCGTGGGGAGGAGGCAGGTAAACTGGAGAGATACAGAATCACATACTAAGCTTATGTTGCTGGAGCCTGAAAGTAATTCTCTGCTTTAGCAACAATAGACCAGATAATATCAGATAATAGATCAGATAATAGAGGAATTTGGGAGGAGGGTGGGATAGAGCCGGAGCCACTTAATAAAATGACTTCTAAACTGATAATGTTAAAGTTTACGGAGAGGCATTGTTAGCTCATTAGCAGACTTCCCAGCATGCATTGTATTTGAGTTATCTCAAACCCTTCCTTCTTCTAGCTTGGAGAAAGTTACTGGATGGAGACTTGTTATGCGTGTAGGTGAATCTCCGGCTACTTCTGATAAAAACAAATCAAATAAAAAAAATTATAACCTTGCTGAAAATTTGTACCCAGTTCAATTATAACACCTCAAACTTCACAGTTTCCAAAAATTAAATCAGGCGGAGCAGCCTCCTCAAATGGTTGTTCAACAATTGTGTTCACATTAGTGCAGCTAGCTGTGTATAGCCCAATTAAATAATTAACTAGTTATGTGACACATGAACAACCAAAACTAAAAAACGTTTCTAGTGAGAGATTACATAACACTGGAATGCAGCTCATTAATTAGTGGATTCAACTAATAAACAGCTGTCAACATGACTAGACATCTGCTGAGTGAACTTATTGTCTTAAGTTCACTCAGAGAATTTTGTGACATTAGAACAACGAATGAACTTTGGCTCAACTATTCACTAATATTTCAGTCAATTGACAATTTTAAGGCAGCAAGGAAACATGTTTTTAAGTTGAAGTGCCTTTATACTTTTGGCAGTGTAACTATAATACAGTATATATAACTATATATCAACTATATATATAACTGTATATTCCTAGTGTCTTATAGTGTGTTTGTAAGTTTATAGTGTTTTTAATGTACTTCAACACCTTTATTCAATTTGCTAATCATACAGTTTTTAACTTTTCATGATGAATAACCAAATAGGATTAAAGTATTTTGTGCTTTGGAGCTCTTTTCTTTTCTTTTCTTTTTTTTTTTAAGTAGGCTTTAATTAGCTATGGCTGTTAATGGAATCAGAATGTTTGTTTATATGTTTGTTTTCTTCCTTTTATTTAACACCTCATCACTGAGAAAAGTGAAATACAAATATGGCTATTATTACTGTAGATGGAGCACCTCCAGATTTTACATTTTTATCACAGGTTTGACTCACCAGCGGTGAACAGGAGACAGACATTGCGGACGCTTTGTGGAAAGTTTTATGCCCTGACTCCTGTCGGCAGCCATTGTCCCCAACAGTCTGTCTCTCTGAGTGAAGTCAAGATGGCTTTTGAACAATGTGCTACCTTTGCGATAAGTTTTCATTCAAGCACAGTTTGTCCAAATGTCAGTGTGGGCTCTTGTACCTCATAACTGAGTCTGATATCTGGGCTGTTTACCTGTTCAGTTGGAGACATGACCTTTTCACTGGCATGAGGCTTTCTCTCCCAGCTTCCTCATACAGCTCTCCATCTCATTTTGCTGCTCTGTGTATTCTGATCACGCGCTCATGGATGTGTAACACAGTGCTCAGTCCAGCATCTGAGTGTTGACTTCACCAAGTGATGAAGGATGTTTTAATTGCCCCCCGCTATTAATAGTACGCCAAAATGTTAATGCATTCTCCCACAGACCTCTTCTGTATTAGGCCGCTATATCCGTGATGGGATCAGAATGGTTATTATCACAATTAAACCAATAATCATTTTCAGCAATCTGATCATGGGACATATTCCATTTTTGGTGATGGAAAAAATATCTAGTACTTGTGTTGCAAGACACTTACAGCATTGGATTTTCCATGGGTGTTTTTGTGGGGGTGTATTGTTGTCACACAATGCCTCTGTCCTTATCATGAAATGAAATGTAAGCTGTGAATTGGAGCAGAACAGTTGTGGACTTCATATCAGACCTCTGTTCCCGCACCTCACCTGAAGACACTGGGTCGAAAACGGCTCTAATCAGGTTACAGTCATGATAGTGGAAATTACAGCCAGCTGAGATAGTGTCAAGTTGGGACTGAATCCCTCCTTTTAATTTCACAGATCAGAACAAGTGTTTGTAGGAATTAGCTTTTGTCTCCAGAGTGGACGTGTGATAATGGAATACTTACAGTGCTGTTGCCAGTTCTGGTCTTTTCTGCTTCACATAAAGTATTTGAACTTAATTTAACAAACAGTATAAGTTAAGAGGGTGATATTTTTAATAAAAGCATCCATAATTTCACATTAAGTTAAAGCCAGAGAGAAGTCAAGGAAGGGAAAATGTAATTTAAAATGTTAGATGGATGGTGTAACCTGTAGCCATGCTTAAGACAAGAAAAATTTGAGATTCTCATTTCAGAGAGACTTATACTTTGCTGCTCACATAACTGGGGCATAAACACTTCACTCTGTGTCTTGTACTGATTAAATTCCACATTTTCTACAAAATTAGAGCTACACAGTTAATTGAGAAAAAATAGAACAAATCCTAAGCATTAGCATCTCATTTTCTTCGACCAAATTATTATTATTTTTTTTTTTTATGATTTCTCTACAAAATTGCACTGTCCCAAGCCTCTTATGGCTAGAGGTAGAGAGAAATGTAAATTACAAGAATGAGGATCTTGTTGAAGAGCTCATTCGTTTAATTCGGAGTATTCTGTCATCTTGCAACCCAATAACTTTGAATTCAGGCACGTCAACTTTGTTATATCTTTAGCAGAAAGGGACTAATAAAATACCTCCTCCTAATCTCCTCTGCCTACACAGTATGACATAACATGCCTTCAGTATCATCTAATCTTTGTTTCAACAGCAGACCGTGCTGTATGTTAGACAAAAGTGAATCTCAGACGGGGGGATTTCATCAGGGTTGCATGGATCAAAAGCTTGCAAATGTGAGCCTGAGATCCAGGATCTAGAGTGTCTTGAGACCCGAAGGCGTCTGAGCCTAACCCAGCCTAACCCGGCTTTACCACAGATTGTGTGATGGGTCTTGAAAAGGCGTGAAGGTGGGTGGGTTTCCTGTGGTGATTGTGGTCCTTGGGGTGCTCAGTGACTCAGGATTTTTCCTGGTACTGGAAGAATAGGCTGCAGTTTGGGGATCTGGTAGAGCGTGCACCATTAAGGCTAAGTCCTAATCACAGCAGGGGTTCAAATCCGCTCCAAGCCCTTTGCTGCATGTCATCGCCTCTCTCTGCCCTGTTTTCCCTGTCTCTCTCTACTGTGACTGTCTGATAAAGCAGAAATGCCAAAAACAAAAGAAGCCACAGTTTGGTCTGGCTGGGCATAACTAATCAGATGTATGGGAAATCGTTATGTTCAGAGATTTGTCATCATTATTATAATAGAGATAACTTGTGCACTGCAAAAATGTCCATTTAGTCTCATATTCAGCCTTAAAACCTGATTTTTCTTAAACCAAGCGAAAAATTCTGCCAATGAGGTGAGATAACTCCACTTGTTTCCAATGCAGTTTCACTTATTCAAGGAATTTTCTAGAAATGAGTGTCAATATTTTTAAGTCAGAATAAGGCAGATCACTGCACTACTACCAAGAAAATGACACTTGATTCTACAAAATCCCTGAAACAAATTGACTTGCATTGGAAATACGTGAAATTATCTCACCCCACTGGCAGATTTTTTTTTCACTTATTTAAAGAAAAATATGATTTCAAGACTCAGTAATAGACTAAATGACTTGTTGAAGATGGAGATTTTTTGCAGTGTGATTATTATTGGTTTTCTCATTAGTATTGTGCTTTTTTGGGACTATTGAGCACTGCTTAATTTGTCAGATAAATAGATTGGAGAATATCAAGATATCTTCCTGGAATTCCTGTGGTTACAAACCACATGAATAATTTGGAATTAATGGGACATTTCTGAGAATGTTTTATTTTATCTTTGTAGCTGGCACCCTATGAAGGGAATCCGCTACCCTTCAAGTTATTGCTGACCTAATTCTAAACACTGTCATTTCTCCAAGCCAGCCTTTGTGCTGGTTCAGAGAGACACTTTTTTCTCCATTGGCTGACAAACACTGAGCTGCCAAGCCCCAAGGATGAAGGAATCTGCAGCCTGACTCTGTGCTGAAGGATCTTGGAGGTGTGGCTCAGAGGAAAGACACGGGGTGGAGAAGCCGACTGCAGAGTGACAACAGGAGGGAAACACAAGCGAGCGCCTGACATCAGAGCACCTGAAGAACCCACTGTGCTCCGTTTTGATTACTGGGATTTATGTCACATCATATTTGCTTCAGCAAAACATTTTACTCTGTGCACACATTATGCTACTTTGCCTATTCTCTTGCATTTATGATGGGTTTTTTTCCTGCTCAGTTGAACATTTTGGTCTTATGGAATATACAAAAACAAACACAAAACCAAAGACCTCTGATTTCAAATGTGAGTGAGAAGAGTCGGATTGAAATAGACTGTGCTATGATGAGGCTGAAATTTAAATGATTTTTTCCCATAATGATGATTATTAATTAGATAATTATTTAAATAATTTATTAATCATGCTATCATAAAGATGTAACATTTGTACTACAGCTATAATATTGAGCAAACCTCTTCCAAGAAGGATGTAGTAGCATCTTGACCGACACCATGCCATGTCATGACAACACAATACCATACAACAGTATATTATGCCAGTGCAGAAACTCACTGTCTTTACCATTATACCTTGGTATAATCAGAGCATGTTTGTTATTGGTAATTGCCAATGGGATACAGTGGGGAACAGTGAGCACCTTGAGTACTCAGTCAACAGGTGAAATCATGCGATAAAAACTTGAGAACAAGAAGTCAATGAGTGTTTCTTTTGCTAAAGTTTATTTTTTGCTTTATTTGATAGTGGAGAGTGACAGGAGAGATGGGAGAGAGAGAGAGAGAGAGAGAAGAGGGGATGACATGCAACAAACATCACTGGATTCAAGCCTGGTCATCGAGGTTATGCGCTATGCCTCAGCCAAGTAAGTAAGTAAGTAGGTACTACAGCCTAACAAGAAGTCATTGTCATTAATGGTGGCAGGTCTATGAATACACTGAACATGACCTGTGCCACTGCAGTGTGTGGCCTCAGCTTCACAATGCTGTTGCTGTCTCTAGTGCTTCCCAAGGCCAACAGGGAGATCTCACACTAAAGAAAAGAAAAGAAACAGTTATTGTGTAAATTCCAAAAGCAGGTCTATACTGTATACAATCTATCTTACAATACAGTGTACAGTATCAGCGTATGATTGACTTAAACTTTAACGTGGCTCTTTGAACGTTCAGCATAGAAGGGAAAAAGTGATCTCATTCTCTCATGAGCAGCTTTGCATGACTGCAGGGTTTGGCATGAGCTCTGTTATTGAAATGACAGCTGCTGAATAAATATCCACATGGACAGTGATAGGCCTCAAGGTGAATTAATCAAAGCTTAAAGTCATTTGACAGTCCAGCCCAGCAGTCAAACAGTGAGCCCCGCTCAGGTGGCACAAGTGATAGGTCCTGCCCATCGAGGCCATTTGACTCCGAGGTCATGTGACTGAGGATCTGGGCAGTTGAGTCCGGTCCATCCATGTTGTGCCACACTGCAAAAAACTTCCATCTTAACGAGTCATTTAGTCTCATATTCAGCCTTCAAATCTTATTTTTCTTAAACCAAGAGAAAAATCCTGCCAGTGAGTTGAGATAACTCCACTTGTTTCCAATGCAGCTTCACTCGTTTCAGGAATTTTGTAGAAATGAGTATCAGTGTCTTGAAACAAGTCAGAACAAGGCAGATCAATGCACTACTATCAAGAACATGACACATGATTCTACAAAATTATTGAAACAAATTGATTTGCAAAGTGAAATTATCTCACCCCATTGGCAGATTTGTTCACTTTAAGAAAATTAAAATTTTAGGACTCAATAATAGACTTACGGAAGAGGATTAGGGCCACATGTGAAAAATGTATTTGACTTCTGTTCTGACTTCATTCTCAGAATTTTGACTTAAATCTCAGAATCTCAGAATTCTGACTTTTTTCTCAGAATTCTGACTTTAAACTCAGAACTCAAATACATTTTTCACATGTGGCCCTAATCCTCTTCCGTACAGACTAAATGAGTGGTTAAGATGGAGATTTTCTGCAGTGCAGGATGGCACGGTGAACACATGCCTCGTCTTGGCCAAACCTCTGGCCTCTACTCTGCTTTCCCTCCCTTTGTCTGAAGTGAGTGGCAGTGACCACATACAGCAGTTAAACCCCCAATTTTACTGTACGGCGTGTAAAGACCATCATGTTCACATAAATGGCCTCTCTGGGAGCTGAGGCAGGCAATTATACAGCAATGGGGATGGAGTGGAGGGCCGGCTATTTCCACAAGGTCTCCTTGGGGGTTACAGAAAAGCCTCCGAGGCGATTGAGCACGTAATTTTAAGGATCTTGTCAGCTGCAGAAAGGCACATCTCACTTTCTGTGCATGTGCTAACTTTTTTTAAGCTGGAGGAATTGCAAAGACAGCAGAGTCATGACTGCAATTAATATGCTAAACAGAATGTGCTGTTGTCACTGGCATCTAGGTAAATATCTGCTTACATCACACATTTAACTCGGCCGCCATGCCGGGCCGTGCTGAACGGAGAGTGTTATCACGAGTAGAGACCCTTCCAGCCAATATGAAAGGTGGATGTCTTTATGTTCTCAGAATTGTTTACCAAAGCAGATCATTACAATGGGCTAAGCTCAAAGGGAGAAGCTGCACAGCCTGCTGCTGCACTGTAGATAAATGTAAGCCTTCCTATTGTTGACGTTAGTTTTGTGTCTCGCATCACATGGTTGTAGACCAAATTTCCACCTGGCTACACAGTAAAGTTAGAATAAATCTTACAACACTGATTTAGCATGTTAGTGTGTTGGTGTATACATTATAGAAAGATACTTTACCTTCACTTTACAGGACGTTTCTATATCTAATTGATTTCAGCAAACATCCCTCAGAGCCCATCTCAGATTTGGGTTTTTTGGCACGTATGCATGTTTTCAAAAATAAAGCTGTTCTATATGTGATCTGGTTGAATCACATTGATTTCTGCACACTGTATGATAAGGAAAATCATGTAAAGAATGTACAAACATAACATTGGCCATGGTGTGACCATTAATATTACATTTCAAACAAGATTTTGACACATTGTGCTCTTCAAGTTAGAAAATTCAAGTACTTATGTGCAATTGTAATTATAACTACGACTACTATTACTATTACTATTGATATTGAAATTGTGCTATAAATCGTTAAAATCCCCAAAAGCAAAAAATGTGTTTAAGACAAACGGGCCTGGTAAGCTCTATGTCCAAATTATTTTTTCTCTCACAATCCATTTGAAAGTTTCCCCAGCACAAATTAGTATGAGCTGCAATAGCCCAAAGCTACTCAACTGAAGAGTAGCATATGAAAAATATGTTCAAGAAAATGAATTCTCTTGGGAGGACAAGGGGTCATCCTCCTCAGAAGACAAAAACAATAATAAAAAAAAAATCCTTCATTATGGAGGAAAAAAATGTCGGACCCCCTGTTTTCTCAAAGACAAATAAAGCTTGTTACATCTGACATGGAGAGCAGAAAGTCATTTGAGATTCATATGAGTATAAGAAGCAACTCAAGATAATGATACCAGTCCAAATCTGCTGCTGGGGAGTTTCCTCTGGCTTTCACCCAACAAAATACACTCCAAAATTCAGCACAAGCTTTGACTTTGTCCCTGTGTGTGTTGTGTGTGTTTGCGTGCGTGCATGCCTGCCTGTGTGTGTGTGTGTGCATGTGTGCATGTGTTTCATTTCTTTTGCCCTTGCAGCAGTGGATAATCCGGGTGACTCTTTTTGCTATGTGGAGCTGAAGTGAATAATCTGAAATGACTTTTAGTATTTTGTATTATTAGCGGGAGTCTAGGAGACTCTGAAGTATGAGTTATTGTGGTGAAGATGAGAAAAGACTTGTCAGCTGCAGCTACTGCTAGTTTTTCAAAAGCCATTGTGTCACAATATGTCCTTTCCTTTCTCTGTGGGTAGCACAAATACAGCACACCTGATAGGGATAGGTCTACTTGTACAATTATATTTTAGTTGGTGCCATTTGATTCTTCTTCTCTCACACTACAGTTATATTATGAGACTTGTTAGAGCAAACAATTATTATTATTATTATTATTCCAAAACTCACTGATCGGTATTTGCATCTGGTGTGTATCTGGTCTCAGACAGCAGCAGTGGTGTAATGGACTGTATACACATGCTGTATACCCACATCTTCCTCCAGGCATTTTGCATATGCAAATTTTAATTAAGCTATTAATTTACAAGTGATGTCTTCAGGTAGATTTACACAGCAACAGAGAATCTGATTTTTAACCCTACATATGTCACCCAGATCTGATGTTTCTAATCTGTCTCTCAAAGGGCAAAGAAAAATCTAATTCTCTGTTCCTGTGTAAATCCAGACTATATGAGAAAAATATGTTAATGCATAATAACAAGTGGAGGATCATAGAAGGCCTCATATCTCAGTTTAATCTTAAAATGTTTGAGCTAAAATGAAATGAGGGCGCACATGTGTACACCTTATATTTAATGTTCCCTTTTTGTTAAGGTACACAGCAGAACAGAAGCTTCCTGTAACCTCAAAGAAGGATACACAGCGGATTAAAAAACAGCAATGCTTTTTCCAACTCAGAGGTTGCTTCTACCCTCGAGGCAAACCAAAGTAAATTTTTTTGCATTAAGTTATTGTAGTATTGTCCAAACACAGTGTGTAAGCATCGTGCTTGCATTTTAAATGAAGCTTTGTTTCATTTGCAGAGCACATCTCAATGTCCTCTAATTTCACAGCAATCAGCAATTCGGTGCTACTTCACAAACTCCTCCACTTTTCTTTGCAAACAAAAGGAGTGTAGCGCTGCCAGGGTGAGCGTTGGAAATGATTTCTTCACTGCGTGCCACTTATCCAAAGGTAAGTAACTCAATAAGCAAAGCCTCCCAACCTGGCAACAATGCTGTCGTGTGGAGAAATGCAGGTGTAATAGGAATGCTAACGCACTATGGCGTCTCTCTCTGTTGGTATCGGGCCTCGGATCTGGCCGCTTGTGTGGCGCTGGCACATCAGCCACTGCATCTACTCAGTGAGGATGAAGAAATGCGTTGATCGCAGCCAGTTTATTTCCCAAAGGCTGATTCATCATATTACATGCTAGACTGACACGCCGCGGGTGTCCTTGTGAAATTGTCTGACAAAGAGCACCGCCTTATGGGATGTCACTCCCAGTGCTTCAGATTAACCTTCTGTGAAATGTCTTGGGTTCGAAGGCCTTTCTTCTATATAATGGTGCTCACAGTCCATGTCACAACACATAAAATTGGTCTGAGGTGTTTCGTGAGACGTCTCTTTTAGACGCTTCTTTGGAGAGCTTAAGACTGTCATCCTAACACAGTGTAGTAGCCAAGCCGCACATTACACAAGTCAAGCGATTCAATTCAAGTGTAAACAGCAGTCAATAATGATGTCATGTTGTGCTATTTGGTCCATGAAACTAGAAGATTAAGCTAAACACGAGGCTGACAGAGCACTCACTGAAAACCTTCGGAGACAGTAAACATCAGCTGTTCCTCACCGCTCATCTCTGGGTGAAATCACTCAATAATGGTCCTGTCCAGTGAAGACATTTCTATTAAGCTTCTACTCCATTTCTAGGGAGGCCTCTGCCATGCAGTTCCCAGGCGTGAGTGAAAGCATGGCAGACATAATTACAGCAACATACAGTATGAGTTAATATCAGAGTTTACCAGCAAATCATGCTCCCAGTTCAGAGGTAAACCTCAGAATAGCTTCTCACACCAAAAGTGTTGGAAGCAGCTGCATTACAGGCTAAATGCAATTAGCAGAGCTGCTTATTGTGGTTCGCTAGAAATAGGAGCAGAACATTTAAACACTGTGGTTGGCCTGTGATTTCATTCTGACATCTTGCCAGCTGCCCTTGTCAGAGGTCTTTGGCAACCTGTTTCTGGCTCTTCCTCTGAAGCAATATCTCATTTTGGAAGAATATTTAACATTTTAGCATCCATGCTTCAATGAGAATTCATGAACAATGAACGATCAACATCAGCTGCCAGGAGCATCCAGCCAACCACAAGCTTTCATCCTCTTTACTGCAAAGAGGCAAAAGTTTCTAGAAATGTATAACCCTAAATTAAACTATAGGATTATGAGGATCCATGTCAGATCTGCAAGTATCTTGCAAATATTACTTTAGGATTGAGTTTTCAAAGTTAAAATGATAGTTTTCAAGTAAATAAATATTGATTACTGGGCAGCTTTAGTTGGTCCTCAGCTAACATGGTATTATGTGCGTTTTTTTTTAATTTGTGGCTACATGTTATGGTGGTAATTTCATTACCTCCACTCCCCATTTCAGACTCAACAACTCATCAGGTTGTGTATTCTGATAGTGAATACCAGACACTCATCAAATTATCATCTGGCAACAAAGTACCAAGAGAGATTCAATAATATATTTAAGGAGGAATCCGTAATAACTGAAAATACAATGAATTTTTGTTGTTTGTTTTTGTTTTTCTGTGTCTTGGCCAAGAGAATAGAATATATTTGAGTCCATAGCAACTATCTGCGTGCCTGCTGAGGACTCACTCTGCTACACACGTAGGAATGCTTTGGTGTTACGCCATTATTGCCAGATTCACGATTACTTCTTGTACAATACAACAGCGAGTAGCAATATTTAATAATAAACTATTTAAATATACAGTATTTTTATACAAACTCATCCCCTGTTATGTTGCTGCAATTTCATGTCTCCAGGTTGTCATGATGTAAATGGTTATGTCGCTATGACAAATCTCAAGTTGTCTGGTTACATTTATTGGCCCAATCCCAATGTCCGCACTCACAGACTCACGGACTTTGACGCGCGTTCCCGACAAGTCCGCGAGGGTTCAGGGCTGTCCCACTGTGAAATTGGTAAGTGCGCGAGGGCTCTCTGGCGAACTTTATGAGCCCTTTATGCAGACTTTCAGCAAGTCTGCAATTGTGTAGACTTTGCTTTAGGGAATTACCCACAGTTCATTGTGTTTGTGACGTTAATATTCATGTATGTGGAAAATATCAGCCAATACACCCAATATAAAATATTGCAACATTAAAACAGAGCAAACAGCTTATTTGAGAAAAAATAAGTTTTCCTACACTTTAAGAAGGTTGTGTTAGATGCCGCTAATATAAGCAGCATGTAATATAGCCTTTTGCTTTCTTATGTGCTTATTTGTGCTCATTAAGCTTTATTAAAAGTAGCCTACCTTTTGCTTGCAAGGTGCCTCCAACTGTTTTTATTTTGTTTTCTTTTTTTAAATATTGTAATGATGTAGTGCAGGTTAACCTCTAGTAGAATGAAGAGTATTTTCTATATCCATTAGCACAGTATATAAACTTTGCTATGTTAGACCTATTTAACATTATTCATCAACATTTTTTTCATGCTGCTTCATACTTTTTAATGCTGTTTAGGCGCAAAGCGCAAACAAAGAGTAAATTACAAATTGATTAATTCACGGGAGATAGTGACGTCTGACGTCGTCAAGGCAACATGTGATGCCACAATGTGCTGTCCCATTTCTTATATACCATTTTGAGCCCTCATGACTTCTCGCACTCAGGCACAGCTGCGCACAGAGGTGACGTCAATTAAGTCTGTGAGGGCTCAGTGCTTAGTCCATAGGGGGGGCATTGGGATTGAGCCACTGTCACCATCTCCTGGTGACGTAATTTGGGTTGACTTGTTTGGAGTTACGCATGCTAAACAGTGAGGATGTTCTACTACAATGAAAGATCATTTCACAATAGACACTAAGGATGAGAGTATTTTGATAATCTACATCAAAAGTGGCTAATAGCTGTAATAGTAATCTGCTTGAAGTAAATGTGTTTCATGCAATTTCTTCTGTGTTCAGCTTCTGTTTGAAATTTTTGCTCAGTAATCGGTTCTGACTGACTCATCTATTATAACTGGCTATAATTGTTGCCAGTCTTTGATGGAATCCTCTTTTTGGAAAATAACACTTAACCTGAGTTCATCGATGTAATTGCTTACAGTGATTAAGGTCATCTCTGAAATCAAAGCGCAATTTGACACAGTCCCATCACTGGTACTGGTACATTGAAATATATGTATACAATAAATAAATACATAAATAAATAAATAACAAAACTACTGACTTCCAATCTAATCTCAGAGACTGTGATAATTAACCTTCACATTCTCCATCATGGTCTGGATTTGCAGCAGCACCATAATGAAGTAGCCTACTGACCGGATGAATCTGAGGGTCTATCCATCTAAATCATGGATAATAGAGGTGATACCTTGGCCACCAGCTGCCATGTGATGGGTGAAGCAATTTCACATCCCCTTCCTTTGCCCACATGTCATTATTCAGGAGATCTCTCCCCGCTTGTCTCAGAATTGAAGACATGCAGGCCCGAGTGCTAAGGAAGTCTAAAGAGGATGTCTGAGAGAGAGAGATGGAACAAGTGGAAAAAAAATGTTTGACAATATAGCAGTGCCGGCTGATCAGAGCTGAAGATATCCCCTCACTATTCCCATTATCGTCAGAATCAAAATTGATGTACATGTAAGTGATCTGCAGTGCACTCAGTGATGTTCTGCTCAACTGAGTCCTATCATTCTTTAATTCCTCTAATGGGGTTGTTAGACATTTGACTAACAAGGTTTCCTTTCTGAAGTCTTCAATTTATTGAGCTTCCTCCAGATTACTGCGCAGTACGCTGAACAAGATTCCTAATAAGTTTGGGGTTTTGATCAATAGTCCCTCCTCCATCCTCTGAGCAAATCAGCCAATCTATATCTTTCAACTCAGTAAAGTATCTCCTCCGTAATCGATCTTCTACTGTATCTAAAAATGGAAATTAATATTCAATTTATTGATATGCTGTGTGACTGCATGCTCAGTGAGCCTCTTTATGCTGAATCCCACTGTCTTTAAATATTCAATTAGATTTACAGTTAATGCCATGATTTGATTGTTTTGTTTTATCTAATAATCAGATATTTCACTTTATACACTCACAGCTTTGGTTGTCAGATGTCAATGTCAATAATGTAAAACATAAAACATTGTATTAAATAACACCCAAAAGATGCAGTTAGTCAGTCATGTAGTCACTGAAGTGAATCAAAATGGGGGAAATGATTCATAGAGATGAAACTGCAGTGGAAGGAATGCTGGGGAACTTGAAAATAAGCTGCTTATATAAGTTACATATAGTATAATGTATCTTTGCTAAATTTAATACTCCAATGAGTTTTTCTTACTTGATATTTGATTCATGTGACGTTGTGAAATTTGAACAACAGAAAGATCTATGAGCAAAATGTGCTCAAAAACGATTGAATTTATATCACATATTACTCAAATTTCATCTTTAGGTTGTTGGTTATGACAGTAACCATTAAAAATTGTTTACAGCCTTTCAAGTTAGCAGATCTGATATTACATCAATGCATCTCAGCTGGGATTTAATCTGTGGGGTTGACACATGGTTCATGGCATTTCAGTTGAGTTCCTAAGCCTTTAAAGGTGCACAGTGATAGATGAGATGCACCTTCAGTGAGATGCTCTTGCTTAATCTCTTGACACACTGATACACATGGATATGCATCAGTGAATACATAACTCATAACAGCCTCAATCAATTCATTTTATTAGGTGAAGGGTTTCATTCCACTGCATACAGATTTTGGGAAATAATGCTACAGTACCTGGTGATCATCCCTCAATATTAAAGAAAACAGAGTGAGAATGTGTCATCACAACTTATTTTGCGGCAATTTAGCTTAATAGCAAGAAAATCCTATTTGTGGGAACTTTAATAAAAAGGGAAAAACATGCCATTTGCCAGTCTAGTGCAGGATTTAACTAGATTACCAGTGACTGTATTGTAAGTGAATGCTACCAATGCATTTAATGAATAGTACTGATGCTGTGTTTATGTATATTGTATTTATGGACTGTGTTTATTGTAAACATCATAGCTATACAGAGCATTATTTGTCAAAATTGTGTATTTCCACCTTGTATTCAGAGATGCAAAAATTTACAAACTCATGAATAGTGTTTCTCAGACAAGATTGGAGCAAAAGTCTCATCAATAGACGGGCTTTGATTGGGGACTAAAGGAAAGAGGATGAAGATAGCGGTGAAATAATTCCACCTGGTTCCACAGTTGACTGTATCACTTCAAAGTTTAGGAGTTATCATTTGAGTTTTAACACATCATCAAATGAAGTCCCAATACAGTTTAGACCCTGATATGCAGCATATTGGATTGTGATCCTTTGGCATCTGTCCTTTGGTGTATTGAGTACAGGCACCATAGAAAAAAAAATATAATTTCCTTCAGGCTTCAGCTTCCTTGGAGATGTGAAGCACATGTCGGAAAGAGAAACTATGTGAACAGAATGCATCAAAGAACATAGGCTATAGTACTGAATTGCTTCCCTCAGGATATGTAGCATGTTCAGAGACATTTCCCTGTACTTGATTATTGGTCTCCAATGTGGTTACCATATCTTTAGCAGCTTTTAAACAAAAATATGCTCTATTACAGTAATGAAACTCAGAGACTGACTCAGGCACATGCTGTTTGGAACTTTCTGATGCTAAAAACGATTAAAACCTGCAAACACAGATGTTGGAAGTTGGTTCAAATGCTAAAACTATAGATTTTCTTAAATTGAATGCCTCACTAACTCAGTGGTTCTCAAACTGGGGGTCAGGACTCCCCAGGGGGTCACAAGATCATTTGGGGGGGGTCATGAGATGATTTATGGGACAGGAAACAAACATATTTCTACTATACAAATTTATTATCATGTGTAATTTTCAGTTTTTTCTCAAATTTTTGCTTTTTTCTTGTGAAATACGGAATAGTTTTCAGCCTCTAGGCCTCCTCTGATAATCAAATGAAATGACCTGAAAAGGGAAAATCATTCTTTGGTTGAACTGTTTGCCACTCTGCATTTGCAGCCTGTGATGGGGGTGGGTTAGTAGGCATCACTTGATTTTAAGGGGTCGCAAGCTAAAAAGGTTGAGAACGACTGTATTAACTACTGTGCCACTTTGTAGACAAAATGTGAGTTTTTCTGTGGCCTGGGAAGGTTTTATATTCTCATCCAGGGAGACCACAAGCACAGCTTATGCTTTTGATTAATATCTGTGTCCCATTGTTTCATTTCCATTGTTTTCATATGGCTGAAGTCAGTGCAGCACCCATGAGAGACCTAAGAGGCGAATGTCACAGCAAACAGCCAGGCTGCCTTTAAACTGGATGCTGATTATAGTGTTTCACTAAGGAAGGGCACATTTTGTTTGTTTCCTTTACTCGGACGAACTTGGTGTGTATTTTTACAGCATTCTATATAACAACACACTGACAACAAATCTAAATTGGCTGATTTCACCAGTGCAGCACAGAAAATAAAAAGTTGATAAACTTGGAAACAATTCTCCTGAGAACAGCACACAGTCTGTTGTACCAGCGTTGAGATATAGCATGTAAAGATTATAGTGTACAACCTGAGAAAGGACCTTGAACACTGAAAACCCATAACAACCAAATTTAAGGAAAATGCCTTAACAAATTTAGTGGTGTCATTTGTAGTTCAATCTAACTATCACTCTAATCTAGCATAATGAAACATAGTAAAGCTTCTTCTTCCTATTCTTCAGTCATCAGATTTTCAGAAATAAGTGTAATAATTAGTAAATGATAATTAGTAAATGCCATAAATAATGTTATTTGATCATTGATTAATATAATACTGTAAAAGATTAATAGTATCATTTATGTATTTTATCACAACTGATAAGAGATTACAACTATGACTTTCTGATTATTAACAGTTATTGTTATCTCGGTACTACTTTTATTACTTTTACTCTTCCTCCTACTCCTCATGCTCCTCTTGCCCTCACCCTTCCTCTCCTCTATCTCTGCAAAGTTGCCATCCATTCATCTCCACAACAGGAGAGCTGCACCTTTTGCCCTCTGCTCTGATTTGTAATTGAACAATTTACAAACTAGTGTTGTTTGTACCTGTGAGTAGTCAGTGCAGCGAACTGTTCATTTCAGTTCAGCATTTTGAATGGCAGTCAAGATTTAGTTATCAAGATTGTACCAAAAGTACAGGATTGTGTGTAGTGTTTTGCAACAAGTGTGATTTAGAGTTGCAGTCTGAGTGAAAAGCAGAAAATGTTACATGAGTGTCAGGTTGTTATCTCAAGTTCTAACATCAGTGTGTAAACAACTGAGGAAAAACTGTAATGTGAATATGACACACATTTTTAACATCAACATGTTTATTTACATAGCCTTTCATCACAAGCATGTCTCAAAGGGCTTTACAAACCACATCATATAAATGTCATATACCATACTGCATCACTATATATACCATATACCATACTACATCATATACATATACTACATCATATACCATACTACATCACTATATACTATATACCATATAGCATATTACATCATGTACACATACTACATCACATACTATACTACATCAAACACACTCACGCTTACATTCATGACTATTGGCAATTTAGATGTTCAATATACTTGCCATTTGCTATATTCGTATTTATATTCCATTATTCTTTGCTGTATCCTATTGCTGTAATGTCAGGACTCTACAGGACGTTTTTCTGCCATCGACCTCTTTTGCCATAATTAGATTCTACTAGCCTTCATCAGAGCCTGCATTACTTATTTTGCCCCCAATGTGAAATGGGCGAACACAAATGCCTTTGACACAAACAACACAATGGAGGCAATGTGTAGGAGGAGGCAAATTAATTGCAAGAAAGAACAAGAGCGAATTAAAACTATAAATTGTCACTGTCAGAATGTGTGTGTGTGTGTGTGTGTGTGTGCTCGCGTGCGTGTATGCGTGCGTGTGTGTTTGAATTGGAGGGGCAGGGTTTTAGTGAGACATAGAGTAATATCCAGATTAATGTCAGCACCTCTGAGGCATCTGTTGTCACGACTACATGCCTGGGATTAATACTGGGTATTAGAGGAAGTGGACTGGTAAAACGCTAATGCTGAAAGAGCCTTTGACTGATGAGAGAGGGCATCAATGTAAGGGCATGAACAACATAAATTAAGATAAAGCAGATGAGCACAAAGACAAACATTTCACAGTCAGGGACACAGAAGTCTATCAGTGGACTGAGAAGAAAAAAGGAATTAGAAGGAAAGCCTGCACGATAAAATTCCAATTAAAACTTTTTTATCCTCCTTTGGGCACAGCCCTCCTATGCTTTCTAAAAAAAAAAAAAAGGTCTCAAATGAATTTAAACTGGCAATTGGCTGAAGTGAAACTGCGGGTGCAAATTGAGCTTGTTTCTTTTTTTTCTGCCATCCTAATCCCCCGGGGCATCTTTCTGTCCTGTTAGAGGACAACTGCGGAAGCCATTGTTGGAATAAAACCAGCTGATGTTCCAGGCGCTTGCAGATCCGTGCAAAGTGTATTTGTGAACTATCAGACTGGCTGGCGATGTGTCGACTCTTAAACTGCCAAAGTGACGTTTAATTACTGACCCTCTGAATCTCTGCTTCCAGATTCACTCAAGGAGAAGTGGCGTCCAAAGCAGGTGCAGAGATAGATTAGAGGGATGAAGTGTGTGTGTGTGTGTGTGTGTGTGTGTCGAGGGGGGGTGTTAATGGACCAGGGCTCAGTATTAGGTCAGCTGAGGCAAGGGAGAGCGAAGGAAGATGGACAGTTTTAAGCATGAGAGTGACATGCAATTGATGTCTCAGGAATGGAGAATTTCATGGATGTCAAAGTCAAGCTGCGATGTTACGAGAGTAGACGGGAGTCACTAAGTGCTTGGCCTCGTTTGAACTACAGTCAGTATTAGCGCAGCGTCCCTTACTAACCACAAATTGCTGCAGTGACATTTGCATTTCTCTGTGCATTTTATTTATGCATTTAATTGTTCACTTATTGTGTTTTGTAGATTGCCTATCAATTTAAAGGCCTAATATATCCCAGAGTTTCCCCTACCGTGCAATTGGTGCGTCGGTATAAGATTTTATAACCCTTAAGGAATTTCATTAGTCTGGGTTTCAAAGGAGAGTTTTAGTGTCTCAGGGTCTAAAATGTCGGGGGGTTTTTACAGCATCTAAACAGCATTTAGACTCTAAATGCTGTTTAGATGCTTTAAAAAAAAAATGCTGTAAAAAAAAACTTGGGGAAACACTGAATACTTACTTTTTGGCTTGAAAATAGTCAAATTTAAAGATATAGCCTACAATATTGGCAGAAAATATTGGCAGAAAATATTAGCAGAAAATATTGGCTATTGGCGACTTCAGTCTAAAAATAACATATCATTCTTCAAAACCCCAGGGACCACCAGGGGTCCTTGAGGGGGTTCCAGGGGGTCCCCAGCAAATTGATAAATTGTTGAACCATTATTTCATTATTTAAAAGTTAACACAATTAGAGAATGTAGAAGAATGACTGTTTTGATCATAGTTTCACTGTTGTCTCTCTACCTACAATACAGATAGGTAGTCATGGAATTCTGAACTATTATCATTAGATACGATTTGGAATGTGGGTTCAGCCTCTATTCCATTTCTATTTTATTATGTCACTTTTCTGTATTGTAATATAACATGCTGTACGTACTATCAGCCACAATCACATTATGCAAGTCCCTTCTGCTAATATTATCAGGGTGCTTTTAACTCTCTGTCTGTATTTTTTTCTGTAATCTCTTTGTGACTCTACCATGAACTTTCACTGGGGTGACAGTGTGTGTGTGTGTGTGTGTGTGTGTGTGTGTGTGTGTGTGTGTGTGTGTGTATGTGTATGTGTATGTGTATGTGTGTGTGTAACATCATGTTCAGAAAGTGAAGATGGAGGTGGGCTTTACAGTAAGATGCTTAATAGACTATTTTCATTATTTTCATCAATGGTGGAATATTTAATGATAAATGAGAATTAATGATATAATGATATCTTTTCAGCTTAATGTTTCCTAATCTTTATATTCTCTCCACAACGTACGGCATATGGCAGATTCACAAATCCTATTTGAGGTCCAGTGATATCATATGAAGATTAATCCCCCCTAAAATGAGAGTTAGAGTCATGAGGGTTATTTTATATAAATTAAAAATATCAGTTATAATAAGAACTGCTTTTGAACGGATTTATTTCCATAAAAAAACATTAGATCATGTTAGATGGATGTTAAAAATAGGTTTAGATTACAGATTATGAGTCTGGAAAAGGATGCATTTAATGGAAATTTAGCTCAGGCTGGAAAAAATGTGTACAATTGGAGGGTAATGGAGGATTTATTGCAAATAACCATCAAAATGTGAAAGGTCATAGGTTAGGTAAAGGCTTGGGAGTGGACCAAATCTCATATTTACTGCACCCACCAGGGAGAATGATTGTGAAATGAATTATTAATGTTTGTTTTTTTCATATTACATAACAAAACATTACTGTAATTACACTGTACTGTATATTCCTGATTATTAAGGGTCCTACTTATTTTTAACCAATTCAACTTACTTAATTCAATTAAAGATAGAATATATACATTTACAAATTTAAACTGAATACAATAAAATAAATTGTCAAATATTAAATATTTTTGTGATTTCCACTAAGATGAGATATGATTTTCACCATCAGGGTGTACTGTATACTATGTACAGGATATAAATATATATATATAGCTTTGTGGGGACATCAGGAGGAAATTAAACGGGATATTAAACAGGAAATTAAAGGGTAAATCTAACCTACACAGAACGTGAATATGCATTCAGCATTGACACACATATATTAATGACATTGATTTAACCAAGATAGATTCATTTTACATCAGAGATAGTTCACATATGAATAAGTCTTTAACATGTAGTCAGAGGAACCTTGAACCTAAATGCAGCTCTGACATGAATGAAATATCCTTGATTGAATATCTGTCATTTACTTTACAATATGTATGATTCCCAATGAGGGAGTCAGCTATATTTGGCTTTTTAGTGTTCATGATATGACTCATTGGGTGCAATTAATAGTTGCCTGTCTCCCCACAACCCAGTTTGTCAGTTAACAAGAAAAACAAGATATGTCCAACAAAATATGGTGAAATGCGGTAGGGTGGGGGTGAAATGAACTTAAAGGAATTCACAGAGTTGGCCTCTTTGGTCAACTTAAGAACATAGACACCGAAATCACCCATGTGTCCCCAGTAGCTCACTCCAATGCTCCATGCTAACACTTTAGCATACGTGTGCAAAAGTGTTCATATGTGATAGCATAATCCAAAGTAAGAAGACTGACCTTTTAGTAATAAAAAGTTGCTGGTGGTTTTTAGTATATGGCCCTCATACATTTTATATCAATATAGCTGATGTAGCTGTGGTTTATTTTTGGAAGCATTTCAGGTGAGCAACCATGTATTCATCCACTGCACAGTGATTTCTACACTGTTCACTTCCTATAGAAATGAAATCTCCTACACAAAACTGCCAGACTTAACCACATATCATTAAAATGACTTGCCATTTAGCTTTAGAGCTGCTACAAGTTCTCATTTTCTCACTTTTGAGATATTGTTAGTCGTCTACGATCACCCAACATAGATTATGATAGTGTTAGCATAATCCCGGGGACACTGTATGATTTTGGTGTATTATGTTCTCATCACATAACGAGTAAGTGACCAAAACCTGGTGTGTTCCTTTAAAAGATTACCTGATTTTCTACAGTGCTATGATTCATAGATGTTTCAATAAGAGAAGCTCATCTGGTCCCAACTTAAAGATTTTTGATCATAATGTTGTTCCCACGGTCACTGAGCCACAGTGTGTTGAGGTTGTTGACTGGAGTCTTTTCATTCTGGTTCTACTGTGCAGCGGAAACATAAATGTTTTACCAACAGCAGTGTTGGTCCAGGATGGTCCTATCAAGGTCAAAGCAAAATAGTTCCTGCTCTCTGCACAATAGATTACATTTTCTGAGTGTTTACATTATTATTCCCATTTATTGCTCAAATATTTTGCTTCTTATAATTTGGTGATGAATAGACTCGCCTGGTCAGACAACTCTTATACTTACAACAGGGTTTTGTCTGTTGTAGTTTTGTCTGTCTCTGAGTTTTAATGCTGAAATTGTCCATCCATTCATCCATCCATGCTTTCATTTTCTAGCCGCTTATCTGAGTCAGGGTCACGGTGGCAACCAGACAAGCAGAGCGACCCAGATGTAGCCCTTTTCCCCAGCAGCTTCCTCCAGCTGGTCCTGGGGGATTCGCAGGCACTCCCAGGGCAGCTGGGAGGTGTAGTCCCTCCAGTGTGTCCCGGGCCTGTCTCCTCCCGGTCGGCCGTCAGCCTGGTATGCATCCTCACTGTTGCCCGACCCACCTCAACTGGCCCCTTTGTGGAGGAGCAGCGGTTGAGACAGAGTGAGGTCAGCCACCCTGCGGAGAAGCTTCAGCTAGTCATCCACTAACCACACACAGGATGCAGAGAAACCAACGCAGTCAATTATGGAGTTTCACACAGTCCAATGACACTGTAAATTATGCGGTATTGTTTTGAATGTGATTGTTCAATATGATCCAACAAATAGTATGTGTAACCACCTAAAAGCAAAGCATCCTACCGCCACTAGCACAGAGTCGTCATTTCAACCATTGGTGCTCTTATTCACTCAGACTAAACCTCCACACACCGGAAAAAAGGGTAATTGAATATTTCTATTTTAGAGAAAATGAGTGCACGGTTGCTAAATTACTTGTTATTTACATCCCTACTTGTCATGAAATATTCAGCAGGTGCACATACAGTAAACAAATGTTTCAAACTGTATGTCAGCTGTGTCACTAACATATATGGCCACAGTCTATAAAGCCCCATGCTATTTCCAATGAAAATATGCCCTTAAATTGCTCAAAAATTGCCTTTGATACACATGGTGATGTGGGCATGTTGGATATATTCCACAGTAGTTGCCATCTGAATAGCCTTACTATTCAGCCTATTCAGCCTTGATATAACATATATAATCAGCTTCACATATATATATATTTGGTGTCTGGCGTAAAGGCAAGGCTCGGATCTTAACATATTGATCCATGATCCATGATTCATAATTATGTTTTTCCATCTTCCAAAACTTTGGCCAGGCTCCTCTGATAATGTTTGAATAGCCTTTTTATCAATAGAGAGTACTTTGTAAGACAGTGTCCCCTTAACAATAGATATGCTTCTTGATTTGCATAGTCCATTTAAGCTTATCATTCATCTTTGCAAGCAGCTATTTTGTGCAGGGTGTGGTTGCAGTCGTAGCTCCAATATGTGCCCTGCTGAGCGGAAGGCAAATCACTCTCTGTTGCCTTTGCCCTCCCACAAGCCACTTTGATGTCCTAATGATTATCTGCATCACCTCCATCACCACCATGGAGCGGAGATAGTGCACCCTGCCATCATACCAATTTCCAGGCTCTTCCATGCTGTGGTAAATTCCAATGTAGAGATATCTCAAAGCATGAAAAATCACACGCTGCAGCTTTAACAATAATCATAGTACCATTGTGTTACCCCATACCATTAATGGATCAATTGACATTTTACTAGTTTTGAACTAGATTTATCTTGTCTAGATTCATCTTGTCAGCTGTTTTGTCATATGCCTCATATAAGAGGGCAGATCATTTGTATTCAATTGATCCAGTCATTAGCATTGCCCTTGAAATCTCTAGACCAAATTGTGTATGCATAGAAGTGGCTCAGATTGGCAATTAAATTAAGAGCTTAGCCTTGTATATGCTAAATCCATAATTTAGGCATACAGCAGTCACTAGTGAATCACTAATCAGCTTTCTTGCCTTGAAGGGACAACATGTCAATCAGATTCTTTTATGAATTGAATTAAAAAGGAGTTCAGTCATCTGGGCGACACTTTAGACAGACGCAGTAGCTCATGAGCTGGGCATGCTTTTCAACATGGGATGAACAAAGAGCCTATAAAAGGATTCGTTGAAATATTTAATTTATATAAGAGATTCATTGTGCTTTACATTTTGGAGCAGATCCTCTGACAGTGTTCTAACCGTTTTCTTTAGTCCAAACCAGTTTCATTTGTTGCATTTCTATATTTGGTTTGTTTAGGTTCACACTGCCCAATTACAAGAAAAACAGAGCTTGTAAACAAACATCACACCATGGACTCACAAGAAGCTTGTTTATTGGAGTTTTAGTAAGCAGTCAGGTTAGACATGTTGGCAGCAGGGGAGAGTCAAAACAAATCTGAATCAAATCCCTGTAACTTTAGCTAAGCATGATAGACTTGTCTTGCTGTAATTCACCTTCTCTGGTGTTCATACCAGTTAAGAAATAGCTGAAAATTGCCCTCTATTCAGATGTTGAATTGCAGCATAATGGATTCAGAGAAAATGCCATTATAAAGGTTAGCATTGTCTGTCATCTATTTTCAGAATTTTCACATGATTCCAAAGTGTTTTTAACACATTTTCATGGCTTTGGCATGAAAACAGTGAAATGTGTCCAACACAATGGTCTGACAGAATAACTTACACTAAGGCAAACATACCACACATTAGGACCCACACATTAAAAATGTATGTTTTGACCTTTAACAAAGCATACAGTGCAACACAATGCTTGTTATAAACATGTCTGTGGATAAGGAATAAATAGCAGGGGTAAATGAGATGTTTGGAGGCAGTAAGCTAGTAGAATTCTTTTTAGCCTCTGTGTGTGTGTGTGTGTGTGTGTGTATCTCTTTTTTTTTTTTTACACAACCAGCTCATTACCTTCCCTCTCCTTCCATTGTCATATGCGAAGACCAGATAAAGATATGATGGGATTAGCATAATGAAACTCACTCTGATAATTGCCTCATTATTTGTAAACACTGGTCCCACCCAGCAGCACAACTACTTAAAAGACCAGTATTTAGATTAGATCTAAGGGGAATAGTTAGAGATGCCTTATCATCTGCAAATGCAAACGTTTATTCAAATCCTTGAGGAAATGGCTCAGAAACAGGTAGTATGCTTTCCAGTCGATATTTCCTATCAGCTTCATCTCTAATTTATATGCTAACGACCCTTGATAGGGCCCTCTAATCACTTTATAGTTGAAGTGATAGCGGAAATGATCCAGAATCAGGATGTTTGAAGTCCTTTGAGCTCCACCCCCACACAGTGCCACAGCGGTAGTAGTAGTGGGATGGGAACTATATGGTAATTAAGGGGGTTGAGTGTCCCACTGCCACTTGGTAAACCACAGCAGGAAGACAGTCTTCCTTTCAGTGAGGATCATGTTAACACCAGGGCTTCAAAACAAAAATCTACACTGAATTACAGTGTTTATGTTCTCATGTTAGACCCATATAGATAAAAGTCACTTATGAATAAATTATAATCTGGGCTAAAGCTCTTTTCCAAAGTGGTATAATAGTTATTTGAGAACTCTTGATGCTCTCAAACACTGCAGGCAAATTTGCTTGTACATGTTCTGAGTTTTCAAGGTTTGTATATTGCAGGTCTATGATCTGTGATGATTTTGAGGACTGAAGAGTCGGCTGTTCGGTCTGCTTCCACTTGACAAACACAAAAGTGTTAGGGAAGACAAACCTAAACTACCCAGAAAGTTTTTAACCCTTTTCCCTTGGCAAATTTGTCAACGATAAGATTCTAATCATTCAAATTGATTGTAGACGGTGCTTCAACCTTTCTGCGGTCAGATGATGAATGTAGCTGAGAATCCTAGTGTGACTTTTACTGGGGAGAGAAGGAAAGAGCAGAGGCCACTTAAGGCGGGGCAGGGTGTGTGTGTGTGTGTGTGTGTGTTTCCTATTCACTTTTATGCTTTTCAGTTTGTTTATGTAACCCTTTCACCACAGGCTTGCAGTGTGTATACTGCTACTGATTATATAATTATACAATTATTTAACATACTCGTCGCAACAAATTGCATTGGACTAAAAACAGTGGTATTACTTTTCATCAACATTTTGGAACATTGCTATTGATCGTATTCTTGTTTTTGTTTCACCTGCGTAATTATTCCATTCTTTCCCACTTATTTTCACTCTTCAAACTGTTTCCTACCTTCATACGTGCTCATAGTAATACTGATTTGCTTTTGATTCAGTTCAAAACTTGCAGCTGTTGATAGGACATCAGTAGATTTATGAATCAAAGATTGGCTTGTATCAAGCTATTACAAGTCCATTATGCATATATCATTAGACCTTGGTTTACAATTTAATTATCTCTCTTTCAAATGGGATCACCGCAGGGCCATCACCTCTCACCGCATATAATCACTTTGCATGTTTCCATTCTGTGCTAATCAAAATTCCTGTTGAGCAATCAGCAGAAGCCTACATTCAGTCTACACTATCCATGAGGTGAGGTGCTGAAACCCGCTGGTTTGGCCGTGCCTCTAATGAGAGGAGGCATCACTGTTTAATTTGCTTTTATCTGCCATGCAGCAGTGCCTTCTGTAGCCTAATGCATCGCCTGCAGTTCAACCGCTCTTCTGAAGTAACTATATTCGTGCCAGATAATGGTTTTCATACCTTCCGCTCTCAGACGAGCTCGTCTTTGATGGGGCAGAGATCACTGCCATAGCCAGGAGGTGACAGGGCAATAAAGTGCAGGAAACTTCAGTGGACGATGAGCTGATTAGTTCTGCTTTGCAGGCACATGTATTCCACTTGAAATACAACGAGAACACAAAATGGGAGTAAGTAGGTTCAATAATTCACCTCCTTGCATTGTTATCGCCGCACTCTTTGGGATTATGAATAGGGATTCTGGATGGAGAGAAATTCCCCAAGGACTGGAGTCACACAAGGGTTATTCATATTTATACCATGTCACGAAACAAAATATTGTAATGAATTGAAATGGTATTACTGACTGTCGTTTTATCATGTATTGAATTACATTACATTTCAAATCAGCCATCACTGTACAATGCTTCCTACCCAAACGGCCCCAGCCTCAGCCAAATACAAAGTTGCTGCACCTCTCTTTACAAACTCCCTCCTCATAGAAGCTCTGGACTAATCTATATGACATTTGCTTGCAGCTTTTGATCTGCAAATATTTCTGTACGTTCTCTGCATGAGTCGGCACATACATTTGGACACATATCTATAATTATGTTCTGATGATGATACGGATAATGACAGCAGACAACGATGCATACGCACTTTGCACATTGTTAATTTTGCTGTAGATATGGTACCTCCATCTGGAACAATGAACATATCCAATTCAGCACATTGTGTACATGTGTTATCTTCATTTGTGAATATTGATGAGGTGAATAGGCTTTTCTAACACGTCTATGTGCCTAGATACTTTCTGTACATATGTATGTTTGGCTCCCTGTAGACACTTTAATGTGAATACGATACTCTATTTGCACATCCTGTATATACTGACTAATGCATAGACTAATGTCTGTTTTCTTTATATTCTCCTATCCCTCTCATTTGTTACACATTGCATATATCTAGATTATTTTGATCATTATTCCATTTATTTCATACTGCATACTTCATATTTTGAATGTATTTTATATGTATGTTACATAGTCTGCCTTAATTTTTCTTTGTTCCATTAAGATCTACTGATGTTATTTTGCACATCTTCATAATGCTTTTTCTCATATTTTTCAGTCATACATTTCTACTCAACATGTTCTAGTGTTGAAATGGTCAGTTGTTTATATTTACATAACCCTCATAACCCATTTTCTATAATTGTTCATATTCTATTTTTCTTGCTGTGTCCTAGGCCTATTGCTATTTGCGGCTGCAAACCCAGAACACGACCCAATTTCATCACGTTGATCATTAAATTTTCATCTTTTATTTTCATATTTTATTTTATTTTTTTACAAATGGGTATGGAACAAGGTCGTCATAAATTGGGATCCCCAGCCTAGTTTGTATCTATTTGGCGGTCTTTGAATGAAAAGTATAGGAAAGTTTAGAAAGAAATGTTGATTTTGATTTACTGGGAGTTAGAGGGAACTTTGAGGAGCTTTTTCATTTTACAAAAAAAATAAAGTAGCTAAGAAGAGACAGCATATTACCTCAATTATAGTTTCACTGTATTGGCCACCAGTGGAGCTTTGGATTGATTTTAGAACTTTATAGATCACCTTCAAGGCATGTTGAGGACTGTAGCGCCCTGCTATTTCTCAGAGCTTTTAACCTTTATGAGCAGCGCAGCCTGAGGTCGTCCCGGTCTAGACTGAAGACTAAGGCTGATCGAACTTTCTCCGGGACAAACTGCCCAACAACATCAGGCTGGCCGACTCAGTATCTTCCTTACTTTTTTGGATTTTATTGGTGTGTTAGCTACGCTGTGCATGTACAAGGTGTTTCCCTGCCTTCCGCCCAATGCATGCTGGGATAGGCTCCAGCCCCCCGTGACCCTGAATAGGAATACGCAGGTATGGAAAATGAAGGGAGGAATGAATGAATGAATGAATGTTTTGTAGTAGCATGCTTGCCGGTATATTGATTTTTTTAGTATGTTGGTATATTGGCCTGGTAGCATGATCCCATTCCTTCCCCCATACCCGCATCCCACACCCCCATTCCCGTGCCCCTCTCTCTCACACACACACACACATACACACACCTACACACACACACAAACCAACTGTTTTAAGATACACTCTATCCAATTGCAAAAGAAAGGCTTGTTTGGTGTGTCATCAAACAGCACTTCAAGAGGTTTTCAATGTGACTGTTTTCAGTTATGGAGCCATTAAGCAAAAAATCTAATATTCACAGAAGTCCCTCATCATCTAGTCTGATCAAACTGTTAAAAACCCTGTATGAAAAATGTCGGCTGTGTCCCCTTTGGGTACTTGGTGCAGCGACTGAAGCTATTATCTGACGTCTCGAGGGATTTTCAGCTTTACAGCTCAGTTTTACGTCTTTCAGCTCATTGTTTCGATTGTGTACTTTCTGTGTGCTTTTTGTGTAGTCTTTGTCCGTGTGTGAATGTGTAAGTGTGTGTGTGTGTGTGTGTGTGTGTGTGTGTGTGTGCCTGCCTTAGCGTCATGTCTTTGCATCACATGGCAGCGTGTGCATATGAGTGTCTGGCCTATATCAACCACTACACTAGCCTAATTACAGAGCCAAGGACCTTTCATGAAATCTCTTATCCAGATACAGCAGCGGGATTTTTGCATAACAATCAGCCTACCTTCGCTACTCCTTCATGAAACAACACTGAGTGATTATTAAATTAATGATATTTCCATGGATCACATGGCCTCTTGTAATTTCTGACGCCATTTACCCAACCTTGTAAGTGAAGCATCATTCACGCCTCCTTTAAGCACCGCTGGATCCGTCCTCAGCAGAGTGAAGTGCCTCTTTACAGCTTTTGAGTGTTGCTATAAACAATATTGGATAATGCAATAATGCCACTCATAAAGCTCAGCACAAGAGCGTAGCGTATGAAACAAACAAACAAACAACTGATGTGAAACAAGTTGTACTGTTATGGTCAGAATAATTAGAACGCCTTTCAATGTTGTATTATTATTAGTATTATTCTATCTATCTGTCTATGTAATATCATGGGAAAAAACATTGTCAACATCAACTTCAGTAAATACTGAAATACCTGCATAAGGACAGTAACAAAAACAATATTTTGAATATAAACTACTTGCACAAAACTCCTGCAGTGCATCCCAATGAGCTTTTGTTCCTTTAGCAGTTTCTAAGCCCCAATTCCCCAGTATTCAAGTGTAATGTGATATCAAACACCCCGAAAGCTGTTCCCATCAATTTTGTCAGAATAATAAAGTCGTGCCAATCACTTGTCTTTAAATGCTTGTTTCTGAGTGAACTGTCAAAAAATCTTTGTCAATTCTGTGTCAATTCTGAGCAGAATTGTAACTGTGTTTGTACTCTATTTGTACTATTTGTAAGTCAGACTGTTTGGTTGAACTACTGACTGAATGGGAGCCTCACAGATGTTTGTTTGACACATTTGAAGTTCATTGAGTATCAAGTGTTTTCTCTCTTGGACTCCTGTTTTATGTTTTGCAAGAATAATCAAATCTGCCAAATCAAATACTTTTACATCTACATCCATCTACAAACAGTAAAGAGCACAACGTCCTCTGACAGACAGTCTGCAATGCCTTTGTCTATGCAAACACTGCATTGTGTGTATTTTGCGATCATGACAAATTGCTATGTAGTGAATCTGGTTCATCACAGGAGAAGAGAATGTGAATAAATGTGGGTGATCCCCTGCAGTTTCATCAGCAAAATTGCTGTTTATGTACTTCGCCTCCGCATTCTCCTGACACTGTGGTGAACATCTTCGCCCAGCATCACAGGAGTCGTGACTGTTGTCTTCCACTGTATGTGTGTAAGTGTGTGTGTGTGTGTGTGTGTGTGTGTGTTTACAATGCTGTGTCAAGCAATTCATCTGTTCAAATGCGCTGCAATAAACTACAACCCCACTGTGGGATTGATCTTTAAAGCTTAGCTATGACCTGGAAACACGCACGCACGCACGCACACACACACACACACACACACACACACAGAAAGTTGGATAACCATATGCTGCAGATTATCCAGTCACAGTCACCACAATGGAAGTGTTTTGTGACATGATCTCTTCCAGTGTTAAGTACCATAAGGCCTCAGATCTCTGATAGTGTCCACCTCACATAAACCCAGTATCTCGTTATTAACCTAATGCCCCTTCAGGTTTTTCCAAGTCTATTATCAGGCAATCCACCTCTCTAAAGGGAAAAATCAAGTACAGATGTCATCACCTTAACACATGTGGCCAGTGCAGGACTAACTTGATCACAGAACGCCCCAAGATCCATTAAAAAGTGATACTTTCCACTTTCACTGCTGGAAGTTTGACTGAGCAAACTAGATGCTGGGTAGCTGAGTGGATGGCTTTGGTCTTATTAGCATTACATAGCACAGTCCACCAACTACACACTCTCACACGCACACATACATGCACACACACCTACACACACACACCATAATTTGTCACAGTGTTTGTATTGTAGCATTTGTGGTTTTTGGCTCAAATTGGGTTGCTGTGAGTTAGTGTGGGCTTACCCAGCACGCCACAATAAAAACTCTGAACTCAGAGACACTGTTGAAGTCAACATTATTCTTATTTGAAAGACTTTCTCTACAAAGACCCGCATTAAAAGCAGGAGCATCACAGGTTGTGAAATATTTCCCATCGTCTCAATTTATAAAAGCCGATTGAAATAGCGTTTTGAAGAGAGAGAGAGCGATGCAAGCGGTTTACCTGTTACTTCCCATCTAACGATGTTCACATGCTCTTCACACTTTAATGGGAGGATGAAACCTGACACCTCAGTTTGTTAGACAGGAATTTTCCTCTCTCACTTCTGGAGCCTGATGTGAGTGGTGCAGCCTCAAGGCCAGCTGAGGAGGAGGCTGTGATAGACTGATATGTGCAAGGGCATATTTAATTTGTCAGGATGGCAAGAGTCAGTGCTTTTAATTTGCGATGTCATCACCTAGGTGCGGATTTAAAGACCCCCACTTATGCATTTGACAAATCCCCCAACTAATGTTCAAATACATTATTGATGTGATGTGGATTAATAGTTGTATGCCTTTGCCTTATGAAGATCCCTTCTCATACGGGTATTGTTGTCAACTTCTTAAGAACTTAAGTAGGTTACAGATCCCTTGTGCAGCAGGGGCAATAGGGAAATAAGCTGGCATGTCTAACCTTTATTGAACCAGGCAAGTCAATTAAGAACAAATCTTATTTACAGTGAAGGTCTGGCAAGAGACAAAAGTCAAAAGGCCTTTTGATGGGGAATTGGAGGACAGGGGACAAAAAAACAGGGAGTTTGCAGTTTGCAGAAGGCAACAGAAAACACAATAAAAACAGTAAAGTTGAAAGAGACAGTAAGGTTGGACAAGCATAAGCTGGACAGACAGACATAAGGACTTGGAGACAGTAAACAGCATAAAAAAAACAACACCAGCAACAACAAGGACACCACTGAAAGCAATTTATCATGCAACAAAACATTGATGTAAAGATCATTCAAAGGGCATAAGCCACATTTTAAATGTAGTGAAGAACTTTGCAAGGACATTGTCAATCCATTATTGCCCTCTACTGGACATTGGTCTTAGCCTTGGTGAAAGGCAGCAAGAGCACTCCAGGCTCAGTCACTCACACAGCAGACTACAGGTGCTGAATATTTGACAACTACTGCCCAATAATTACAAGTAGTTAGAAAGCAAAGACAATCTCAAACTCTATATGTTTCTATCCATACATTTATAAGTATTATAAAAAGGCAGACTTACTAAAATCAGCAGCACTCAATCTTAAATAAGGGTACATTTCCCAAGGTTTCTGAAGATATCAACTGTTGTCCTTGATGAAATTTGGATAAATAAGAGGCATCCCTGCTTTTAATGGTGACGCATTTGCGCTGTCATGACCAAAGTCTATTTCAGGCTGGAATAAATGACTCAAGATGAATTGTTATAATTCAAAGCTACCATTGGAAATAAGATATGGGATATGTGAATGGTGTTGTGTAGATTGTAATAGATTGTTTTTCTTTGAGGCTTCTTGAGGGGGAACGCCAGGAGAAATTACACACAACTGGGAATTCAAACAGCTGAAGAAACACACTTGCAAAATGAACACACACTTAAACTTCAAACAGGTGTGGTGGCATGATGTTTCAAGTATTTTAAAAAGAATGTGTCATTGTGTCTCCTTGATTGATTTTTGCCTCAGTTGTTTGTTTCATGTTCCCCTGTTTCCAACTTGTAGGCTGACTTCTGAAAAGACTAAATAGAATGAGAAATAGCAATACATGTCTCATTACAATCCTCAGTGATGTGAAAGCCCAGTAATTTAGAATCTATGCAGAAAGAGAGAAGACAAGTAAAATCAATTTCACAGTGGGCCAGTACAAAAAAAGATATAGTTGAGATGATTGGATTCATCTCTTGGCTGTGACGAAATAAGCTCAAATTGCAAGTGGAGAAGAGATGTGTGACGAGATAACCCGTTTTCCTCAGCTGCCCTATTACTATTATTCAGTTTTATTTTAAGAAGTTTGTTAGAGCCGTAGTGATACTAGTGTAACGTAGTTTAACCAATTTGCAGGTTGAAGTTTGATTGAATAGAAGGCAATGTGAGCTTCTGGGCTGCTTGTATATCTTTGTTTGTGTGTGTTTTGTTTTTGTTTGTTTTTTGATTAATTTCTTATGCTTTTTGTTTTAATTAGACCATAACTAGAAAGCCAACCATCTCAAGACTTTGACTCAAATTACAGGCATTTCTGATAGTGGAACGCAACAGTGTGATATTTTCCTGTATCAGAGTAACTAAATATCTGGCTGTCATATCTAGGAGTCCATTTGACCTTGACATTGGAGCCATTCTATCCCCTAAATCATCTCAAGATCCCCCCAAAATGATCTTGTGACCCTCTGGGGGGGTCCTGACCCCCAGGCGGAGAACCACTGCCTTAAACTGATAGCCTGCAATTTGGCTATATTTCTCATTCAGTGTTCACTAGAGGGCATTGGTGAGGTTAGGAGTTGAGAGTTTGAGAGCAGTGACCCATAGGTTCAACACAGTGCATATGTTGTATTACAGCTATCTCAATCAGCATCTGGAATGATTGGCATTCAGGTGGAAATCAAGGAGTCCATTGACTGCCATATTGTTTGTATTGAGGAAAAGCCTATTGGGAAATATCCACGGATATGTTTTTACGTCGGATGCAATCACAGAGCATAATGCAAAGGAAGTTAAAGCAATCTGCTATTTAAAGGTTTTGCACCCCAGTAAACAATGAGACCTGTTCGGAGGAAATTGTTTCTGGGATTATGTTGATCTCAGTGGTGATGGAAGTCAATATGACCTGTGTCGCGTGGAGCGAGCATGTGACTGCAGTAGTAGCTCGTATTGTCTCCCAGTCTCCCACCTCGGTCACACGTTAGACCCCACCTTGTTGCTATAAATGCCTCCTAGGAGTCCAATGGGTAGACCATCTGGTGGGGGGCGACAAATCCCTCCTGCTTATTCCCCAGTGTGCCATTTCAGAAGGTCAAGGAACTGTACATTTCCTTCAGGCTGAGGGGGGGTGGGGGGGGGAAGAATCAAAGAGTATTTTATGCATTGCTCCCTGATAACTTGACTTTTTTCATCCAACCATGGACAGTTATGTGGGCAGAGGGAGATGAAAGTCAGGGCAGAGAATACCGTACGGCAACTCCCACAAGATAGCTATCAAACACCGTGTGAGGCTTCTTCCTTCTCTTGCCTCTGATTACATTAGCAGATGATGATGCGCACTCAAATCCCTGGCCTTGTTAATAATCAACATGTCAGCTTGAGCAATCCACATTGCCGGATACAAATGGAACATTTTACCAAGCCTTATGTTGTATTCAGAAAGGCGCTGGTTTTGCCAAGCTGCTCTGACCACCCAATAGAGGTATTCAGGGCTGCAATAACAAATGTCATCTTTGACCCCATGGAGGGGTTTTTTACAGGAATAAACACCCCATTCAGAGAATATCTGAGATGTTTCGTTACACTATTTAATTGACTGATACTCCCATGAGACCTCCCAGGGGATATAAATGATAGATCCTACCAAACAATGTAAGGAATTAAGGAGGTCTACTGAGTTTTAGCAATTGTGTAAATAAATGAAACCTCTGCCACTTATCAACATGAGTTTTACCCAAGATATTTTCTGCAAACTTGTATTTTGGCAGTTAATGTACTCTTGGACCAGAAGCTTCTGTGTTTCTTTACGATGAGGCACCGTTTTTATCTGTAGTTGTGATTATGAAATATGGTGGCAGGCTGATTTAGTGTTTTTTTGTTGGTTTTTTTTCGTCTGTCTGTTTTCCTTAGTCAGGTATCATGGGCATAAACCAGTCCATCATGCAGACATGTTAACAGCTTTGGCGTCTATAAACACAAGCTCACCTCTGGGTCACAGAACTGTCGGGAAATACCATAACCTCTTCTCTGCTTTTTTAATGACGAACCTGTCCTGCGCCCAGATGCTCAATATTCAAACTTGTAGCTGAAAATAACAGAGCAGCGATGACTGAGCTTTCCCATTTCACCGTCTACACTGATAAATAATAAACAACATATCCTGGGATACAACTTCTTGCACATAGGAGAACCACAAACCTCCATTAACCTGGACTTCTTGGGTGGCCTCTAGTGAATGCGAGGTATGCCGTGATAAAAGCGAAGATAAAGTGAGATCTGTATGGGCATTCTGACCTTTGAGGCGACCTATAAAGGCTCTTCAGAATATCACAATTGATATGGAACGGTATATATTTACATTTAATTACTCCAGAGGCCCATTGAGGCTGATACTGAGGGGGTCAAGCCTGGACCCACATGAAGCTGTCTATCTAGCCATCTACTCTCCAGCAGACCTGATGAGCATGAGGAGGCCGTTTTCCACTCAAACGATCACAGGTTTACATGCATCCAAGTTCACTAGCCCCAGTTTTTCTGCCACCCTGTTGCATGTGTTCTACAAGAATGAATATAATAAACCATTAGGTATGAAATATATTTTTGCAAGAATATTTAAAACAAGATTTGTGATGTTAATGGTGCTTTTTTTTCCGCCATGTCCCATCTTACAATGGCAGGATACTGAGTTGAAACAACATGCAGCCCATACACCTTCCTTATTTTGAGTTCAGCACAGTGTTATCCTAATATTTATGCAAGTGCTTTTGTCAATAGTGATGTTTCCTGTCCTCCCATTTCTTTTCCTTAAATAATCTTTATCACAAGAAATTTGTAGCTAAATCTGAACACCGATATTTTAGGCGATACAGCTCTACAGCACTAATATAAACTATAGCCAATGTGAATTAAAGCAGTTATCTTTTTTAAGGAAAGCAGGCTGTTGACTCACCTTTGTTTTTGTTTTTTTAGACAGTTGTATGGCAGTGGACCACTTACTCATCTCTGGTCACCCATTTAAAGCAGTTATCTTGACATGGGTCACAATAAAAATGGTGAGAGGTACAATGATATTTATATGGCCAAACACTTTCCTCCTCAAGTGATTGGATGAGTCTAAAATGACTAATTCCACAGTAAAAAAATAAAGACAAATGGGAAAAAAAAAATAAAAAAATTGTCAACTCTACCACTTCAACTAGACGCTTCAGACCAAATCAATCAAACAGGTCTATAGGCAGTAGTTAAAAGTTGAATTATGACCGTCAATCCGCTCAGGTCTCTTCCTTTTCCTTGGTCATCATATATCTCCTAGCTGTTTACGCAGCAAAAAAACAACCTAATGCATTTTCAAACCAAACCATAATCAACTGCACTGTGTTGGTCTGGTTACTTCTGCTACAGGGGAATAATCAGGACCAGTGCAGTATGGGTAGAGATCAGTTCTGCTGTGTGAAAATAGTTGAATTATGTGATGTGAAGGGATTGTTTTGATTCTGTTGTGTTTGGCCCAATGCAATAGCATGTGCAAGCTAGTAAGAAAACACGATAAGGCCTTATCTCTCAGTTCCATCACAGTTATGATATGGGAGAGATTGTTTTTGCCATATGAGATTAACATCAAGGAATGCATGTCTAGCTATTTAGTCTGAATGGATTCAGTGATAACATGTTGATTGAACAAGTTGATTTATCTTTTAATATATGGAAAGAAACAGCTGATTACATTTGTTTGGAAAGGATTTAATGGATTTTGCACACAGAGGAATAAAAGGTTTCTCTGTTAAATATGCATAAGCGATATATAAACATGTAGCTAGCGCATGAAGTCTACCAGTTAACCATTCAGACAGGATGTAAGGAACACATCAGACTTTCCAAGAAAAACAAGCCAACCCAGTCCAGTCTGGAAGGCATGTTTTGAACTTGGCAAAAGGCTGTCACAATGACTGGCCCCATGCCTGATAGGCCTTGATTTGTGGACGAAATCTGCTGTGTTGCTAGTTCAACCCATTGTCCAGAATGCTCCATGGAGAATAACGAGTGCAAGCAAACGGGTGTCAGCCGCCGCACTGTATGTCGGGATCACATGTACGTTCACATGTCCATGAACTTTGCAGCAGTGTTTCTCCCAGCAGTCTAAGATGTTTATACCTGAATTACCTGTTGGTCTGCAAGACTATTCGCCATTCAAATTTGGCCATTTGAAAAAGACATTCTCGCAGACTACAGCTTGATCTACAGGCCTTTTGTTCTATAGGAAAGTAGATTGAAGTCCTATCTAGTCGACTGATGTGGGACCAATCTATTAATAATAATAATAATATTAGATTTTATTTGTGGGAGCCTTTCAAGACACTCAAGATCACCTTACAGAACAGTAAGTAAAAGCATAAAACTGTCAGACAAAGTGTTAAAAGCACAATGCATAAACGTTAAAGACAACAGCAAACAGATTTGTCCAACACAGTGAGGGCCGGGAGCCACACAGGAACATCACAGGAGAGACAACACCCAAAGCATAAAAACCTCTGTATACAATGTCTGTATAATCTGTATACATACATATGCTACATAGGAGTGTCCAATTAGCAGGATGCAGAGTTGACTGTGAGTCAGAATGACTCACCCCGCCTCCTTCCTTGCGACTTCTCATTGTGGCAGAGACACTCGTTTAATGAAATATGATTCCTGAAAAGTTCAAATAGAGTTCACAAAGAATTTTATAAGCAGCGAAATGAGAGTCATTTCCACTACGCTTATCACGTGATATGCTGACTAATAGGCCATTAATGTTAAACAACTCATCACCTCAGTCATTTTTTACATTATTTCAGCCGTGTTGCTGGGCTGCGCCGCACATTACT
This sequence comes from Centroberyx gerrardi, assembly GCF_048128805.1. NCBI lineage: Eukaryota > Metazoa > Chordata > Actinopteri > Beryciformes > Berycidae > Centroberyx > Centroberyx gerrardi. The sequence continues at coordinate 19,496,203 of NC_136009.1, forward strand.
GGGGTGTGAAATTACAATCCAGGAATGAAATGGAAACACGCTCTTTCCTCAAAGCTCAACGACAAATGTTTATCTATAGGATTTAGACACCAATCTTGTTTACATCCTGAGTCTGAACGACCGCAGCGGCAGCCTCTTGGCAGCGTTCACTCATTACCATATAGGTCTGAAATGGCCTCCTACTCGCACATTTGATCCCTTTTCAACTATGGCGGCTTACACCCAAGTTCCCTCAATAGCCTTTATTCCTCGCTGCAGGGCATTTGGTAGAAAACCAAATTAAAAACATTAGCAGGTCTCTCCATTGCTGTAGCTCGAGTGAAAGGGGGCCCACCTCTCATCAGTGGTTCGTAGAATTGACCTTTTCAAATAACAGGAAATTTTATAATTCCGCTTTGTGATATTCATATTCTGAACCGGTCTCATTTCAAGAGGTTAAGTACTCACGATTTTAGGTCTTCAGGCCAAAGCCAGTTGCAGTTCAAATCCTTTTGTAACCACTTTCACTGCAAATTGTAATATCTCATTAGTCCAAATTAGTGCTATGACTGCAGGAGAGGTTTTATATCTGACAGAACTGAACTGCACCCAGTGAAGTGACATTCAAAGTACCAGCTTGACTATTGCGCCCCTCCAGCCACATTAATCCAATTGGCAAGGACAAAGCTGTGAGCATATTTATTTATCTGCCATCGGCTTTGTGATAACTCTACATGGAGGGGAATGTGTGGCATGACTTACGTAGTTCTCTTGCTGCCATGTCTGCTGGTTTTAACAGCTTCTTATTGGGAGGATGTGCTTTATTTTGGTGGAGCCTGATTTACTCGCTGACAGATCAGTGGAGAATAATGAGAGGGCATGAGCTATATGTAATGGCCAGTTGATATCAGTATCAACCATAACCTTTGGTTGGTTTTAAACAAACACCACTAATTTGACTATCTGAGTGCATGTGGAGCGTTTGGAGCCTTCCCAGGGATTCATCTGATAAGGTGCACCATTCCCATAAGAGAAGCCTCCATGGCACACCAGAATGATGAAGTCCTCGTGGCTGATGGATCAAGCCCAGACAGCGCTTGAGTAATGTGTAGGGCTTTCCTAGGGAAGTGTTGGTCAGGTTACAGGCCTGTATTGTGAGAAGGCCTTGGCCTGGGCAGCCACACAGAAGCTCAGGATGTCATTAAGCGGAGCAGAGAAATACAGCTTTCACCATTCAGCCCTTGAACAGCCCTTTAGATCCTGCAAAGTCCCGTGCTCAACTCCAAGTATTGCTTTTGGATGCTGGAAAATCTGTTAAAAATAAATGGAGAAGCTGACACCAGGGCTGTGGAGGATTTAATGAGAGATAGGCGGAAGCTAAGTGTCAATGCTGTGATAATGTGTAAGCTGGGCCTACAGTGCTGTAGGCCTTCCAGGAAGTGAAAGGGGCTATCCTCTGTTCTTCTACCAAGTTGGCAGAGTGTGTTTTTGGCACTGTCGTCTGCCAAGGGAAGTGAATGGGTAAGGCTCTTGCTATGCAGCTACACAACTCAGCTGTTAAATGGATTTCAGGTGGAGGGACACTCACTTATGGTTGAAGAATAAAAACTCACCCAGGGAATATTAAGAGTGCCAAATGTGGCGACTTTGTTTCAGGGAACATTTAGAAAGATACATATGAAAGGGGCCGCTGGAATTGCCACTGCTTCAGTGAGAATATTTTGTCATCCTCAACCACAACTTTCCTCTCTCTAAAGGTTTGAAATTATATTGTCACCTATAGTTTATATTTCCACATCAGCTAACATCATTTCTCATATTCCTCTGTTTGTTTCTTACCATTCCTATCATGCAAATCATACAAATGATATTCCTCGAAGGCACAAACAAACTTACCTTGAGCCACACTTAAGCATTATCTTCCTCCTGCTGAATGATGCAACCTGCTCTCACTAGGGGGAACAATAATACACAATGCAGGGAAGCAGCTCCCAGATTATTTCCTTCCCTTGATAAGGCAGTGACCACCAGAGAATGGGAGACAGGAGAGTCCTTTTCGCACCCTTGGGACCGGCACAGTGTGAGAAGATCCTGTGCCTTTGGAGCCAACACCTGCCCCGCTGCCACCCATGAACTCTCCCCCCTCAGTTCCCAGTCCGCCTCCCACTGATTGCCAGCCCTTGCTGATTTCCACCGCTGTGCGCACAACGCTTTGGTATGCTTTGTATTTCAGATTTACAAGCTGACACACAGGCATCTAGGAAGCTGTGATGCAACGTGATATGATTCTCTGTCTGTGGTTATGGGAGGAGTGCACAGAAAAGATGATTGCCTGTTTGTCAACCAAGAATACTCATTCAGTATTCGCCCAGGTTGCATAATAGTTAAACTAGAAAAACATGATTTGTAATATGTGTAATTACCAATTTAAAAGAATAAAGCATAGCATTGACAGCCACATGGAATCATTTGTTCAGTCTTTCCTAACTTTTTGAGATGTTTTGGTTAATGTGATTCTCCATAGAGATATGTAAAGAGTGCTCAATATGAAGGAAGCATTTTAAATAATAATGTGATTTTGTTTTTGCTTCCATCAGAGTGTTAGGGCAGCTACGCAGCAGCAGGACCCGGTAGGGATTCGGTGCCTTGAGCAAGGACACTTGAGCGAGGCGGATGCTTATCAACACGAGGGTTCAAACAGGGTTTCTCCTCTGGTTCAAGGACGGCGTCTCTAAGCACGAGGCCACCCTGAGACACTGAATCCCCCGCTACAATTGGCTTCCACGCTCAGGAGCTTCTACCCATGACGTTCTCATTGATCATCAGCAGCAGGGGGTAGACGTGCGATATTGTCAACCCCAACAGTCGCCCAGCGTTGCCCCGCATTGTTCCAGCCACCGAATTCACCACATCAAAGCCTTTGACAGCCAGCACCAAGTAGTCTCTCACAGACTGCCATTTCTTAGAATGCCAAGAAGGCATGGGAAGGGAAACCAATATGCTTTCTCATCTCCTGACAGGCAGCATCCTCTCTCTTTAGGTATTTGTAGGAAGAAGTGGGTGGATTCCCACAAACAAACACTGATTTTTATCTCTTGTAGCACAGATAGGTATAGTTATTTGGAATGATAATACAGCTGATTGCCTCTTTTTAATTGTGCAAAATTCAATGTTCTCTTAAATCTCTCATATTGTGTCACAATGCTTAAAATAGGCGATGTGTTTTTTCTTGCAAAAAGAAATGAAAGAGACACAAAACAGTAGCCACTAAAGGCAACATGTGGTCGGCCTTAGTGTTATTCAAAGGTCAGTAGTCATCCACACACATTTCCATCAATCATCATACTCCCACAAATTTAAAGTGACTGACACACTATCACACCAGTGAGGCCAAAAGGGGAAACCACAGCCCTGTCCTAACACCAACATCCTACAAAGTTGTATCTGCATCCTAATCTGCTCGTCTGGCTGACAGCGCTGTGTCTCACTTCATTTCCTCCTCTCCTCTAGATAGCATTCCTCTCTGTCTGTTCACATTCTCATATATGAGGTTGTGTGGGGCATCTGCTTTATACCTGTTATGGTTATAAGTGAATGAGTTCAGTTTTATTTATTTATTTTTTTACGTCAAACTCTGACGCATTTCAACCCATATTCCCCTCTGCAAAGAGCATAAATAAACCAAAATCCACCATTTTTAAATGTCAAGTTGAACAAAACGGATGAATAACGGCATTTCAAAGTGAAGAGTGACGTGGTTCTGCTGTTTTTTTCTTTCAACTGAAAATCCCACAACCAAAGAGCACCTTCCAATCACTGCTTTGATGTCTTATTTTGTGTATCCTGGTAGCAGTCTCTTGTTATCGTTTGTTTTGGGGGTTTTTTGTTATGTTTACCTCTGATGCAGCATTCCTCAGTACCATCTGAACTCCTGTTGCCACAAGGTCTCATGTCAAATCATGCCCATCTGCATCCCGATTCCTTGCATTGTCTTTTATCAAAGGGAGAAGTCCTTTCCATACTCAGACCAACAATGGTTAGAAAGCCACAAAAATGCCTTGGCAACACAATTTACTGACTCCCTCTTCCAACCCAAAAAGCATTAACAATGCTGGTCTACATCCACATCCCAGCAAAAACACTACACCCATACAGCAGAAGGATGCAAAGCACTCAAAAAAATTAAAAATAGACTAGTAGACCTTAAACATCTTAAACCTTAAACGGCTTTCTGGGATTATACAAAGAGCCAAATGAGCATTTTAAACAACACATAACAAATGCAATAACATGTAATTGACCTGTGTTTGTGTATCTTGCCAATTCAGTAGCCACCAATACGACTCCTTAAGTCATGCTGATCCAATTAAGTAATCTGTGCAAAGGCCTGTTTTACTTAAAGGCCACTGAATACATCAGATAACAGAGAACTTATCACAATGAGAAAGCTGTCTTCCCTTGGCAAGGGGAATTCAATTATATCATTTGTCCAGGCATGTTGATGGTATTACCCAGTCACGTAGATTTAGAGTTTTATTTTCACTCTTAAAGTATAATAAAAGTGTTTTTACGAGTTAGGTAAGTGTTTTTTACGAGTTATTACCTCAGATTTTTTTTGGCAGCATTTTGTCTTTATTATTGTGACATTCGATGGCAATTTTTGGACTGATTTGTCACTCTCATATGCTGTATCTGAAAATATGGCTTAAATGCCATGAAAACTAATTTCTCAGTACTTCTTGTTCCATTATGCATTAATACACACTCTGAGAGAACGCTGCCTCTCCCTCGTGTGTAGATGCAACATAATGGAACAATTTTTAGAACAAAAGAGACCTCTGAGGTTAGCGTGACATTTTAATTAAATGTGGTGATATTTGCGGATTTTTGAAATGCTTAAAGTTCATCTTCAGATACACTGGGAGTGAAGAATTAGCACTGTGGTAATGATGAAGCAGTAGAAATGTCAAACCCCAGTCTTAGATATTAATTTCTATCAAGGTAAGATTGTGATTGGATGCACATGTCAACAATACTGGTGTTCTCCTAAGTTTAATCTTTCTTAACATGGAAAAAAAAGACAGGCCACTATTTTATATCCACTCTAAGAATATCCCCCAAAAAATTATCAGAGCAGCTGCTTAATAATTGTCTAAAGATGCCATTTGAATACTACAGATTCTCCCACAAAGTAAGATCCAGACAGCACCAAGAAAGCTGCTCATTTACAATTTTTATGATTCTGTGAGATTAATTATAGAAATCTGCAATGTTCATCTCCATGTTCTCCTGTTGTTATTGTAACACCTTCAAATAATGTGTAGATGTCCATACTTGTACCTCCACAGGGTTTTTGACTGCTCTTCTTCTTCTACATGGAGTGATTGGGACAGAGGGAGTGGGGATCATTGTTGCTTCCACATGATGTCAGCTTCATCAAGACAGACACAACCCACTAAATGTGAACATTTCGTTTTCAACATGGGAGTCACACCGGGGGATAATTTACGGACCCTTGGCGGTGGGTGTGTTTCCAAGATGAACTTCAGACATTCTCTCTGCAATTAGAAATATTAGAGGACGCGTGCTGAACGATTGTTGTCATCTCATCCCATTTCCAACCCATTGTCCTCCAGCTACTCCCAGGAAATCAAACTTGGTGTGAGGTACATGTCAGGGTTTGCATTCCTCTGTGATTGAAGCATGGATGTGAAGACAGAGGTGTGTATGAAGCACAGAGTCCAGCCTATATGGGCAAATTAGGTCTATTGCACGATAAGGAAGTCAATTTTATTGCTGTTATTTCGGACACCCAATTGATTGTCTCTCTGGACGTAGTCTAGTTTGGTTACATTGTCTCCCTTGTCAGCATGAAAACAGATGGCCACACACACCCATACAGAACATACACCCACACCTACTCTCTTGTGCATCCACACATTCTGCGCTAAACAGATGGACGGCACATAAAGTCAATGTGCTGGTGACCCTCTGTCCTTTCAGACAATGGATATGAATTTGAACTTTGTCTCATTACTCTTTAAGAGTTGATCAATTGTAATCATTCAAACAATTCATATCTTAATGTACCATAAATTTGCAGGTACAGTAGCATAAGAGAGAGCAGGTGCCCCTCTGAGCAGATGTGGCCCAAAACATTTCATGTCTCCAACTGCATTTCATATTCATGAAGCTGTTTCACAAACAATACAGATGACCAACTTCTTACTCACAATAACTTTTTTTTTTGAGAAGACATTTTTGGTCCGTAGCCAAGCCGCTGTGGGCAGCAGGAGGCGTAGTGAGTAGGAAGTCTCAACCAGAAGGTCTGGGTTCAAGTCCCCCTGACAGCAAGGATCCACCCTGATGGAAAGTCCCTACCAGTTCCAGGGGGCGCTGTTCTGTCACCCAGTGCTCTGACCCGCCTGAGAGAGAATTTCTTCTTCAGGCATCACACTGTCATTATTGCTATTCATTGCAAGAGCAATACGCGGTTTCTATCAGAAGGATCAGATATAAACACAGTTCATTTGTCAAAGAAAAGCAGAGCTGATATGTGTAGAGACGGCTTGATGAATATGTAGTGAAAGTTCCTCTCAGACAACCTTGTGAGGAGAGAGAATCTGTGTCTATTTAACACAGATCATATTTGCAACTGGCACAGAGATGTTGACTTTCCATTTTTTTAGAGAGTGACATCTTGAGTGGTGGTTGACATGTCTCTGTTTCATCATCACTGCCTGAATGACTTGTTTGGTTTGTTAATAGCGTTTGACTCATTTCTCTCGTAGGCATTTGCTGAGATCTTCATCAAGACTTGCTATGTTTTATCCGTCATTAGGAAATATAGTACACGGCTTTCTGTGCCGTTAACATATGTGCCAACACTTGTACAATTGATTTCTACTCATACATGTGCTGCTGGTGTCTCCCAGGAAGGATGTGGAAACCCTTTACTGTCAAGGTGATTTATTTTGTAATGTAGAGTTGCTAATTAGAAAGAGATTTCTTGACACATTAAATTATAATAGGGCTATGTGGAATGTACTGAAGAAGAGATCAGCGCTATCAGTGATGTATCATCCTTAAATAGAAACATTCACACTTTGCAAACCATATAATAGTAGACCTAATACAACACAGACAACTTCCCTCCAATGAACGCCGATCATGATTATTTTTAACAGGTGAAGTGTCACAATCAGCATAAAATATCATTACAGTCATGTCAAATAATTACTGCTTGCTGTTAGAGGTAATTTTGATTAGATATCTGTATTTTCCACAGATTAGACCTGCAATTAGAAGAGACAACATGCTGATTTTTCATTCGTATTTCCATTAGCAACTCCTGTTTAGGAAATAAACCAACCTGGACAGTCAAGGGTTACTGGATGATTTTATCTGAGTGGGTGTGCTTGTACAATCTGGGTTGACGTATAAGACGATGGTTATTTGATTAGTTAAGGCTGAATAGTGTGTAATTATTCAGCCGAGACATTGGTACCCTTGCTATTCTAACTCCTATTTCTTATCACAAGTGCTTCAAAGTTGCTGAAATATTTAAGAGTTTGAATGTTGTAAAAAAAATATATTACCTGTCTCTGTGAAGATTAACTGCCCATGGTATGAGGAGAATCCCACTGGGACTAGGAGGAGGCTTTGCCACAATTTACAATATAATAACTCATTTGTATACATCAATACGTATCTTGGTTCCTGGTGAACCAAGTTTCTCCTGAGGAACCGTCTTGCCAAAGGTTTCAGGATTTTGTCAGATCCTCATAAATAACTGTAAGTGCTGCTCTGTTGGAATGAGAAGGATCACCCTGCTCTCACTATTTCACTGCAAGCAAACATCACCAAATGACATACACCAGGGTTCATCTGCCATGGGAGGGTGTTTCGTACACATCCCACCAACCACAGTATCATGAAAACAGCTTTGCATGAGATGAAATATGGTTTGGTAGGAGGGAAATGTTTTGGTTCTTGTTTTGATTACGAAAATGTCCGGGAAGTATTGTGTTTTTTCTATTTCTCACAGAATGGTTATTTTACTTGGAGTTCACAGCAGAGATCTGTTCATGGATATGCAGTGCCTCTGTGAATGGTGAGACAGACTGATGGAAAACAATGAAAACAATTTCTGTATTCCTTGAGCATCTTGCTTTCAAGCTGTTACCTGACGGAAAATGTAAACAAAAACAAAAAAATCAAATCAAAGAGGCTGTGTGGGGGAGCTTAGGAGTAGCAGTCAATATCCATATTGGATTAAAGCCAAGGATGAGCTTGCTGGCAGTGCTAAGTCCATCCTTTTATCAGGTGGCACCTCTAGTTTTTTATTATTTTATAAACTTGTTTTTATGGAAGAGCGCTCTGAGATCATAAACACATGATAACCACAGTGTTATCTTGAGAAACTAGCAGTATTATCACGGCTGCCTTCTTTTGACACAACATAGGAACACCATAAATATGTGAAATCATCGTAAAATTGCCTGGTCTTTTGTCCATAGTTGTTGTAGCTTGTATTGGGACAGTCAACATTGTAAGATCTATCATGTCCAACCAATCATATTTGGTTTAACCGTATGGATTATGTTGCAAAATTTGTGCTTTGCAATCAATTCCATAATCTCAGTTTTCCTGCTTGCAGTGAGCAATGTTCATGAGCCGCTGGGCAGATTAAGTGTAGCTGTTGCTCTGTGCCACGCAGTTACTCAGCAAGGCCTCCTTGTTGATCTCACCAAAGAGATGCGTAAAACATGATAGGGTCTCGAAAGCTGGGAGAAGTCTATAATATTGGAGCAGTTGTCATGGCATCACAGACCCCTGACTAAGCCTTTCAGAAATGTTTTTGTATAGGTTTTCTAGAGGTGGGGGAGACAGGCAAGGGGCCTTCACAATTGTAATAAATAGACAAAGAGCCAAGAGCCGCACATAACAATTGAGGGGATCTGGGCCCCTAATAAAAGGCCCCCTATGTGTTTGTGAGTCTGCCAGTCTTCAGAGAACACACAGGCTGCAAGTATAAATCTCTCCAAAGATGTACATATGTATAAGCTCCAGCCCAGAGCCAAATTGTAGAGGCTGCTTACAAATGGCTGTTGTCAACTCTCAATGCATTGCACCAAACAAATAGGGTAAATCTTGACCAATCACCACAATTGCCTTGTAGCTGCATTTCATCTAGTGAGCGCAAAATCCCTTCAAAGACTAATTGGTTAATGTTATACAAAGTTATACGAACTTGCCACAGATAAGCCCTTTTTATGCTGCTGCGACTGTTGTGAAACAATTTTAGGGCGCTAGCAAAATAATTGTTTGCATCCAAAAGGTTTAGAGGGCTTTGTCTTTGCAGAGAGCAACTAGATTAATGAGTTACTCTGATGTTAGAATAGGTTAGAATACGTTTATTTCTACAGTTACTGCACTGGAACTGCTTCTTAAGCTGTCGTGAACACAAAACAAAACAGAAACAAAATCAGTAAAGTTAGTCCGGAGGAATTCACGTCGTTGAATTACTGCCAATGTTGCTGATCGATGGGTTACAAGGGCATACACATTTACAACTGTTCCTCTGTCATGAAGACACATGCAGAATAAGAGGATATCCTATGATGGTTGTTGCAAAAATAAACAGTTTCACGCTACAACTCCCTAATTACATTCCCATCGTGGAAGTCAGATAAGCCAAAAACCATTAAAAAAACATTAGGACTATTAATGCTTCCCGTCCTGGGCGACCACACCAAACATTACACCTTGGATATTTTATAAACAAATGATAGTGACGCAGAGGCGGCAGGAAATTGTGAGGACATCATAATTCACCTGTCCTCTCTAACAATGTCTGGAGACGAGGCAGCGTCGCCTCTCCAGTGCTGCACAGAAGACCTGATCAATCACAAAGTAAACATCACCGGAGGACCTCAGATCTTTTAAAAATAGCCCATGAAAGGCACTTACAGGAATTCGATTACGCTCATGTACCCCTTTTTACGCTTGGTTATCTCTCTTTTAGATTATTCTGATGTTTAGAAGAATGATGAATAACGAAGAGAATGGGCTAATTTGGGTCAAGCCTCTTTATTTCGGGATGGTTCACGATAGTTACATAACCAACAGTCTAGTCTGGGTCAGCTCAGTGGTGCACTGACCCGAACCCCTCATTAAGTAGCGGCGGTCTCATGATTGTGATTTGGACGCTAATGTTACTGTCTCCAGGGGCTGAATAGAAGCCTTTGAAGGAGGCCGCTCACCGATGATGATCCGACCGTGTGCATGGGGTGTGAGAATGTGTGTATGTGTGTGTGTGTACATGTGTGTGTGTGTGTGTGTTTATGCTTGTGTCGGTGACGCGTCATGACGGTCAGACACACGGTAACAAATCTGAGGCCCGGCGAATCATTTAATCAATCATTTAGGTCTTTTGTCTCTGTCCACTTTCACACGCTTGCAGCTAAATTCCTCTGCTTGTCAGTGTCAGGTCACTGTGAAGAATGGCCTCTCTTTATCCCGGCAATCAAAACATCTATTTAGGAACAAACTAATCAATCTGCCTTGCTCCCAAATGATTTCCCTTTGTCAAAGAGGACTTCGTCTATTTTAGCCTCGTCAGAAAGTTTATTTATTTACTCTGGTTTCAGAGAAGTTTTTCGCAGTGTTGTATTTGTTTTGCTCCGAGGAATTTCCCTTTGGACACATAATGCCCCATGACCAAATTGTATGAACCAATTAGATAGGTTTGAGCAATTAGTAAAATGAGTTCCTAACTGTCACAGGCGGTTTCACGGGTCACTGGATTTTTGTGTTGTCCTCATGCTCCTCAACCTTTAACCCTTCAGTCTGTTGTTGTTCATCCACCAACCCAGAATCTTCCCCAGAAGCACTAAAAATATGTATATTGTTTGATTTCATATTAGCCTTTTTTTTTTATTGCAATGCAACACCCTGAACTGCTTTGAGAGAAGCAGCCTGGCAGTCTGGACAAAAGGAGGTCGATGCCCGTTATGTTCAAGGAAACTGACACTTTTTAAAGCGGACAAAACTATGATGGCTCTTTTCTGTTATTAAGCTAGAATTTGTTCTGTTATTCTCTGTCCCTTTGTGGTTTGGCAATCGAAACCAATGAAAACAAAAATGGCTTTAAACGGATAATTAAATTGGTTCGTAAAATTGGATTAGCCATGTTCCAGAACTCAACCTTTCCATCCCATATTGTTTTCAAACACAACAGAGAGCCAACTCCATCCTCCAGATCTACAAATTCCTTCCTTCATAAAACCGTTACAGTTTTGAACGCAACTTATCTTCACTTGAACGCACCTTATCTTCCTCAGTACACTATATCATTTGCCTATGTCACAAGCCAGCCGATTTCTGATTGCATTTCTTCTTGTGTGTGTTTTTTTTTTTTTTTTTTACATGCTTATGTGTCGTGTACAATTAGCCTATATATTACTGTATTTACAATCTGTGTGTGTGTGGATTGTCAGAGTCTGTTGATGGTGCACTTTAATTGTCTATGGTGTGTGTCACCTTTGAACCCAACTGCTAAACAAACTTCCCATGGGATAATCAAGTCTCCCATGATCGTGACCTCGACCTTCCCTTGACGTTGGCTTTCCCCAATTCTCCATAGTAGCAGCCTACTCCATTAGCTGGAAATGTTAAAAGCTTTCAGAACATTTATTTCAACTCTTGAAATAAATCACTCACGCAAACCTCCACACTATGTTTATACTCTGTGTGTGTTTTTAAGCATTCTCTACATTCCTCGAGCAATAGACTGAGCACCTCACAATTCAGTTAGATGTGACATCCATCCACAAGCTCCGGCGAAAAGGAGCGTTTGAGACGAGATATAGGCAGAGCGGTCTTAAAGTCTGATAAGATGCAGAGATATCTATTATACTCCGAGCTGCAAAAGTGCTCGTGGAATTGCACATCGTAATTCTTTGTCGACGTGCAGCATTTAGGACTCAAAAGATTTACAATTACCTGCCTCACAGAATAGGCCACATTAGATGGTTGAAGAAGATGTGATGCTGGGAAAGCAACATGATAAGCATGAAAATTACAATAGTAACGTCCTTAATGTTTATGTGAATGTTCCATAAAATCAAAGGTTTTGGTTCTTCAGATGGCATTTTTTACAGATTTTTTGTTGTTTTGACACAGCGCAAATTTATAATGTCAATACCCCACCATACATACAGTTGACTACAGACTGATGTGATGATAGTGGACAGATGCAAGTAGTAGAACAGAATAGAATAGGTTGAATACAGAGAGAAAGTAGAATCTCAATCATTTGTTGATTGGGAGTTAGCTGATTTACAATTCTTACATCCACATGTTTTAGGTTTTGGGTGCAGAACAGCATCGGTCACAAGTGCCTTCCTCAGGGGAAATATGGTTGTTGTCTTGCACTTTGGTGGCATCTGAGTCATCTTGGTATCTTAGTGCTTCAGTCCTCCAGAGGCTGGGTCTTGGTTTACCACAAGTTTAAGCAGCCTCAACTCACATTAAATCTCAAACTAGGTTTACGGCAAAACCACACTACGGCACAATCTTCTGACTCACACTAGTGCTTTTGCTCATATATCACCTTTTTTTTCCGAAGAGATAATACAGCGTCGCTGTCAGGTGAAAACCCTGTATCTCCAAAATGTTAACTTTTCAGGAACTAAGGAAAACAACCTTGTTTTAGATCACAATGCATTTGAAAATTTATCCTGTGGATTTTCTTTTGGTTTCATAAGCACAAGAGGTCGGATAATTTCCCCACCCTCTGAGGAGCATCTAATCCTTCAGCTGAAGTGAAAACATGAAAATCACCTAAATTGGAGTTACATGGTTTTCACAGGACAAGAGTGTAATCCATGATTGAGAACATAACTGCAACGTGCATGCAGGTTACATCACATTATGTCTATTCAGTTTGTGAAGCAGCATTTTTGACATTTTGTATTAATAAATTAAAACCTCCCTCAGTGTTCACATGGAAGAAGTCAACCTTTTGGGTGCTGCATTATAGCAGCGCTGGAGCGTACAAAATCAGACATAACTTTCTTCGAAAGCTTCCCTCCTGTGGATCATGTGGTTAATACTCTCAAACCAAGCTTGAAAGAAGCACTTAAAAGTATAAAGGTTGAAGTATAGCCTACCTTTTGATCTATAGTCTTAGTTGATGTATGTACAAAAATAAACTTCTATAGATAAGGGGGAAAAAAATCATTAATAATTTTCTCAAAAAATAATCACACTCTTCTGTCTTGTCTTTTTAATAAAAGGAAGAACAACAAACTACTGTCCATAAACAACAGGCTTGATATGACAATATTGACTTTATAGCAATCCGGTGTGTACTAAGATAAGACTGTTTCATAACTTTGCATGCTAAGTACTTGGCAACATGTCTCTATTTGCTTTTGTGTATGCTACATTGCAAACACTCTGAAAATCAATTAATTTCATCCCTTCTAATTTCATATTGAAGGAGGGAATATAAGGGGAATGGACCAAACAACTGAAGCATTGGACAATGTCATTCTGTCCTCTATTAAATTCCACAGACAGATAGTATTAGACAGCTTGTACCCCTCCTCCCTATAACTCATTTTTTAGATAGTTGCTGCAAAAGTGCATATCATTTTCACTCAGCTTGCCTGGATAAGTAAGAAGTAGAAAATGATGAAAGGCTGCTTCTCATGAAACTTGTATAAACCTTAATATTTCTGATTATATGCACCAATTTGTTGTAATATAACCTACATCTTTCCAGAACAAACGGAGTAGGGCTGGAGAGTCATAATTGTCATAATTCCTTTCTGTCAGATGAACCGTCCTTATCATCATGGCAGCAGCCTGTCATAAACTTCCTGGTCACCAAAGAGAGCCGCAGCACAAGAACATAGATTCAAACAATTCAAACTGAGCTTGTAAGAGTTTGAGCTTGCCAGCAGTGGCACAGTTAATAATTGAAAGGTCACGATGTAGTTTTAGAACAGAACATTTTCCCTCATCTGCATCCGGTTGCCTCCGGTGCTCTTTAAAGAAAAGGAAGATTAGCTACTTTGATATTCTAAGTTGCGAGGCCAGAAGTGATCATAAGCATACTCAAATGAATTTGAAATGCTTCATAATGTTCTAAAAATAGTTGGGTTGCTGAAATGTATGGTGTTATTTACACCAGAGGGAATGGATGTTTTTGGCTTTGAGAGTTGAAGTGTGTTTTATTTGAGTTGATTTGAATCAGGCACATGAGAAATGAAAACACCATTTACAATCAACTGACCCCCCCACCCAACACACACACACACACACACACACACACAGAGAGAGAGAGAGAGAGCAAGAGAGAGAGAGAGAGTTGGATTAGCATATGCTGCAGATTATCCAGTCACCACAATGGAGTAAATAAATTACATTCCATGACATACTGTATATTTCCATTGGCCTGGCTGACGTGTGTATATCTGTGTTGCATGTAGATTGCTGTCTCTTTCTTTAGTCGTGCCAGTCCTTAATGTGTGCTGTCACACTCTGTTTGAGTTGGAGGTCAGGTGCAACAGGCAGGTCATTTCTCAGAGTTGATGTTTTACCCTGCTACAACTTTTACTCTACAACATAACTAATAAGCAAGTTAATGTCCTTCCTGTTCGTTTCCACCCTTGGAGTTATTGTTGCTACATGAGATGAGAAGTCCATCTATTGTGAATGTGTCCCATAACAAACTAAATTCTACTAAATCTACTATTCTACTAAATTCAAAAAGCTTTTTGTTCTTTGTGGTCCTGTCACATGCAACACATCTAAATTCAACCTTGTTTAGATTGTCAAACAAATTTATAAAATGTTCTTAAGCAGCCTCCATTTGCTTGTTTTGGAAGTTACAAATTCCAATTTCTTCCAATTTGATCTAATATAGAGAAGCATGTTTTCATTTGGCTGGAATAGATACAATAAACTCCATTATCTTCTTTTTTTTCTCAACCCTTTTCTCTGTCTGTCTCAAAGGGTGTTCCTAAGCTCACTTGTAAGAAGTCCTTTGAGTGGCAGACTCAGTCTTGTATAATCTTGGAAAACCTTTTCTGTGGGAGGAAGGGTGAGACCTAAAATGACAAGAACATCAGGGAGTTGTCTGTCTTCTTTCCTTGTGTGCTGTCAGTGACCAATGGTATGATTAAGTCCATAAGACCGAGGGACGACTAAAAGTACTCAAAGATGTGACTTTTAACAATGTGGGACAAAAATAAATAAATGGGACAAAATCAAATTTAAACGGGACATCATTCTCCTTGATTTAAATAAATGTTTGATGACTCACAACTTACAATCAGAAGCACAGCAGTTAAACTATAAATTCCTTTATGAATGGAATTTTTTATCTCTGGGTACAACTGTTTCAGGACCCAATTCCCTTACTCACAAAAGTCCAAAGAGCAGAAAGCGGCGCACAGGGAGGTGCAGGGAGAGGGGCTGGAGGACAGGGAGAGAGGGAGGGGGAGGGAGACCGAGAGGAGGGAGGGAAGTGGGAGACCAGCCTTTTGGATTTCTCATTAATTCAGTGTGGCCTTCCCTTTCACTTTTTGAAAGTCCGCCCCCTTACCATTATCAGCCCCAGCCTTATATATGCAGCCTGTTGCTGTTGTTTGTGAGTACAAACACACATCACCACACGAGGACCACCACAAGCCCACAACCGGACAGCCACCATGAGAGAGTTCAAAAGCAAGGCGTTCTGGAGGGCCGTCCTGGCCGAGCTGGTCGGCATGACCCTCTTCATTTACCTCAGCATCTCCACAGCCATTGGGAACAAGAACAACAGTAACCCGGACCAGGAGGTAAAGGTCTCGCTGGCCTTCGGACTGGCCATCGCCACGCTGGCCCAGAGTTTAGGCCACATCAGTGGAGCCCACCTGAACCCTGCGGTCACCCTGGGCATGCTAGCCAGCTGCCAGATCAGCGTCTTCAAGGCCGTCATGTACATTGTGGCCCAGATGCTAGGCTCGGCCCTGGCCAGTGGCATTGTGTATGGAGCACGTCCAAGTACCACTGATGCACTGGGGGTCAATGCTGTAAGTGAAACTTTTCATATCATGGTTGTTGACAGATGATAGGAAGCTCTTTAATTTCCCACAGTGCCAAGAAATGTATTGGCTTGCAATGTGATAGAATGGTATGTATTTAAAGTGCATCTCTAGTCTAAGGTTTAGATGAAAAGTGAGGAGTTTGTGAAGATGCATGCATTGAATTGATCAGTGTTGCACTGTTTGTGTTGTGCTTTAGACTTATTCTATCATTGCTTATAATTGGATGGCAATGATACACAATTAATGCTGCCATAGGGCACCGGCTGAAAGCATTTGACAAACATAAACATGTAATGTTGAATCAACTCCAGACTTGCTTCCTCTGCTGTCTTTTGGCAAATATTAGATGTAGCATACTGGAGTGCTGTCACTCCCAAAAACTAACTACACTTTTACTTTAAACTATCTGTAATGAATACCAACAGCTGTCTTCTTACCAAAAAGCTAGTGACTGACAAGGCATGACACCCACTTACTCTGGAGAAATTGTAATCCCTCATACACATTACAGTAGAGCCAAATCAATCAGAGTAATATTGATCAAGTTTTCCTCAAATGAAATATGAATGAATATGAATATGAAGCAATCTGGCACTTTAGAGTCTCTGCCAAATTGCGGTCAGACTTCTATGCCAAATTAAGAATTGTTGTGATGAGCCAAGTCCGGCTTGTTGCCAGCAGCTGCTAAATGGGAAGCGGTAGTGATAAGAAACATCCATCTAGCTGATGCAGACTGACAAACTGTTGTTGTTTTGGATCCCCCCCCTCACTCTCACAGCTCAACGGTGTCACTCCCAGCCAAGGCGTGGGTATAGAGCTCCTGGCAACCTTCCAGCTAGTGCTGTGTGTCATTGCAGTTACTGATAAAAGGCGGCGTGATGTCACTGGCTCGGCCCCCCTGGCCATCGGCCTATCAGTCTGTCTGGGACACTTGGCAGCTGTAAGTTGAAGTTGCATCTTACAATTATCCCCTATGCAGTATCATGTTTACACTACAGCAGTATGAACCAGCAGTGGACACCATGGAGCTCTCGGTGTCCACCTGCAAAAGAATCTCATGCATTTTTATTGTTTCACCTTATACCTTTCACCCCTGCCTTAATATATTCCACCACCAGACCATGTAGCTGAAGATGTCTTCTCATGTTTGTCTCTTTGTTGCTGAGCACAGATCAGCTACACAGGCTGCGGCATCAACCCCGCTCGCTCCTTTGGTCCAGCTTTGATCATGAACAATTTCACAAACCACTGGGTAAGACAGAGAGGGGAGCACATGAGCTCTTATACTTTTCACATACCTCACATTTTTGTGTGTGGCTATTATATGTCATGCCTAAATAATTCAATAACTCCATAACGGGCAAACAACTCGCTAACCCACGTGGCCTCCTTTATAGTTAATCTGTAATAGAGTTTCTATTGTTTTATTATTAGCCCATCTATTGTTATCTCTCTGAGATAAACCAGTGACGAAGGTAATATGAACTCCACTGGAATCTTTGTGTTATTTCATTGTGTGATGATGGTGACACAATTGATTTCTGGACGCTTGCCCGTGATACATCCTGTTAGCTAGTGTTTATCCAGGGATTGATCAGAGTTATCCATTGCAGGTGTACTGGGTGGGGCCGATGTGCGGAGGCGTGGCCGCAGCTCTCATCTACGACTTCCTCCTCTCCCCCAAATTCGACGACTTCCCTGAGCGTATGAAGGTCCTGGTCAGCGGCCCCGTGGGAGACTACGACGTCAATGGAGCCAACGACGCTACAACTGTGGAGATGTCGTCAAAGTAGTACCACTCAAGCACAGCCATGTAGTGTAACAGTACTTGTCTATACTCCTGTACAAAAAAACTATTGAATTTACTTTAGGATGTCAGCAATTTTGTGCTATTTTTTGAAATACCAATGAGGATTTCTATTGTGGTAACGGGTCAGTTAGTGTCTCATTCTAATTCACTTATTTGTTTTTGACCGTACTCGATTTTCACCCAAACTGCCACTCAAGTGGACACATTGAGGTTGTGAGCATCTTGACAGGGCAGCTTTCTGATAAAATGATTTCCCATATCAGTATTCTATGTGTTTTTTTGTTTTTTTTTGTATACATATTTCTAAGTGCCTGTATAACTTTTTATTTCTGATGGATAATATATTGTGTGTACACTCTTGGATTGTCTTTCACTTTTTTAAATAAAACACTTGTTGTTAACAGTTGTTGCTCTTGGCGCTTTCCTGTTATACAGTTTTCCATATAAACATAGATTATACAGTAGATTTTCCTGCTTTGTGCAGTCGGTGCTTATCTACAGCATACAATCACAAACGTCTTGAAAATTATGACTATGAAAACAGAAAAAAAACAATACTATCAGAATAGCTGACTAAAAAGTGAACATGTTCTACCAAAGTGAAATATCAGTTTCAGACTACAGCACATTCTAGTATTGAGGAATTGGTTTGTGTGCTTCCCAGAATGTTCATGTTTGGAATGTAGAGCTTCATCATCATCATCATCATCATCATCATCATCATCATCAGTACTTTCTCTCCGTCATGTTTCATCACTGTTGTTCCTTCATGTCATTTTTTCCACCCTTCACTCTCCTATTGTTGCATTTGCATCATCATGTTAATTTCTCATTCATTCATTTCATTCAATTCATTCCTACACATTTCCCTCTTACATTCTGCACCTCTCAAATAATGAATCATATCTACTCCAAGTACCTTATCTCTGCCCAAGTATCTGTAGCTGTACACAGAGATTTGTGTGGACATATACACTATATATAGTCAAAACTGCATCATATGTTTAGTGCGGTGTTAAATGTTTGCAAACAATCTCAGACAAATCCCCTGCAGATGGAAACAGTGATATGATGTGCCACTAGGTAGAAATTAAACAAAAT
Source organism: Centroberyx gerrardi (assembly GCF_048128805.1). NCBI lineage: Eukaryota > Metazoa > Chordata > Actinopteri > Beryciformes > Berycidae > Centroberyx > Centroberyx gerrardi. The sequence goes on from NC_136009.1 coordinate 19,515,196, forward strand.
AAAAAAACATCCAGAAATATTTTGGATACAAAAATCAGGATGTGCTCTACTCATTGGATGGATAACCATTATTACCAGAGTCAAAGGCGTTGGTTTGACAGGTTTCTCATTCTGACTACTGACAAAAAGACAAGAAGCAGCGTGACCCCTGTAACCTGCCTATTCTTTGACTCAGAAAAAGAAAATGGGAGGCTGGTTTCCTTGTCAGAATTCAAAAGGCCCCATTTCCCCCACAGCAGCGTATGACTGAGGCCAACTTCAATGCAGCCAGCTCTGCATGACACACACTCAAAATAGAATCAGTGGATTGAAAAATGTGAATGACATGTTGAAAGTGTCCTGGAAAAACCTGCAAATTTCCCTTTTTTATTGTAATTCACCCTCCACATATCTAATGTCTCATGTGCCTGGAGTCAAGCCAAATGATTGAAAATGCATTGCATAATATTAAGATGCATTGCGATCTTTTCTAATTCCTGGATCATTTGTAAGAGATGTTCAAAGTTTGTTACTAGAATTATAAATATACTAGTTTGCAGTTGGCTTTAAAATGCATTATATTATACAAAGTGCATGCAATCAACAGGTAGCTTATCAACCTTATACCGCATTGCAACTTTTTAGTGGAAAAAAGTGCTTTGAATTCTACACGACTCGACAAAGCGTGTTTATCTGCTGCCTAGAAGTTCTGGCATCTTGGTGAAAGTTTGTCTTTTTGCTTGTGCAGTGTCCTTCACAGCTCAACTGGTGGCCGAATGGAATGTGGCCGCAGACTCAGAGCCTTTTAGCCACGCCCATCTCATTATAATGTTGGAGCAATAAAATATGAAATAGAAGGGAAGGAAAATACTAAAATAGGACAAAATAAATAAATGGATTAAGGAATAAATGTGGGCATGATTTAATACAATAGCCTAAACAGACAAATATTTCACTGCAAAGGATAAAAAGAAGAAAATATAAAAAATGATAAATTAAATAGTATATATATCATTTATTTGTATCCATTTAATTACTTTTTCCACATGAATATAACTATTTATTTCAATATATATATCTTTGATGCTGGATTATCCTATTTGAGATGCTGTCACATCATGGCCCCCACTTTATAGCATTGTTTTTGAAAAGTGATATAGAAAGAAAGCTTGTTATTATGAGGACCATATCATCAGAAAATCTACATGTTTCAATAGTCTTAAATAGAATATGAATGAAATCACAGATGCAGGTTTCACTGTCAAATGTAATAAGATTAGACAGAATAGGATTGAGATGAATGCATCAGTTCACATAATCATAAGTATAACCTTTACGTTTTTTATTTTCAAAAACTAGCGCAACTCACAAACGAAAAGCCTTTGCAGCAGCTCTGTGTGCATCATGCAATCCCTTCATCTAATTTAACATACCTTCCATCTGAAATGTTCTTAAGGATCATTCTGTGTTTACAATCCACCAGACACACACAAGACTGAAATAACAGTTTGGTCTATTGATGAATTTTGAGCGAAAAGGCAGCACCGCCTCCTATTTGACTGGAAAAGTACTGAAGAGAACAGGAGACGACGTGGAGGTCGTTCCCACTGGTTGAAAACCCATATCTCTCAGCTGTTTCTAATTAGGCCTGATCCTTTAAAGCCACACAATTGCTGCACACTGGTAACATCGCTTACAATGGTGCAATTGGCTTGATGGTGGGACCCAAATTCTGCAGAGGCCTATGTCACAGTCTTGGTATACCAATCCAACACTGCCCACAAACCTGTCTGTTCGTATGAAGCTTACATTATCTGAGCAGTCATGTCAGAAATCAAAACGTGGGCATTTTGGAGGGCAGTTCTGGCTGAGTTGCTAGGAATGACTATCTTTCTCTTCGTTGGCCTCTCAGCTGCGATAGGAAACAAACATAACTCTTACCCTGACCAGGAGGTGAAAGTGGCATTTGCATTTGGCTTGGCTATTGCTACATTAGCCCAGTGTATAGGTCACATCAGTGGCGCCCACCTGAATCCTGCCATCACCCTGGGTCTTCTGGTCGACTGCCAGATGAGTTTCCTCAGAGCTTTCTTCTACATTATAGCTCAGATTTTGGGAGCAATGGCTGGCAGTGGCATTGTGTACGGTATCAGGCCAGAAACCACAGATTCACTTGGCGTTAACAAGGTAAGGTACAGTCCGTGCGAGTCTAATTTGCTGAGTAACGCTACATAATGTAATAAATGGTGTTTACTCAGCAGGCCTGAGATGAGTGGCATTTGGGGAATTGCCTGAAACTTGATCTTGTTTTTCATGTAAAATACAGACACTCATTTAAAAGTTTTTGTCTTCTCATCTGAGACTCGCATTGGGTAACTGCTGACAATAAGTTTTATTTAAATGCCAAATTTTAATTAAATATCTCATGTGTTTTGTAGCTGTCACGCAACAAACGCAGGCTTTCACTTATCGGGGAATGCATTTTCGATAAGATAAAAAGGTTGTGCTCTCCTCCACAACAATTTGCTGAGCTCTGAATCAGTCAGGCAATTATCAGACTGCTTTGTGTGTGGTGTACCTGCCTTTTTTTTAATAACGTATGTAGTTCTAATTTAGGTTTGTGAAATTAAATTGAGCCTTGCTGCTCTAGTAGCTAATGCAGAAGCTGCAGAAGAGGGGTCTAGTTGTAACCTCTGCCTAGACACGCTATTAATTATGCAAATTCAATTGTTTGATCCAAGGAGTGGTAAGGGACAGGGAGGAAACTCAAGTGTTTTCCTGTTCTCTATTGTAGCTGAATGGGATCAGCCCAGGTCAAGGTTTTGGTGTCGAATTCCTGCTCACACTCCAGCTGGTCTTGTGTGTTATAGCCGTCACTGATAAGAGACGTGATGTCAGTGGCTTTGCACCTTTGACTATTGGACTGTCTGTCGGGCTGGGACACCTTGCAGGGGTGAGTAAATCAAGTCATTGTTTCCCCTCATTAGTTTGGTAGATGGTTTATCCATCTTGTTGCCCGATACAATGGATTGGCATTAACATGAGCTGGCTTCAACTCCATAATCACCTATTGCTGATGTGCAGCCAGAGAAGGCATCAAGTGGTCTTTTCCTCTGACATTGTTCATAGATAAGCTACACAGGATGCGGCATCAACCCAGCTCGATCCTTTGGGCCTGCACTTATTCAAAAGTCTTTTGATGATCATTGGGTATGTAATGTGAGCTAGAAGCTATTAAGTCAAATTTTTGCAGATATTGAAAATTTCTGAGTCATTCCTATTGAAATGATGGGAGCATGTCTGTCTGTTTTGACTTTATTTTTCAGGTGTACTGGGCAGCACCAATGAGCGCCGGGCTGGTGGCTCCTCTGCTGTACGACTATCTGCTGCTGCCTAGAGACGAGCCCTTCAGTGAACGAGCCAGGGTCCTGTGCTGCTGTAGCCCGGATCTGGAAAGTCAACTTCAAGAGCCACTTCTGGATGGAGAGTGGGAAAAGGAGCGAGCTTGAGAGAGAGAGAGAGAAACACTTCCATATAATACTTTTTTGTATCAAATAAAACCCATTTCAAGATTCAGAGTTGCATCCTCTGATCTCTGTAGATACTAAAGTGTGTCACCCAGGGTTTGGGTCAATTCATAAATGAACTCATCTTCAACTGAGGAATTGGAAATTGAAAAACATATAGGAACCTCATATCTGAAATTACATACATTATATTAATACGGAGTATCATAAGATGTTAAGGTACCTTTCAGGTGGTATTTGATGCATATGTAATACATAATTGATTGAATATATTTGATTTGTTTAACTTTTGTTTTAACAATTTCTTTTTATTCATGTTTGATTTATATAGTGTTTAGACAACATCTTTTACAAGTGGAATTTAATGGAATTCAATTATTTTTCCTGTCATTCCATTTCAATTACAGTTCTGTTTCCTTAGAGCTGGCTGCAAGTCCAACTCCAGGAATTGAATTGAGTTTACCATGCATTCTCAAGTCATGGATGGCCCCAACTGGTATCACCACAAACTGTGTAAAACCTCTTTTTCCTGTTTCATCTCTTCTCTCCTCCCCTCTGCACAAACCTCTTCACTATAAATACTGAACAGCCTGCATGTTGTAAAGCTACACAGCAGTCAAATGTGAAGCAGAGATGACAGAATTAAAAAGCTGGATGTTTTGGCGGGCTGTTTTTGCAGAGTTTGTCGGTATGCTGCTGTTCATATACTTTGGTATATCTGCCATCATCGGAAACCTGGGAAATAGCGCTTGGGAGTTGAAGGTCTCGCTGGCCTTTGCGCTGGCCATCGCCACACTAGCACAGAGTTTGGGTCACATCAGTGGAGCCCACCTGAACCCTGCGGTCACCTTGGGTCTGCTGGTCAGCTGCCAGATCAGCATCCTCAGATGTGTGTTCTACATCCTGGCTCAGATGCTCGGGGCCGTTGCAGCCAGTGCCATCGTGTATGGAGTCAGGCCGAGCATTAACTCCATGGGTGTTAACATGGTAAGGGGCATCCATGTCTGATTTGACATCTTGACAATGGGTGATAATTGGAACATTTTAATATTTGTAGAGTTTGGGTAACAGCTGTTTTGGATTTCATGTAAACGGTGCCATTCAATCCTTCAACTACAATATCTGTTTTGCAATTAGCTGCAAGCTGAAGTTCATTTGTCTTTTTTTACAGCTAAATAAAGTGACTGTGGGACAAGGCTTTGTCATCGAGTTCCTTGCCACCCTTCAGCTGGTTCTGTGTGTGATAGCAGTGACTGATAAGAGGCGCCAAGATGTTACCGGCTCTGCGCCTCTGGCTATCGGCCTGTCGGTGGGGCTTGGGCACTTTGCAGCTGTAAGTGAAAGATAATACTTCTGTTCAGCCAAATCTGCAGTTACTTTTTGAGTGGCAGTAAAAAGGAATACTTTAACTGCTACTGCAAGTTTAAGCGAATAAACTGTAGACAAGAGAAATGAAATTACATTTCGGATAACCTCAAGGATGTAATCGTCAAAGTATTGTAAGTATTAATGTGGGGGACATCTGCTTATGTGAAAGAACTCGTGGTGAAGGCTATCGCTTCAACTGAAATAAGTATGAACTTACCAGGGTTAATCTAAATTAATTATGTTTTTTTATGAATATTTTCATTATTAATCCACAATCCAAAGAGTCCAAACCACATAACAAAGGTTAATAACATTTTTAAAAATGCATACACCTAAGCATATCTAAATATAATTAGACATTCTGATAGTACACTCATGTGTCCCTATCTGCTTATATAAACTAATGTATTATCAATTATACCTTTAAACCCATCTATTGTCCTGTCCAGTGCTGAATGAAAAGTATATATTCAACTATAAATGCAATATATGTACAAAATACTTCAAACCTCCTGAAAGTTCACTTATATACATACATGTACCCAAAGATGACTTGACATGACTTTTATTTTGATTTTAAACTTTCTTCACTCATGATCACGCATATACCCGTCTACATGTAGATATTTGCCCTTGCGTGATCAATATTGATCATCTGTACATGAGCGGTCCCACAAGGATTCTGTTGTGAGAGGTTGTCATCTCCCTCAGGTGAATTGAGACCCTCCATACCTGTATATATTTATATATCACCACCTCAAAGATGTCTAGATGCCCTAAGACAAATACGTACTGTAGCACTTCCATTTGCCTGTGGAAAAAACTCACAGGCTCACAAAAAAGCACAATCTCATTTACGAAAGAAGGCCCAATTCTATTTCTCATTATTGACTCCCATCGCCCCCTTTTCAGAAAGGAGGTAGATTATAGAGCCTTGTCTATCTCCCCCATTTATTCCCACACCTAGCCCTTGTTTCAATTACGTTAAATTACTTTTTCCTCACATTCAGCTATCTTCCCTATAGTTCAGTCACATAAGGTGGGGCCATCATCATCTTCCACCCTCTCACTGTAATCTGTTTGCCTATCATAATAACAGTCTGTATCCAATTTGTTTTAGAATATACAGAGGAGGATGGAACTCAAAATCAATACCGATAATCTCTGAAATATGGAATGAACATTAGCCCAGAAATTCCTGGATTTGTAGACATGACCAGAGTGTGTGAACCAGATTGTCGTCTTCTTCCTGACATCTCCAGCAAGTGGGAGTATCTTTAACACCCAATCTTAAAAATCTAGATGGAATCCAATAAAAGTGATTTTTAAACTGTATCTGATCTCTATATCCCTAGAAACCTTGTTGCATCATCCCTCATATTTTATCCCACTCCTTCTCCACAAATAACAAGCCTAAGTCACGCTCCCAGATTGTTTTCAAGGCGGAGGCAGTCTCTAATCAGCATAGAGTAATAGACACCTCACGCCCCACACCAAAAAGGCTAAACACTTTCATCAATAATTCAATACCTTGAGGGCGATTTTAAGAGGAACCAGAAGTAGCTATGAGAAGGTGTCCTAAATGTCCTAAATTGTTCTTTTCCTAACTCAAATTGCTGCACCTTCTTCCTCATACAAGTCTCCCAATGTAAATGTAATTTTATTTTATTTTTTTGTTTTTGATGCAAGAACAGCATGCACAAGTGCACTGCCTGGTCTGTACGTGTATAGGCTTACAATATATTCCTATAGTGCTGACATGAAATATTCAATTAAAATAATTTCCTGATAAGAATGATAAACTCGGTGTCTTGTCCTTTACAGATCAGTTTCACTGGATGTGGTATCAATCCTGCTCGCTCCTTCGGGCCAGCTTTGATAGATGGCAACTTTAAGGACCACTGGGTAATCTTAACTTTTTCAAAAGATTTCGAAGCTTTTTTTCCCTTACAGCCCCACATGTTATGCATTTTAAATTTGTGATTGAAAGAAAGAAAGAAATATATCCAATCTCTACTTTGATTGCAGGTGTACTGGCTGGGGCCGATGTGCGGAGGCATAGCAGCAGCTCTTATCTACGATTTCCTTCTGTATCCACGGACACATGACTTCAGCGTGCGCAAGAACGTCCTGCTTAATGGTCCAGAAGCTGAAAACGATTTGCCTGAACTGATTCGAGAAGGCAACAGCAGCCCAGGGCCAAGTCAATGGCCAAAACACTGAATAAAATCAAGCATGTTTATTTTTCAATTTTTGGCAGAAGTTGAGCCCAGACATGCAGTAAAAATGTTGGTAATTGTTCAAATTTTATCAGTTTGCTGGTGAGTTTTTTTTTTTTTTTTTAAATATTCTTTAACTGTTTAACTGTGTTTCTTTGCTTTTTATAAGAGAATATTTTTTAATAAAGACCTTGATTCATCTGTTTTCAGTTTTTACATGTGACATACGTTTCTTCCTAAAATGCACAATGGAAAGTAAGGTAAACATTGTATTATGCACAGTCTCCAGAATAACCTATTGTGTGAGTTTGGATCCTGATGACCTTGACGTTATAATGCATCACATAGATTATTCTATTCAAGGTGTTTGGCGACAGTCCCAAACATCTCACAGCAGTAAAACAACACAAGGATGTGAATCAGGTAATTGCACATAAAAACACTATACATTTTCCTGAAGAAAAGGAGTTTGATTAGAGAAGATGTGGACACTGGGATTTCCTGTTTGGCAGTATCACAAGTATGTTCTTTCTTCATCTACGCACATGGCCCCTCTCACATCCCGTTTTATGGCTTATGGGTATTTAATGGTCCCCACACCCTGGGCTAATCATTGAATAACCATCAAATGACTTTAAACTCCACAGCCAAACCTTTCTCAACAGAAACCGTATAGTCAGGGAAATCCATTTCAGGTCCTTTAAATAGATGTAGGTTATTCTTAGTTGAGCCGCCAATCAGTGGCAGGATAACCGCTATGGTTGGATGCACATCCCCTCATTGAGCATTCCTATTATTCTGCTCTGTGTGAGATGATCATTACCAAATGTTTACATCCCAAATAATGTTATAATGTCCTGCGAGGGGAACAAGTTGTACATTTTGTGATATTCTCAAGTCCAACTTCCGTTCACTGCCACACACCCAGGCGAGTGGAATTTATTTCAGCACTGATGGAAAATCACTCTGATATGTATCACATGTAACAAATTTAAGTGCAACAATATGCATAAACACAATAGACAGCGAAAGAGTAGCGTACATAACAATGCAGTGCTAATGGTGAGAGTTTGGACAGCCTGAGGGAAGAAGCTAAAGATCTGTAGAGTCTGCCAGAGGAAAGGAGCTGAAAGAGGGGGTGAACTGAGTGGGAAGGCATCCAGGATTATTTTCTCTGCTTGCCTGATAATGCATATGGTATATACTGTATATATAGAACAGGTAACTGTCTTCCATCACTTTTGGAGAACCCAGAAACTCAAGTCAGGGATGCACGCATGTCAACATATTTCATTACGTTTATTAGCAATGCCTCAAAGAAAAAAATATATAGGTATAATTGATCATCCTCTATAACTTCCCTCCCTTCTATCTGCTTTACGTTATCGCAGGTGCATAATTCTGTCAGTTTGTCATAAAACCGTTGCAAATTTAAAGTCGATTAGAGCGGTGAGGTTTAAGGTGTACTGCGCTGTTAACATTAGCGATGTAGGAGAGCTGCGCTGACGAGTTTCCCTCTTTTATATGACATGACGCCTCTTCAGCTGATATTTGCGATGGAATCTCCGCGGCCGGTCATGTGACAGACCTATCTAACATCTACTTCCTTTGTATGCTTAACCTCAGAGGTCAAAGCATTGTGTTTAGCTCTTGTTTTGAAGTTTGTCCTCAACAACATGGACAATGCTCTTTTTGTTGTCCCCCAGTCATTTGTCTCCCGAGTCTCTCTCATCCAATTATTTGGCTCTCATGTTGAGCTTGATTATTTGATTACAAGGCATGGGAGAGTGTTCAGTGGGCCTTTCATTACGTTTATCTAGAGAAAAGAAACAACTGTGAATGGAGCTGCAGGCTTAACCTGGTTTGAACTTATTTTTACCAAGTGGCAAGTTCAATATTTAACAGTGTAATATTCAACCCTTTAATTTTGGCCACTCCTCTGAGTTTAGTGATTCCCCTCAGTTTCTGTGATGGCAAATCAGTGTACTTTAGTCGCACTTTAAAAATCAATAGTAATACGTTAAAGGGACATGCACCGGCTGCCATAAAGCCCAATAGGACTCGTCTTTAACCGTAACTCTAACTTGTCTTTAACCCCACTCCCCCGACTCGACCCCTCTCCACATTCACCCTGCTGACTGGTGTTGAGTCCTTATCTGCAACCCCATACTCACCACGCTCACTCCCTTTCTGCTTTTCATCAGTTTTTGGCACAGTTTCAATAAATGCTGTGTCAGATGGGAGGGGGCCGTGGTCAGATATGTAGTGAGCAGTTTAAAAAAAAAAAAAAAAAAGGAACTGGCTGTTACTTGGGCCAGATTATCATCGCAAACTGAGAAAGAACTCTGCGTACGAGAAACAAGGTGCCAATCAAAACTGCAGGGCAAAACAGTTCTTGCTTCCCTCTTTGTTGACCACTGCGACCACACAGACACAATGAAAACGATCCCTCAGCTGTTTCTGGCTGACGCTCCTGGCCTTCATTTTCACAGCTTGTGTGTTTTTTTTTGAACATCAGCACAACACCTTCAGGTTCAGTTCACAGCCTGTGCAACTGCATAACTGTAAACACTTGTAAGAGGGCGTGGAAGGTGAACTGTCCCGGGGTGAGAGCAATTTCAGAGGTCCTGACCTGTGAAACTACTGGTGAAAGCCTTAATGGAACACAGATCAACTGATTCACAATGTTCAGATTGGTTCTATCAAAGTTAATGATTAATGTCACAGTGTAATGCCCTGCTGGTTCTAATGTGCCGAACGACATTGTTTGAAGACTAGATCCTATCAGAGAATCCAAGCCATGCAGATCAGTAGAGTCACACTGTTTAACTGCATGCACACATCACATGGGAATTGCACACACTCACAAACAGACACAGACGCACATAAAAACACACACAGACTCACAGTAATGAGCGTCTGTTGACTCACATAAATCCTATACCCATACCCACTGAATGCCAAAAATTAACCTTAGCCCTGTCCCTCGCCTGACCCAAACCCTATAACCCTAACTTAAAGTTAATGACACATCCCACAGGCCATTAACTGACCGACAATTATGTGGTTTGGAGACCTGGAAGCAAAGCTAACTGTCCACATTGAACCATATCATAGATCATTATGAGGATGTAATGGAAGTAAACTTAAAACCAAGGAGAAATACATGGAGCCAACGCACTATTAAAATACAATACTAGGTATAGCTGCATGTGCATTCATTCTGTAAAATGCTATAGGGATCTCTGCCAGGAAACGGTTGGTTTCAGGTTTATATAACCTCAAGTAGCTACAGAATTTGTGCCACACAGTGAGGGTTTGTGTGTGTGTGAATGCAACAACAGCATGTGATTTGACAGCTAGACATGCTATAGGTTATGTAGTGTCCATGTATCTATAGTGTACAACACTGCCATCATCTGGCCCAAATTGGACTACAGTGAGTTGAGATGGATAGATAGATAGATAGATTGATAGACAGATAGATAGATAGATAGATAGATAGATAGATAGATGGGAAAATGTGCTGGGATAGTGTCATGTTTGAGGGTTTTTAGTCTGTCTTTGTTTACTTACTTTGGAAAAGGTGAAAAGGTAAGCGCAAAGGCAAAACGCAAAAAAAGGTTTGTCTGAGTAAGACCTTGGGGTCGAAACGTTGCATTGCATTAAATAAAGTATTAAGAAATGAGCTCTAATCCTGTGTGCGGATAATCCTTTTTTGAACCACTTTTCATGACTCTTTTATCCAGCACCACCTCTAGGACTACTACCTTTTTTTCATTTCTTTTTTAGAAAAGTTTACTTTCTCGTAGTGAAAGTCTGTGGTTTGACTACATCAGCAAAGAACAAGAACATTGGATGAGTCGGGTTAATTAATTTATCCCTATTTTTGAATGTTACAGAATCTTGCAACCGCCAAATTGAGGAGAGGTAACGGAAAATTAATACTACGAGTTGTGTAACGGATTACTGCTCCCAGGGAGTAATAAGTAATGCAAGATTACTTGATGAACTATGAACTAAGTAACGAGTAATGCAGTAACGAACCTAGCAACAGTTGTTTCTACCAGTAGTTGGTTGCCGTGTAACAAACAGTAACAAACACTCTGAGTCAAAGAGCTCCTGAACGCGCCCCCAGCCGGAGTAACCGGAAGTAGTTCAGCAGTCTCTCAGGTCATATTGTTGTGCAAAGATGTCGCCGTCCTTATTTAATTTTGTCGACGCTAAAGACAAATTTACGGTGAGAAAATTACTGAATTGTCTAAAGTATTTAAAATATTGGTTATTGTATAGCTTATTTTGCGATGAATACCGTAGATGGCGGGCTAGTTACTGCTTACTTCTGTCCGTATTTGCTATCATAGTTAGCAAATGTTAGCTACCCAACGTTAATAGGTTAGCCTAGCTAAGCTTCCAATGCTGCATTTTCTCCCACTTGAAATGCTCTCGCCTTCCCTCTTTCTCTCACACACAGGCATCGGCCACAAATGCTTTGGCTGTAAAAACCAGCAAACCTTTGATAAATGCTTTCAACCAGATCCCTGGAAAGTAAGTAGCTTCTGTACATATTGTTCAGAATGTAATGTAGCTTAGCAATTCACGTAACCTAACGTCAAAATTCACCTCACCCGTCTATGACTTGTCTGCCTGTCCTTTACAGTGAGGCGGAAAAGAAAACCACACTTGACCAAGCTTTGAGGGGCGTCCTCGGTGATCAGATTGTAAGTAAATGAGCGCTTGGCCCTTAGTCTTACACATACACATACACATGGCAAGTTAACATACCTAGATTGTTGTTGCCATATGAGAGTCTGAAATTGCTCCATGTCTTTCTTTGCAGGTTGAACAGAAGGCAAGCTGCGATGACTACCTGGCTCTCATCTACCTTAGCATTGATGCAGTTACAGAGGGTAGGTAGCTCACTCGGTTGTCTTAAGGCAGTCAATAATGCAATCACAAACTATATGAAATTCCCATTGCAATCATTAACATCCAATTTCAGTATCCTCTGCGCATATGCTTTGGTTTCTCTGGATTTCATAGAGTAGTTATACTGAGTTTTCCCCCCTCTCCATGCAGGTATCTGCTCTGCTACAACTCCTTTCCTTCTGCTGGGAGACGTGCTGGACTGCCTTCCTCTCGACCAGTGTGACAAGATATTCTCTTTTGTTGAGGAGAATGTCTCCACCTGGAAGTCGGTAAGTAAGCTTTCCCTTATAGCCCCTTAGTAAAACCACTTGTCTTTGTCCAGCATACTCTAAATCATTAACAGATTTCTGTAGGTGCCTTTTGTTTGATCATCATACCACATGTTTATGCTTCCTTTCTTTCTCTCAGAACTCCTTTTACACTGCTGGGAAGAACTACCTGTTGAGGATGTGTAACGGTAAGGATAGTACCTGTTTCTAGTAGTTAACACACAAGACTTCATAAAAGGTTTAAAAGGCATATGACACATCTATGACACACCTCTCCATCTCTGCAGATCTCTTGAGGAGGCTGTCCAAATCCCAGAATACGGTATTCTGTGGGCGAATCCAGCTTTTCTTGGCCCGCCTCTTCCCTCTGTCTGAGAAATCAGGTGAGAAGACCTTTTGTGTATGTTGTCTTTGATTTAACAAAATAAAAACACAATGCCATATATTTTTCAATAGTAAGGACTGGGAGGGACATGAGCTTGATCTCCTTAACATAATATTTGGCTCTTTGGCAGGCCTCAGTGTCAGTGTCATGAAAGTTGACCAGTGGTTCAGGCTCAAAAGTTATTACCGATCAGAAAAATGAGATAATCTTTGAATATCAGTTGGTGATTTCTATATGGTGTGAGCTGGGCACATGCAAATTTTGACCAAGTTTTGATGTGCTACCAGGTTGCTGTTTGAAAACCTATTTGCTTTGCCTGGATCCAGGCAACCAGTCTCTCTGACTGATATCTTTTACTTGCAGAGTCCATGAGTGACTGCAGGAAAAAAAAACATTAAATGATGAGACCTTGGTTTACCAGATTGAGGGCACAAGATGCCGTTGTGTGTTTACAAGATAGACCTCCTGCCCTCGATTTGATTAATTTTACAGCTCAAGTACATATCGTTCCCTTGTTTTTATTAATTCGTAACCTCATTTGAATTATTTTGTATGCATGAATTCATAATTCATCCAAACAAATTGATTAATGTACCCATCTCGCTTCAAGAACAAGTTTCAAACTGATTTTACCCACTTGACATAATTAGTTTAATTTAGTTGATTGCATTGATTTTTGTAGTTTAATTAGCCCAAAAAAAAAATTGAGATGAGTTATCCAGACAATGCCTACTGACAGCGCTTGTAATGCAAGGCATCATTGTCAGTTTGAATGTGTAGCCACCATGTTCCTCAACCGTGTTTTTATTATTCTTACCCTTTATGCATGTATTGCTATTTTGTGTTTGTTCCAGGTCTCAATCTGCAGAGTCAGTTCAATCTGGACAACATCACAGTATTCAACAAAAATGAACAAGAAAGTACTCTTGGACAGAAGGTAAAGGGCTAAGGCATGGTGATGATTGTAAGCAACTTAATCTAGATTTTTCAGTCAAACTGTATCTGTTGGTTCAATCTTTTGTAGCACACAGAAGAAAAGGAGGAGGGTATGGAGGTAGAGGAGGGAGAAATGGGAGAGGAGGACGCACCTGCACCATGGTAAGTGACACAACAACGGTCATGCTCTAAAATGTACAACAAGGCTTGTCCATGCTTCTTGATATATTACACTTTGGCTTGTCCCAATTTAATGTTCTCCAAGTTTATTTCCACTGAATCAAATTTTACTTTCAGTTCCATTCCAATCGACTACAACTTGTACAGAAAGTTCTGGACGCTGCAGGACTACTTCAGAAACCCAGTGCAGTGTTACGATAAATTCTCTTGGATGACATTCCTCAAGGTAACGCACCTCAACATTTATTCAGACAGAGTTTTGTGTTTTGCTGTTCAGTTCTTTATCAGATACCCTTGCTCATCACCTTTGATCACCTCTACACCTGTCACATCGTCGTTACAAATACCACAGTAGATGCTGAAAAATAATATCACTGCGCCAATGTAAGCTAAGCTCCTGTTTGTCCTGTCCAGTACTCAGATGAGACCTTGGCAGTATTCAAGAGCTACAAGCTGGATGACATGCAGGCGTCTAAGAGGAAGCTGGAGGAGCTGAGAACATCTGGAGGAGAACACGTCTACTTTGCCAAGTTTCTCACAAGTGAGAAGGTGAGAAAAATCGTTTACTATCAATCCAGTACTCCTATATTTTTTCAGCACTGAGACAGTTTTTTGATATATCAGAATAATACATTACATCATTTGTTACATTATTTTCCAAGACGCTCAAATAATGCTCAAATGTCAGGACAATACAGTATTCACAACCTTCACTTAGTAAAGTGGGGTTCTTAACCTCCACACCGCCTCTTGAAATGGATACCTGTTTGCTTAAGTGTGTTTATTTTTTAATGCTTAAATTGCATCTTTATTAAATATGTCCAGTAGTGCTTATGAGTAAAGAAGCATAAATCATTACTGTTTTTCATTGCTCTTTTTTCGTCTCCAGCTGATGGACTTGCAGCTCAGCGACAGCAACTTCAGGCGACACATCCTCCTGCAGTACCTCATCCTCTTCCAGTACCTGAAGGGCCAAGTCAAGTTCAAAAGGTGAAGCCTTTGACCCTGTAGTACAGCAAACAAACGTTCAAGCCCTATCTGTCCAAACGAACAGGAACAGAGGAATTGTAATCCATTAAATCGCCAATTATTGGAAGTTCATATTCGGTATCTCTTTGTCTTCTTACAGCTCCAGCTGCGTTCTGAATGATGACCAGACTACGTGGATTGAAGACACAACCAAATTGGTTTACCAGGTCAGACCTCAGTCTCATTAACATAGATCACACATACTGGTAGTTGTTGTAATCCATAAAAATGTGTTTCTCACTTACTTTCTATTAACTTATCTGTTTAGGTGTGAAGATTAACTAATTCTGATAGGTGTGTCTTTAATGATCCGATTGATTTTCAGTGTTAGGAAGAGTGCTCTTATGCTCTCACCACGTGTCAGGGTCTCTGCAAGTCCTGAAAAAGTCTTAAGATGTCCTAAATTATATTATCTAACCTCGAGGCCTGTAAAGGTCTTGGATTGAACTGGGTATAGGTTGAATCACTATTGTATGGTATCAATCGACAATAGAGAGTAGTAAAACAGACATTTATTTATATGAAAAAGTTGCAGATTATTATTTTAGGTCTTAGTTTAAGTATTAGAGGTCTTAAAAATCATGTTTCTGGTGAGAAATCAGCCTAGTCATGCAGACTTAGAAAAGCTGGAGTTCTATCAGGTGGTTTCATTTTCACATCCATTTCACTTGTCAAATTGGTGTTACATTCCACTCTAACTGGCATTAAAAAGGGCTTTAATTTAACATGATGGAGCTTGTAGACACCCTGCTGATCAGTTGCACACAGTCTGTCGATCTGTCTTGTGGAAGAATTGGAATGAAATGGGCAAAATAGTTGTCAAAAGGTTTGTAAAAAAACGGGTTGTAAGTAATCAAGGCTTGGGTAGGACTAGAATGGGCCTTTGTGAGCTGTACAGTTTGTTTTGGGTTTTCTCCTTTTCTCCACTGTTGTGCTGGTGATTTGGCTGGTTCTACTGTACACACACACACACACACACAAACAAACAAACACCGGAGCCACTCCACTGCCGCTCTCTCCTTTCTCTCCTTTGCAATGATTCACTGTTGTATCTGACAAACGTTTGAACATAGGAGATTAGCTACTGCTAACTTCTGACCTTTTTTCATGATGTAAAATGTCTTATTTTATTAGAGCCTTTAGGATGCTGAGAAGGATGATTACATTTGACATAGTTTGAGAGGTGAACTTGCACTTGTCAACCATAAATTATATGCCTCATCCCACGTATGCCTCCTAGGATCTTTTCTATAAGAGAAGATGCACTATAATGAATTGAACTGAATCCAGTTCTTGTCACAAATACAAATAATGCAAGTAATTGAAATGTTAAATGTATAAATAAATATGCATGGAGCAACTAATAATGTGATAACTGCCAAATAAAGCATTAGGCATAACATCAAAACACAGGTAAACCGAATCCGTTTCAGTTTACCTCTCTGTGAATCATGTCAAAAGCATTTTTTTTATGCAAATGGTGTTGGTCCAACAGGGAGAAAAGCAAACCTTAATTTCTCTGTAACTGTTCCCTTGTAGCTGCTGAGAGAGATCCCTCCTGATGGAGACAAGTTTGCCACCATGGTTGAGGTAAGCGATGTTACCATGAATGGTGGTGTTAATTAATAAACGGGTATCCTTTTTGTACATGTTCACATTCACACATTTATTTTTGGAATCCTCCTATGTACACTCAGGGTTTGGGCTTGTTTTGTTTAAAGCATGTTGATGAACTGGTTTTGAATACACAAAATCAACACATTTACATAGTGTAATCATGAAGTTGACAAATCATTGCAGCCCTAATTTAGTGACTTCAAGACTTCTTGACCACAGCAATCTCTCTCATCTTTCATAGCATATCCTCAACACAGAGGAGAACTGGAACGCTTGGAAAAATGAGGGATGCCCAAGCTTTGTGAAAGAGAGGTATGGAAAAATAATGATGTTAGTGATGGCAAATCACTCCTCTTGATTCAATATGGTGGTTCAGCCGGGACCAGGGTACCAATGAGACATTTTGCCTGACTTTATTTTCTCTCTCTCTCTCACAGGACGGTAGATGACAAACCCAAGAGGCCCACCAGGAAAAGACAAGCTCCAGAAGACTTCCTGGGAAAAGGCCCGGACCGCAAGATCTTCATGGGAAAGTAAGCAGTCTTATAGCAGGCTGGGCAACATGTAGTGATTAGGGAGACTGTCATTGAACCAGAAGGCCCAGGTTCAAGCCCCAGTGACAGTAAGCATCCACCCTACTGAAGTACCCTCGAGTACAGTTGTGAAACTCGCTATCGGGAGGCAAGCGGAGAGACAGTTTTCTCCCTTAGAGATCAAAAGAGTTTAAATATATTAGGATTGCTGAGCAACAGCCCATGAACAAACTCCTGTAGCATGATCTCTTTTGTGTTTTCTCATAGTGACGAGCTGACCAGACTGTGGAACCTGAACCATGACAACATGGAGGCCTGCAAGTCAGACAGCAGGTCAGTGATTCAGAAAAGCGTTGCATGTGGTTAATAAGCCAACTTGTCGCCTACTGCAATTGTGTTCACCTTCTCTCTCAATCAGAATCATTTTTTTTACATGTTGACTTCTTCCATCTCAGGGAGTTCATGCCATCTCTGGACGAATTCTTTGCGGAGGCGATTGAACAGGCTGACCCAGCTAATATGGTGGAGGACGAGTACAAGTATGTGTGCATTATAACTGACTCAGTGTTATAAAACTCGACATCTCCTTCTGTCCTAATGCACTTTTGAAAGTCCAAGATGCACCCGTCACCTCAATCCCAATTTTCCTCCCAGTTACTAATAAATATCTATCTATATCTTCTCTGTTGCTTTCCCTCCCTTCCTGTGAATCTGCGCAGAGTTGTGCGGAACTCAAACTATGGCTGGCGCGCTCTGAGGCTGCTGTCCAGGAGGAGTCCGCACTTCTTTCAGCCAACCAACCAGAAGTTCAAGAGCCTGGCGGACTACCTGGACAGCATGGTTAGCAAACTGGCCAAAGAACTGCCGGTGAGCAAAACCTGTTTGATATAGGCTAAACCTGCTGATGTGTTCATTGAATTTTCTATTCCAAAAACAGCATTACTCAGTACAAGACTTCAGTATATAAAGACAGCACAATGCACACAACTCCTGTTGACTAACCCACTGATATTGTGATTGCGGTTCCCTACATGTAGAAGGACATCCCCTCTGAAGAGATCAAGACAGGAGAGGAGGATGACGACGACAATGGAGACAATCTTCTCAAAGAGAGCAATGACAGTGAGTTCCAATAGTCACTTTCTCATTTGACATGATACCTCTTGATCATCTGTCCCTCCCCCGTTTGTCCACTCACTTTCTGTCCCTCTGTTTTGAGTTTTTTTAAGATTAACTTTGGATCAAGAGTCTGGCAACCGTTTCAAACCAGACAGAGAAAAGTGGTCATTTAATTCATATACTCATTATTGTGTCTTTGATCCAGGTCCCAGCATGCAGAGCAAGCTGGTGACGAACCAGCAGATGGATGACATAGCAGCCAAACTGGGTGCCCAGTGGAAGACCCTGGCCGGGCAGCTGGAGATGAAGGCTGCGGACATGCGGGAGATTGAGACAGATAGTGAAGACGTTGACATGCAGGCCAAGCTGCTGCTTGTGGCCTGGCAGGACAGAGAGGGAGCGCAGGCCACCGTGGAGAACCTGGTCTCCGCCCTCAGCGCCGCTGGATTCTCCCAGATCGCCGACAACCTCAATGAGGCATAAAGTAGATCACCAGTTACCTAAATGTTCTTTTTAATATTACCTTGTGTCAACGCTCTTTTTGTCCCAAAAATTTTGGAAACTGAAATTTTTGTATGTTGTATAGAAGCCAAAATGAATTTTTCTTTTTCACCGTAGGAAATTCAATAAAGATTGTTTTTCTAATAAACAATATTTTGTTTCACCTCCATTCATTTTGACCACAAGCTCACATGAAAGAAAACTGCACATTTTGGTATAACAGTTTATTTTCACCACCTATGAAAAGCCATCAGTCAATAACTTATTACAGAGTGTTGATGGTTAGGTCTCACACATTGCGGCAGGGTGATCAGGAAAACTGCATGAAAAGAAAGTGAAGCATAGCATCATGTAAGAGCATAGATGTAAAACTCCAACAAGGACAATGTGCAAGGCTTGTCAAGCAAACCGCGGTTGAATCTCAAGTCTTTTAACTCGTTTAACTGCACACGGTTCACCACAAGGGCAACCCATTCAACTCACGTTCTGAACCAGCTCCCCACTCACTTCCCTCAAAACAGCATTAGTGAAGATTTGGCGGAAAGCACCTCATCGCTGTCAATACACTTAAGAACAATTACAGGAGATGATGCAAGCCGGGGACTTGAGAAAAGACCTGAGATTGAACCTAAATTTCCCAGAGGGCCAACAGGTGAATAAGGGCGAGTTTTAACAGTGGTAAGAGAAAATGTCCATAATACATCTGATCTGAAAAGATACAAGCCAGGATATCTCCAAGGACAATAACTTGGCCAAGACTTTCTGTACAGGTTGATTAGTTAAAGGACTACAGAGGAATACTTTGCTTTTATGACATGAGCACCTTATCCAAAGGCTTTAAAAAATATACAATGTGTATAAAACATTTAATGAAACTGCAGAGCTAGACTTTAAAACCTCTTTCAAGGATCCAGTCCAGAGATTGCCTCTTTTCGTGTCTCCACCTTCAAACCCCACTCTGGTAGAATATTTAACTCCATTTTGACAGAGAATTTGTTTTACAAGCATCTGTGTCAGTTACAAAAAACAAACAAAAAAAAATTAAGGTCATCAAATTTTTAAAGACACCCAGATTTATTGCACATCTATGCAGACAGTGCTTGGAAATGGCATTTTGTATGTGTTGTTGGATGCTGTCTTTGTCTTCTAGGATCCCCTCTGCAGTTACTGTTCCTCGTCAAGTATTTCCAGTCGCCGGGGGCCGTAGAGTAGAACATATGCTATATGCCAGTCTCCACCGCCAGACAGCCGCAGGATATCCTCTGGAGACACCACACTCACCTTGTCGTCATCAAACTTCACCCACTCATCTGTGCCAGGGAGGAACCGATAGAAACGGAGAAAACATTAAGACCATCTCTGTACTTCGCGCTTAAGATTCCTGTGTGCTTTTGTGTTTTGTGCAGACTGTTCAGTGGCACGGTCTATCTGTCGTGACACATCTGTAGGCTGAATAATACATCACAGCATATTGCCGGCAAAGGACATGAAACGGTTACCTTCTTTCCTTTTGACCCATCCCACGTAGTGACCTGATGAGCTGGAGCGGCCTTGGTGTGTCAGCACTGCCTGCAGGTCATAGTAGCCGCTGTTGTTGGAACCGAGGTCTGCAGGGAAAAAAAACGTGGTGTTGCAATTCCTCTTTGGCCCTGGACTATGGTTTATAGTAGAGTATAGTGTAGCAGGCCTTAAAGGAAAAATCCACCCTTGGATGGCTGTGTTCACACATAGCGTCTTTACACTGTTAGATATCATGAATTTGTGATGTTCAATGCATTCCAGGAGTTATTTTGTGATGAAGTGCTAGAATTTACTTTTTTGGTGTACCCAATTTCCCTCAACCTGCCTAGTTTACTTCTACTTCAGTTCGTGATTTCCTACATTACCCAGAATGACTTTCGACAACCCTCAGAGAACGGGTGTGAAATTGATGCAGTCCGTACGTGTTAGGTGTAGAGAGCAATTGCTATAGTATAGTAAGAGCAAGAGAGTGAGTTCTTCCAGTCGAGGAAAACGGAGATCCGCCTCTTATGCAAAACGCCACGTCTTGTGGCTGCAATGCATTATGGTCTATTGAGGCTGTCTCCACTGTCGGTAGAGAAATTGATCTCTGCTATGATGGGTTTTTCCCTGTATGCTGAAAAGTCAATTCAAAACAGTGAGTCTAGAAAGAAGCCCTTGCTTTGATTCTGAAGGACTGACGTTTATCATTTATGTTTTAGATAGTTGAAAATTTTTCTGCTATTAAACTCCATTGTAACTGTGCTGGAAATATCTCAAAGTGACATCACATAATCTACGTTTGGCCAGATATCCACACGAATACATCAAACATAAATTGAGTTTTAGGGTGGATTGTTCCTTTAAAAAGGTGTGGGCAGGGGAAAATGGCAGCGTCATGTTGGAACCTACCGTCAGGGAATGAGAAAGGCTCGTATTTCACTTCTTTCACCGTGTCTGGCTTCTTCACCACCTATTGCGCACGCACACACACACAAATAAAAAAGTGTGAGACCCTGTACAAAGCTGACAATTACACAGCTAAATGCGTGCTCCTCGGGTAAGTTATGCATAAAACGGCAGAAAGAAGTTTAGATGGGTATAAGTCCACTTTACCTTTTGCTGCTGTTTCTCCAGCTTCTTGTCCTCAACCTCCTTGAACTTTGACCTGACTGCCATCATTTTCTCCTGCAGCTCAGTAGTACACAGCTCATAGACATCCAGCATGAGGGGGAACTTGACATCCTTCAAATAAAAACAATGACATTTCAGACTACGCTTCAACTGACCAATTATAGTGAGCCTTATCAAAAATGAGCAATTACGCTGGACCTCGAGTGTCATTGCAAATTCCAAAAAAACATCAAAACACAGACCTTAAGGACTTTGGCATTGACAGACTCCTTCTCTTTGTAGAAAAAACGGACCATTTGAACAGTCAGGTAGGAAGGGAGACGGCTGAGTTTTGACTAAGGGGATTAAAATTGCACAAAATACATACATTTCAGTGTTAACATTGTCATTTCAATGGTAGACATTCAGCATTTTCTTTCAACTAAGCAAGTTAAGGAAGATTTAAAAACAGAAAAAGCTTACAGATTTTATATACAGGGCATTTCTTTCCAAGGATGGAGACAGCTTCGTAATTTCTTCCTGCAGTCTCTGGAGAGAGAAAAACGGACAGAAACATGATTAGATCCCTGTTACTATGGAGACAGACCTCCCATGTGCCAGTTTCCGTGTGTGTGTGTGTGTGTGTGTGTGTGGTTCCTTCCGTTCTCACTAGACCTGGGCAAAAATATAACGTGCATATGGTTTAAAATACCCAAACTACCCCAGGTGCGTCTGATTTGTCTTGCTCAACGCAAAATGGCCACATCGCTCACAAAGCACATCACCCCCACACATCCAAATTGTATTCAGCTGCTTTTCTGTTCAAGTCTGATACATACCAGCCTTAGTCCTGTGGCAAGGTATTTGACTTCCTGGTTGATGAAGCAGCTGAGCTGGAGCTGGCTTTCCTTGCCCTTGGTCGGCTTCTCCTCCTCCGACTCTGTGCATTTCATACTGGGCAAGAGGGCAGTTAAGAAAAAAGCCTGGAGGAGCAATATGACACTCCTTCTGGGAGACCTTAGCTTATTCATTCTTCATTTGGACACAATTAGGACATTTCACACACTCATCTGTAATAAGATGCTAATTTAATGAGTCAAACCCCAGTGAACCGGTAAATAAAACGTAGATGGTTGGATTGAACGACAGCAGACTGCAAGGATACGTGGTTTCAAATTCCACGCCGAAATATTGGTCGATGAAGTTCTTCTTCGTAGAGGCAGAGGCGGCTCCGCTCTCGGTGTCGGTCTGATGTTCAGAGACAAAAAGGAGAGACGGAATGTTTTATACACTCTTAGGCTGTTATTGTTTAAACCGTCTGAACATACAAGATTGAATGTCATGGTCATCCTTTCATCACAAAATATTAAAAGAAAAAAAGATGTGTTTACCTCCATCGGAGTCTCTGGCTCTAGTGGCTCCAACTTTTGCTGAAGGACTCTCATCATCTGCAGCCAGCACTCGTTGGCATCCTGAAAGAACAGAGGAATAAGCGAAAAGGAGCAAACAAGGGAGAACATTTGTCACTGCACTCATTCTAAGTCTAGCGTTAGAATGTAGGCACAATCCACAAATCGCGGTTAAATCCATTTCAGTGTCACAGAAACACCACGCCATGCTGGTGTAGCTACAGAGCAGCTTCAGCCTCCAGCTCGCCCCCCTCAGCAGCATCAAGGAGTGCACAACTGCGGTGAAGAGCCGCTCACCTGCTGGAGGTACTGTCCCTGGTCTCCCTTCTCGGCAAACTGTGGAAAGGCCATGTGGAGGAACTGCAGCAAGATGATGGGTGGGAGGCTGGACGAGGTCTTCTCCATGGTCTCGTATAAATCACGAAGGGCTGAGGATGCGAGGACAAAAAGCATATTCATCTATTTTGCAATAGCAAGTTTAATATATTACCCGAGCTTTCAAAAGGAATTGATCCACTATATTTTGTTAATCTGGGAATTTCCTCAAACCTGCTGTGATGTATTGGGATGGTGCGTTTGCCCCTGAGGATCGCAGAGCACCTGAATACCTGTAGGGGGAGACAGACGATTTCAGCAGAAGCAAAGCCAAAAAATAACCCCTAAATGTAAGGGCACGCCGTCATGTGTAGAAAGGAGCTGGCGCCGAAATGCCAGTAAATCGGTTCTGCCAATTTCACTGCTCAAGACGTAACGTTACTAGTAACGTATGTGTGAACGATGCCATAAAATTAACAGCACAAGTAGGAACTCCTACGGTCGAACTGTAGGAGGGAAATACAAACCACTATCATGTCTTGTGTGAACAACAGAAACTGCTACCTTTACCAGAAAAATTAAAACGGCAATTTTACTGGTTTCATGTGTGAAAGGGGCTCATGTTTTATGAGGACTAGCGAAAACAAATCAACATATCACAGCTAAAAACACAGAAATGGATATAAATAAACTGAATTCAAATAGAACATATTTCATTACTGTAAATCACAGCACCACTTTAACACCACTATCATTAGGAAATCACTCTCCATGACAATATCAATTAAACGAAAAACAGATATACTCAATTGTCCCACCGTTATTTGCAATACCATTCAGAAAAAAAAGCAGTATGAAAAATGTATTCTAAATTTCTTGTGACTTTTCAACGAACGTCCAAAGTTCACCATGACATTTTATTGAATATTCTTACTTTCTATGATCAGAAATGCAGTCGTTCAATTGCTAGAGGACTAAGGAACCCGGTAATAGAGGAAAAACCCACCTTCTGAGTGCAGTTTTGAGCTCTGGCACAGAGCGCAGACACTGCACTGTGGCGTTCATGTAACAGGTGTTTCCCAAGTTTGTCAGCCCACAAGGCAGCTCCATCTGCAAGTACCAGAAGAGAGGGGTTGGTTCCTCCACAGGTAACAAGGGAAAACGCAGCCTCTTTCTTCCATTTACAGTTATTAACAAAGTATCATCATGCATGGTCTTTTTTTCTCATAGAGGATACTAGGATAAGATCAACATATCGGTTTGCTGATATATCGGGCCGATATTGGCCTTTTATTAAATATAGGACATCAGCCAGTCAGCGTTGACCACCACCAATATGATGGAGGTTCCTGTCTGACCACGGCTACATAAAAAACAGTTTGTAAAACCTGCAGTTAAATGTATCATCTTTGCACGTTATCTATCATTTAATTTTTCAATTTGGTTTTTTGAAAATTAATTTTTCAATTCGGTTTTTTGAAAATTAATTTTTCAATTCGGTTTTTTGAAAATTAATTTTTCATTCCAAGGTTTTA
The DNA here is from genome assembly GCF_048128805.1 of Centroberyx gerrardi. Classification (NCBI taxonomy): domain Eukaryota; kingdom Metazoa; phylum Chordata; class Actinopteri; order Beryciformes; family Berycidae; genus Centroberyx; species Centroberyx gerrardi. Next base: position 19,539,659 of record NC_136009.1, read on the forward strand.
ATGTATCCCAGAGTTTCCTTTACCATTGAATATATTTTTTTGTGTAGCCACATGATGGCCTGAATGCTGTTTAAGGGGCTTTTCTACCCTGCCAAGAATACAATTCTGGGGGAAACACTCTTTGACATAAAAATGGTCAAATTTATAAGGTATATTTATTTAAATTTAAAGATGTATTGGCCTTCAAAAAGCCATAGTGGTTGAAACCATTAATAAGGTTGAACAAGATAATAAAACTCAGTACCCACAGAATGACCAGCAAAACATGCTAAGCATTTAAAAAAAAACATAAACACAAAGCTAGGTAGGTATGAAAGAGATTGCAGAGATCAGGGAATATCTGCTGCTATGGTCTCAATGTGATTCTGTAAACACAAACAAAACAGTAATACATCCAAAAAGACGTTTGTTTGGTTGTTTGGAATACTACACCACAGTTTTGTATCTGTAGCTTTCCCAATAGTCAGATAATGGTGTTTTAACTGCAATACTCTATTAGTGTAACATATTAGAAGCCAAAGACAATATTAAATCAAATTACAGCAGTTTGTAGTCTCTACTGCTCCTTGGGTTCGATTCCTCAGTAAAAATGTTTGCAAATATTGACATACATTCACAACAACATAACAAAATGCCTTGTTGACTGCAGCTCGAATTTTTAATTAGTAAATAGCTTACTGTCAAGTAAGGATTCATCTGACAAAGATATTACTGCTTGACCATCATTTGTAAAATCTTCTTTAGCAGCTGATGCCCTCCAATGGTTGGCACGCTGATGGGCGTACGCATTTAGTTTATTACGTAAACTGCTTGCCAAACATAATACTGTCAGCATAAGTGAAAATCTGAGGAAATCTCATTTAAACAGCCACTGCAAAAAACAATAATGGCCATATTTGTTTCAGGCCAGCTGGTAATCTTTAGTCTAACTCACCGCTGAGGCCAGCTGCTCCTCAGTCATGTCCTCGACAAACATGGGCCGGACTGCAGGCTCCTCAGGCAGGGCGTCTGCTGAGCCCATCATCAGCAGGGTCATTCCCTAAGAGACAACAGGAATACGTCAACTTCACACACATATTTGTTATAAATAGTGAAGTGGTACCGTTCTATAAACGAACAAGATAACCAAACCATGCGTTATTTGCTTTTAAGCAGAACTTGTATACTCACATTTTTCAGTTTGATGTTTCCCCACTCATCATCCTAGAACAGAGACCAGACATTGATTAGCTCCTGTTAACTGTTAATAAAAGAAAACATGCAATACAGTGCTTGTGTTTTGGTCACAAGCACTTCTGACGCAGAGGCCTGCCTGTTGTTTTTGTGAGCGAGTACCTTGAGAGTGCCTCCCTTCACCATGACCTTCTGTCTCTCTGGCTGAACTCCTGTCAGGGCAAAGAGCTGAGCCTTGAAGACCATGGGTGGCTCCTCCGTGTTCAGCTCCACTGCATCAAACTTCTCCTTGCCCCATTTCACATTTACTAATAGAAACGGAGAAACAGCACAGGTCCTTGAGTTAGCCTCTGCTCACAGGGTGAGTGGTGGGAAACTGATCATGTATGACACAGCATGTAGTGAACTGCTCCATGCAAACAGGCAGCTAACAATTCAGCTGCAAATGCACAATCGACCTGGTTGTCTAGCTAGGAGCATGAAGTAGAAGCTAATAAGTAGTATAGCTGGTTGGTTACAGATTCTATGCGATAAGCCGACTGATTAACCACTTCAAAGCGAGATAATGTTACTGTAATACTAAAACAGCACACTCATGCTGTCTATATTCTGATACTAGTGTGATTACAGTCAGCAACTGCACTGGAAAGCTTGAAAAATTGTACATTCATTTGGCTAGCCTGGTTAGCATAGCTACCTAACACTCTGTTTACTTGTCAAAGCATTGTTATTCAATAAATCATAAACTGATACAACATTACACAAGTAAATGACCGAGACTGACAACAATACAACTAACGGGGTTGCGTTGTGTTTAGAAACAATGACTATAAAGAACTAAACTACCTAACTTAACGTTAGTTAGTTTGCTAGCTAGCTAGCAATGTTAGCTAGCTTTTAGCTAGCGACAGTAGCTTCTTTCTGTGAGTCGGATGCCGGTTAACGCTAGTTGGCTAGGCAGCTGACTCCAATGAACATATTTGGCAAACTCAGCTAACCGACAATAACAGAGTTATAGCAACATGATGGTGATGTATGTTATCCTGTCTGGAAAAACTCTTTTTGTAACACAGGCAGAGTGTTTACTCCCTATGGCCTAGCCAGGCTGAAAAAGTGCCAAGTAACGTTAGTTTGCTAACTGCATATCATGCTAGCGTAAGCTAAGCTAACATGCTAAAAGTGATCACTGGACTAAATCACGTGCAAGATCTCATACTTTTTAATATTATCTCAGTACAATGAATGCGCTGTGTTATAATCATGTCATACCTGTAAACACTGGCATATTTGGCCACTTTTATTTCCTCAACCCTATTTCCTCGTTTTCAGTCCACCGGGGCGCGAATGTAGAGTTGGCTAGTCTGAACTTCATTCAAACAGAATGACGCTGCAACAACACGCTGAAAACTTATCGATTCGCTCTGTCATCTACTACCCTGCCTGATGCTGAGAACCCACCCAGACTGCACTGAGATCATAAACAATTTGACTGTCCAATCGCCACTAATACCATAGATCCACAAACCCCTTACAAATACGATTTGGACATTTTTTTCTGAGCTTTATATACAGCCGAGAACACTTCGAGCCGGTTCCCATAAAAATGAAAATGGCCCTTGAAGCTGCAGGAAACCTCAAAACCAGATGAATATATAACTTCCTGGATTTCTCTGTACATTACTGTGGTGGTGCATGAATTTATAGGTGATCTGAGAATCAAAAAGTGAAACCCCTGTTTTATCCACAGCACAAATGGAGAAACACAATGAATGATAAAGATATGTTTATTGACACATATCCATCAGTGCGGCCTCCAATGCAATTAAACATGCAATTCATCCAAGACAAAATAAGAGTAGATCATAGTTCCAGTGCTTTTTCAACTGAACAAAAATGTTAAAAAAAAAGAAAAGAAAGAAACAAAACTCAGAACAAAAAAAGAAAACCCATTTTGATTATTGCGGAGGTATTCCATAATCCTTGTGTCTCTAATTATGTACACGGGGAAGGGGGGTGTTTGCATTAACGGGACATTACCTTATTAGTAAAACAACTTGTAATTGTTAACAAGGGCAGCCACTGACACAGTTCTTAGCCTTGGTTTAGGTTCACCATCCCGAAATTTGTCATATGATAATGGAGTCTGGGACTTTGTTTTGACACGCTAACTCTATTGCAATGTGTCCATAAAGAGGCAATCTAATATATATATATATATATTTAATATACTCAAACCAGAGAAGTAAAGTTCTGATAAAACCACAGACGTGGCAAAATTTGTAAAAAATAAATGATGGAAGAGTTAAGATTTGTCTTGTTTTGGAGAAAACACAAACAGATATGGCAGTAAAATCATTATCCAAACGTTAAGGCACTAGGTGGGCCAAATGCTACACCTGTTTAGTCTTCTACAAATAATTTACATTTCAAACAGTGCAGTTTTACATTTGTTAACTTAATGTTTTCCTTTTGAACCATTTATCTATGAATCAATGTAAGGCAATACATTACAAAAAATAAACAATACAAGGAAAAAAAACAATATTACTGAAACAATGTACCCAATGAACACACAGAAAAAAAAATCAATTAAGTTTTAGGTCTCCTATATGCCATTACAATGGAATTTCCTTATGGCTTGGAGCAATAAAAATAATTATAATAATAAAAATAATGCATAGATTTAAATGATGATCTTGCATGCTCCTCACTCAATACTCAAAACATCTAATACTCATTTCCCAATACTCTGCCCCAACCCTGATAACTGACTTGCAGAGTAATAAGAATAGAGGCAAAAAGGCCACCAGAGTCCATCAGATGAAGGCATCAAAGTCATTTTTTAGCTGGAAACAGAAGTATGCTTGCATTTAGCTTGAGTATCTGTCAGGTGGGGAAAGAAAATACAAAATACATATTTGTTTTCCACCCCTGAGACACACCCACTCACTGCAGATTAAGCCAATTCCTGTACGACAGTACCTTCAATTGACCACGTACATACATGCAAGAGTCCCAGCAAAACCCCCTTCTACCTTCCCATTCCCATCATGACTGTCAGGTTATATGGAGTATGTACCCATGACATGAGTCCCTCTGTCTCCCTTGTCCAGGTCCATCGTTTGGTTAAAGATGAGTGTGCCATCCTCTGGTGGATATGGAGAGCTGCAAGTGTGTGTTGTCTGGTGAGGGGGACTCTTGAGTCTGGAGGAAGGAGCGGATAACAGGCCTCTCAATGTCCCTGATGCCTTGTGTCTGACAAGTGTCACGATTTTCCAGCGCTGGTTATTTTTTTATTTTTTTATTGACTTTTGTACGTAATACAGGATACTCCATTTTGTGAGGATGGGTAAGGAGGGAGGAGGAAAAATATTGAGTCCAAACAGAATCCAATGGTTCAGATGGTTAGCTGGAAGAAAGAACAGAGACAGGTGTCCAGTAAAAGAAGGCAAGACATCTCTAACTTGGTTAGTACCCAATCTAAGTTAACATACAACAGAGAAGTTGGTATACAGACATTGCAACACCATCGACACCTTTGCATCATGTTGGATAGAGGTAATGCAAAACCCTTAATGTGGGCCAAACGCTAAGGGAGGGTTGTACTGAGGCTGAGAGTTAGTTACTGAACCCAACAACACATTAGTGCCAATTAGAAAAATGAGAATCCCAAGTGTCAATTGGAAAGAATAACCCAGGAGTCAACCAACCAACCAACCAACCAAGAACAGTGTCTGCTGTTAGAAACACCCATTAACACAATTAATAAATAGTCAAGTTTAAAACTGTAGGACAAAGTCTAAAACATCAAGACTTTCTGGAGAAGTTGCTGTCAACAAGTGCTGGATGTTGTGTCTGCTGCTTGGAGGCTGGACTGCGCTCTGCTATAACACAGGAGACAAACAGCAGGTCATGTGACTGACTTGACCACATCTCAGTCCACCAGATGGGATAAAATAAGACTTCTGACTACAGCGCACCCTCACTAACTCCCTAAAACAATACAACAGTGCCCTAGTGTATGCCATGCAACTGTCTGCAGCTATTTGAAAATTATTGTGACTGGAAAAATGAGATTATTTATACACTACCAGAGAAAAAAAAAAGACATAGAAAAAGGCTCATAAGCCCAGATGTAAGGCCCAGATTGTAAAGTTACCTTGGCTTTCCTGTGATGCTTTTGGGGTTCTTGCGGAAGGACTGATTTGCTCCAGAGCGAGTGGACATGGTACGAGGTGAGGCCCTAGAAAATGTGGATGGTGGGGTCTTGGGGATCTTCTTGCCCAGGTGGCCAATCCATTTCTTCTGCTCATCCTGGGTCAGGGCCAGCAGGAGCATGTCCCGGGCAGAGGTCACATCGTAGTTTACTGTGGGGGTGGGAGGAGGGGAGGATGTTGCAGATCAAAGAAGCACCTCTGAGAAACACAACCTCACACTAATCTGTGTCCTTAAAAGAAGACTGCTATCCTCATAGAGCAAGTTAACAATAAAGGCTTTAATTTGTATAAAAGCACCAAACCGTAACTGCAGTACGGTGCCTACTGTTGGCCGTGTATGAACTGACTGATTAGACTGACAACATTTCCTGCAGAACCAGATTAACCGACTGAACTTTTGACACGGTGACATTATGTAATAGCTTAACATGGGTTTTACATGTATTTCATAGCTTTAAAAGGTTTGTTTGCATTAGTAATGTTTAGGGATGGGACAATATATCAAAATTCAATGTATCGCAATACAAAAATGTGTATCGTGGGGCAGAAAAATGAATCGCAATATTAGCTGTTTTATTCTGCTGTAGTAATCACAAATGAGACGGCTTGCCAATCACAATTTCACAAGCTCTCCATCCAAATTATATTATTTACACTTTGTAATGACATTTTTAAATTGTTGTTTACATTCTAGCAAGCCAACGCCAGTCATACTTTGTTGTCACTGAACATGTATTTATTATATCGTATCATGGTTGTATCGAACCGTGAACCCCGCATCGCGTATCAAATCATATCGTGACATAAGAATATCGTCCCATCCCTAGTATTGTTGGGTAATAAGCTATAAAATGAGCAAATAACTTATTTTCCATGTACAAGTCAAACTCTCCGAGAGTCATTGTGAATATCACTAACACTGATAAGGTCCAATAAATTCTGTATTAGCGATTCAACTTTCATTGCAAAGTGCCTTCACAGATTTACAGATTCTATGATAGCTCATCTTCTTGAAAAAATAAAATTGTCTATTTTCACAGCTCAGACCGCCAAAGCCAAGAGTGTTGGCACGTTACCTTTGCAAGGGGCGATAACGTCCTCCTTTTTGTCGAGGTGGTCCTTGTGGCACTTGACGTGGCAGCGGCGACACTCCAGGGCAGGAGGAGGCTTGAAGACGTGCCACAGAGGCTTGGAGCAGGCCTCGCAGTTGGAAGGGAAGTGATATAGCGTCGGGATGAACTCGTGGCCTTTGTGTGGGAGGCAGTTGGTCTTGTCCCCCTGAGGGACTGTCTCCATGTCCGCCTCCTTCCTGCACTCTCCCTCGTTGGCATACAGAATCTGAATATTTCCAGAAAGAGGACATTGTTAGAAACTCTTGTCTTAAAATAAGCACTTTTGAGGCTGAGCAGAGCTTCACAGAATCCCACTTGACATTTGGACGTCAACAGTCTGTGTTGAGGAAGAGACTTGGCCGGAAGCAAATATGAAAATCTAAAAAAAACAAAAAAAAACAATTCCAGGACAAAGAAGGAGCCTCTTACCTGGAATATCCTAGGAATCTCCTCTGTCTCAGCTCGGTACACGTCTCCTTGTGTGACTGGTCTCACGTGGAACAGTTTGCTGCAAAGGATGACAAGCAATTAGCAATCAGTAGCACTATTAACACTAAAAAACTCAACAAAACCCCCTGCAACACGGCCTCCCTGATAAGCCGTAATTAACACATTATTATCAAGTCCTCAGGGGGATTTCTGGCATTCTGCAAGTGTTGGTAGACAATGTCCGCTACAAGGAAAAGGGAATATTTAAGGTCAACAGCGCAGATGAGAAGAACAAAACATACTTACTCAATATCTAGTACCATTGAGGGGTTGGACTGTTCTTTATCCTGTTCGTCATTGTAGAACAGAATCTTCTTGCTGCTCACCACCACATACTACACATATTTAAAAGACAATGAGAGGAAGTCTGATATTGCACTCAAGGGGTTAGCAGCATATCTCTGCAAACCACAAGAGAGTACAACACAATGCAGGTGAAAAGAGGAAATGCAACATGAACACAACGTACCTGCTTCTTCCATCCGTATCGCTTGATATTAGCACGATTGGGAATGGACAGCCAACCCTCCAATCTGGATTCTGCAAAGCGGCCCAGATGTGAAACAAGTTACAAATCTGTGTCGTGTTAAAGGCACTCTGGAAAAAGGCCATGCAGTGATTAAATTCAAACTCAACTGGGAAAGAACAAAAAGTCAAGTGACAAAGGTCATAACTGTTTCAAAACACCGGGTGAACTCCTCAGGGAGTTCTGCCAGGGCTTCACTTTAAGGTAACTGCACTGGAGTAGGTGACAAGAGATGATTTCAGATATCCCATGCTGTTACTTCACACTCCCCATGCAGGAGTAAAATTAGACAAAACATGGGCAAGTCATTTTTTCAGCATGTTAGGAGAATTTAATTGTTTTAAATTGTGGGGAAAGAATGGACTCTATAATAGTTATGCTATAGAAATTAGCATTTACTTTCTCTCAATTTGTTATAAACTTGATCACTCACTCCCTTCACAGAAAATAAGATGTGTACTACAGGTCATCTACACTAGTAAAGTGATAACAGTTCAACTTGTAGAGCATGCTAAAGGGGAATAGTGAACTAAAACGGGCTTGAGTGCTAATGTGAGTGTGCGGTCACTCCAAAAGAGCGGCACTTCTGGGTGAACATGCCAACAAAACAATAACAGTGTTTTAGTGTTTGATGCACGCAGAGCCGGAAATTAAAATGGGTGTGTTCAGTTTCAAGACACGTTTTGAAAGGTGCTGAGAGTGATGTGGTAAAAGTCACACAGGGTGTAGTCTAGTATGACAGTAACCTCTGATGTATTGTGGTTACTTTACCTGTGGGGTTGACCTCCTGACACTACACAAATTCACTGCCAACATCATTACTAAACATCCCATCAATGTTCATCCAGGAGTCTTGTTGGTCTACAGTTTTGAAAGATCTTTTTGCCTCCCACTCAATCAAGCTTCTTTCAAAAGTGTTGAATTCCCACAAAAAGAGGTGTCTTTCTCACCTCTGGCAAAAATGATAATGTGGTAAAGAATATCAGGAGGCAAAAGACACAAACACACAACAGTAGCAGTACAGGCCAGGCAGAGAGGGGCTCCTGCACTCAAAGTTACTCACAGAGGGAAAGGAATAGAAGTTACAAAGATAAGAGGAGCAAGGAGAACCGACTGGAGATGAGGGAAATAAAGAGATGAGAGAGGGATTTAACCACAGACACCAGCATTCAATGGACTGAAACACAGACCTAGGATGAAGACTATTTGCAAATAATTCTCAGTGTTTTATCTTGTTTGGAGTACAAGATGGGTGGATTTGAACAATTGGTTATCAAAGGAAAGTTAAATTGACTTTCAGCTAAATTTCTGTCGTCAACTTTCTGCCTCAGTGTATTGTTCTAAATTTAACTCCACCCACCTGATACTCCAAGCAAGTTCAAAACAAACAATACAAATTATTTACAAATACTATTTAATCGAGGTTTGCTGAATACAACACCTGCGAGCATGGTTTATATATACTCAAGGTGCCCAATGCTAAATAATTACTTTGACCATCCCAAAATCATAGTTTAAAGCACTCCACACAGAAATGTGAAAAACAACAGGGAACAGTCTGAAGGAAAAAGGGTGCTACCCAAAGCCGGAATCCATGTGCCAAAAGTAGCAAAAGGTAGCGTCCCAGGTACTCAGTGCAACCTTCTGGGTGATAGAAGCTTTAACCAATATTAGAAATTATTTGAATTTGAGTCAACAGAAAACAAACAATAAATAGTACCCTATCTAAGTGGAAAACAAAGTTTAAGACAAAGACTGTTCCCTTGCATTTTCCCCAGTTTCCTGTGTGGCAGTTTTGGGTGGGTGGCTATCCATTTTTATTGTTACATACACAAGGATATATTTAGCAACCTTGCATCAACCACATCCACATACCACCTCCTTAAAACCAATATAACAGCCGCAGTAAGTCGAGATCTGTCATAATACTACAGCGATCTTGAGCGTTACATGTTTGAAATGCACATTACAGAAAGAAGATACATGGTGGCAGGTGAAAGCATGGATTTCAAATGAGTAAATAGTGATGCACAATATCAACACTTCACATCTTTCCTATTTGGACATTTGTGTCATAATTTGATATTTAAAAACAAGAGGTCCGCTGGTGAAGGTCAAATCAATAATGGATTAGAATTAGTTCCAATCAATTCCTGTTACGTTCTTTATAGCTAACCCTGATAAAGAAAGGAAACAGATAGTGTTGAGTTCATTTTTTGGGACAAGGGATGCTCCGATTCACTGACCATTGATCTGCATTTGCAGATGCTCTAAACAGGAATTCACAGGATATGCATGCTATTTGCATAATTGTTTAGTCATCAAACAGTATGCATTGTATTTTATTTAATCTTTTGATAAGCATGACATTCTCATCCCTATTTGCAGGGCTCCAACATAATTTTCATATAAAAATTGCAGTTTTCCAGACTTTAATTTCTTGACTGCCCTTGTCTGTCTGTGTCTGGGTAATATGAAACTGAAGATTATTTTCAATAATAACAAATATAACATTATGTAAAAAAGCTGTGGATTTAAAACTGAAATGTATATTGCGACTGTATAACAATATTTCTCGTCTTTTTGTGCAGCTCCCAGACTATTTGGATATTATGAAATTCAAATTCCATACTTTTCCATTCTTTATATGATCTGCACAGGAACCCTGTACCTGGGAGTAACGTTTCCACAGAAATGGCTGCCCTGCATGATAACAGCAGCAGGTGGTAGGTGACCCTACCTGCGATGTTGCTGTCTGTCTCGTCCGTCTGCAAGCTGGTGACACTGGAGTTGTCCATGCGCAGTTGCAGGTCGTTCAGTTTCTCCCGGAGCTGCTCGATATCGCTCTCCTTGCTGTCCAGCTGCATCTGCAGCTCGTTGCGGTACGTGCACTCCTCTGCCAGTTGCTATTGGTGGGAAAGCCCAGAGCAGAATTGGGTTTAAACACAAGGAAAACTCTAGATGATTATACTGGGCTCTTGTCCACTGAGATGTTAAGGGGCTGCATCTACTAGGGAAATCAAGAAGTTTTCTCTTTATTCCATATAATTGCTTGGTCTACCATCAGTATGAGGCTTTACTTTTGCATCTAACTTGGGGCAGAAAGTATTTATGATCTTTCTGTCTCTTTCCCTCTTCCTGTGTTGTGCCACTAAACCTTTCTTTGGATGCACCAGTGCTTGTAGCAAAATGAAATAAGTCTGTGAAAGTTTGATTCATAGTTTTTACAATGAAAAAAACGAAAACATTGTCTTTTCTTCAGCTATGAAAGAACACACTTCTGATTTTAATGTACAGATACTCTACTGCACTACATGCATTCTCTCTCTCTCTCACCTGAGAACCAGAGATGTGACTATGCAAGATTACAGCTTTGATAACCTCCTGTCACTCACCCTGTAACTCACAACCAGTTTTACAACGAGCAGGCAAATGTTCTTTCCTCCCAGCTGTTGCCTGATGAATGCAAATAAGCTTGACCACACATAACAGTATAAGCTTTTATATGCTACATTAGAATTAAAACTTCAGACGTCTCCTAAATAAACCAATTTAATTAGTCTATACATACCAAAAAGGCAGAATGTGTTTCATATTTGTGTGGCTCAAACAACAGTCTGTGCAGCGTCTGTCCTGCTTGTAATGAGGTAATGAATTTACCTGCTGGTCAGACATACAGCAGGCAAGTAATTAGCCTATCTATTTTGGTGATGATTTGGTTTAGGAATATTAAAAAAAGGCACAACAGCCCAGTTGATTTGCAGAGGTTTTGCTTTGAACTGTGAAGTGTGCAACATCATTTCAGTCAACCTTAAGCAGCCTATAATTTCAAGTTGCACTGAAATATTTCAGAACATTTGATGATGGGTAGATTGACTTGTTCATGTGTTTATGTTGTAGGTTATGCTATGAATAGTTTTGGAGCTTTATTGGGAGGTATGCATGCATGCGTCTTTGGACAGAAATATTGGTGCTGCCAAATTATGTGATGGTGCCAACTGTGGGTACCAGCAGTGCCAAAAATTAGTCTGTAGCCTTAACTCAGTAACCCAGTAATCTGGAACCTGAGCAATGATGTGCCACAGTTTCTGTCACTCACCGCCTGCATCTCGCTTAACTCCTTCTGGTACTTGATGGCCATGTGGTTAAACTTGTCCTTCTCCTGGTTTAGTTCCAGCTGCAGCTTGCGGTTCTCCTTCTCCTTCTTGCGCAGGTCAGCAGTACTGCCCTTCTTCTTCTGGTCCAGCTTCATGTCCTTGCGGTTCATGATCTCTGCCAGCTTGTTCACCGCCTGACAGATTGAGGTAGATACACAGTTGGAGAGCATCAGCCACAGTGATTCTCCACTTGTGATTTTCCAGTTGTTCAGTAGGTGGAGTATTAGGGTTTTCACAGAGTTTCAAAACAGAGAATAATTCTGACTAAGAAGGTGCATCTTTACCTGAGTCTTCAGTGTGCGCTCTGTGTTGAGGCTTTTCTCATAGTTGGCCTTGATTGTGTTTGCAATCTCTTCTTTCTGAGCTACATACTCTGTAAGGGAAAGAGACTCAGCTTGTACAACAATGTAACTGAAATATATACAGGGAGACATAACGGTCAACCAAGAGATCACGAGACCGTACCTTCCTCCTGAGTATGAAGTTTCTCATCTATCTCAGCTTTCTCTTTGCTGAGGTTCTCCACATCTTTGGTCAGCGTTTTATTGGATTCCTCAAGCTGCAGAGAAAAGAGAATATTATCACGTTTTCTACCCATCACAGCTGAGACAAAAACCTACCAGATCAAATGTGTGAAGTGTCAATGTGGAGAGACAGCGAAGGCTTTTTTAAGTGGTGCTCACCCGTGCAATAGTAGCCTCCTTTTCCCCGACCTCCTGCTTGTGTCTAGCTGTGGCCTTCTTGTTCTCCTGGCTGAGCTCAAAGTACTGCTCCTCCTGAAGCGCCCTGGCAAGCTGCTCTGACTCGGCCTTGGTCACTGTCAGATCCAGCTGGGCGGACAGGGAGTCCCTTTGTTCCACACACAAAAAAAATTGGTTTAATAAAATCCTGACATTATACCTGCAGCCCGGTCACCTCTTCTTTTGCCAGAGAGCAATTCAATTTCAATTTAATTCAAACTTTATTGTCCAGTGAGTGAGATTAGCTTTTCAGACACTTTTTGGTGGTTTAAACACTAATAAAAACACATAAAACACAAAAACTATTAAAAAAATAAAAATAAAAACATTGGCAAATTGAACACATTTTAGCCAGTGATACGTCAATATTTACATGGTTAAATCTCTGAGTGATGGGTATCTGCAAGGCTGCACTGTGAGTGAATAGCGTTTAGTCTCCCATCTCTTACCTTTCACTGTGCAACTCCTGCACCTTTTTATGAGCTTCTTGTACCTGCCGGTTCCTTTCCTCAATCTCCTCCTTCAGTTCCTTGACCTGAGTTTTGTAAAGCGTCTGAAGGAGGAGAGACAGACACTTTAGCAGGTGGCTTTCACACTCAACAGGGAGGGAAGAGATATTGGGGAAGTGGGCGGTAAGGTAACAAACATATACTTACAGAGAAATACTGTTCGGCCTCAAGCTGGTCCTGAAGTTCCCTCATCTGTCCTTCGTTGCCCCTGTATTGCCTGGTAACAACCAAACCACAGACATTAAGTACTTAATTTTCTTTTCATCGTTAAATCCATGTATCTAGCGAGCCAGCTTTTACTAATCCCTCATTTTTGCTCCATTCATCTTTAATAACAAAAGCAAGTTTCAAATCAAAACTCTTAGCAAGGCAAATAGACCTTGCATCTAACTGAGGTCCTGCATTGAAATGGAACCAGCACCAGCAGCGCTCCCTGCAGAGCTAGCCGGGGGATTAGCATTAGCAGGGTGGAGGGGGTTGGACTCTGGGTAAATCCTAATCCTGTGGTGTAAACATTGTCGGAGAACAGTTTTGGCAGTCACCCTCTAAGCTGGCGTAATAGCTCTTATTTGAGAATAGCAGGCAATTGTAGGGCCATTCACGCCTTGACTTCCAAAGAGCATTACTGACTGGTGCAGCAGTAAGAGAAAACTCTTTCTACTTTGAAGAGTCAAATATAAATTGGGATAATGGCCTAAGTAACCTTTTAGGGCACTGACAATCTAATAGGGCACAAGCACACCAATTTAAAGGATCCATATTGTTTATGTCCCATGACTTTGTTTTGTACCATGTCTCAGGATTAGAATAACATGCTTCATGATGGTTTTCAAATTAATATAGTTCAGTTGATAAGGCAACTTCGTATAAAACAAAAATCAAGTTATCCTACCCCCACAAACAAAGGTAGTGAGGGTTTATTCTAGGGGACATGGAAAGACAAAGATCTGTCTGGGCTTTCCTCTTCCTCTCTGTGTAATTCAGGATTTCCCGTCCTGCTGAGCATGTCTGTGTTTATAATGTCTCATGTAATGTGAGTGTAGGATGGGCCACTTATGTAACATTACATGAAGATAAAAATAAATTCATTTTACTATTATAGGTGATTAAAAAAAAACAAATTCCAACCACTGAGAAGATGTTTTTTTTTTAAGGAAGGAGCAGGGGTAAAACAACGCTGGACAGAAATTACAACACAGCAGTACTTCTGCAGGTGATTCTCACTTAGTCAGTTGTGCCAGCTGGAACTCCAGCGAGCGTTTGCTCTCTAGTGCTGTGTTGATCTCCTGTTTGAGCTGCTTCTCCGAACCCCTCAGACGGTCGGCCTCCTGGGTGCGGCTCTTCAAGTCGTTCTGAGCCAGGATGCGCTTGCTGGACTCCTGTTCCAACTGCATCCGCAGAGCCTTCACCTGGAAAGGGAAAGGGAGGATTTAGCTGGATGTTTGCAAGACTGGCAGGACAAAAGTAACAGAGGTTTTAAGAAGTGTAAGATTCTAGGTAAATGTCGTGGCAACATCAACACTCAAGACGGGAAGGGTATGCAAGATGTTTTCTTTACCTCATCTTCCAGCCTTTCCTTCTGCTTCATCAGCTGCTCCATCTTCTGCACAGACTGCTTGAGGTCAAACTCCAGCATTGAGCACTGCTTCTCCACCTCCACCACCCGGCTCTCCGCTCGCATCCTCGCCCCATTCTCCTCTGACACCTTCTGCTGCACAGCTGGGGTGGGGCAGGATCAAAGTAAGAGTCAGTTCCTTACTCTACTGTGAAATGACTGAATATTAAGCAAACTGAACAGCTCATACAAGACTGTACTAGCCATTTGGTACTCAGAAGTAACACATCTCTTAACAATCCAAAAACCTTTTCACAAGGATAGTGCTGAAGAGGAATTTCTTGACAATGTAGGAGGTGTATATAAGTTAAAAGAGCAGAGAAAATTATATCAAACTGAACAATGTGTACAAAACTACTAAACTGCGGTTGAGTCTACACTTGTCTGGTTTAGATGTTTGTATAAAAAAAAAAAAAAATTGGGTTAGAGTCCAGCTTTTAATATGCAGTGAGGCAAAGTCCTGACATGCCACGTGGAGTGCACTCCCTGAATTCCTCCTACCCAAACGCCCCCTGGGCGCGAGTCTGATCAGATGGTTCTGGTGTCAGAGGTGTAGGTGGAGGAAAGAGAGGGAGGGAGCAAAGGGGAGGATGAAGAGGGTGAAGAGGTAAGACAGATAAAAGAGGGATGGAGAGGTACTAAAAATCAAGAGACAGAAAGAAATAGCAAGACAAAGTGGGGTGCGTGGAAAAAAAGGCAAAGGGAGAAAGTAAAAAAAAGAAAAAAAAGAAAAGTGTATCGAAAAAGACGGCAGACTTGGGCGTGCTCTGACATGGGACTGGCATACCATGCATGGCAGCTGACTTTGCCTCCTCAATGGACTCATATTTGTCGGTGAGCTGCGCCCGCGTCACCCTGTGCTCAGTCTGCTCCTGCTCCAGACGCTGCTGCAGCGTCTTCAGCTTGTAGTTCAGGTCTATCTCCAAGTTATTCTTCTCCTGTGGTGAGGGTAACAATCAACAATCAACAAGAGGGTCTGCAGTCTTTACATTCATTCAGGTGCCCTGCCTACTGCTTGAAAATTGCCTCCACAGTTAGAAAAATGTCAATAGAATCAAAATTCATCATGTGACCCCCCAAAATAATAATTAGGACTGCAATTACAGCACAATTGTCAATATATCTGATTATAAATAGCCAAAATAAGAGCCATTCTTAAACGTCAACAGCTGCTGGAACTGATCCTGGAACAGGCCGGGAGCAAACCTGGGTCACAAAACCAAAATTACGCCCCACAAAGAAAAAAAAAAAAATCTTCAAAAGACACTGGATCTGCCATTGTTTATGCAATTATAGAGAGAGCATAGGTGATAATGTTACAACCTAACTATATAATTGAACTGGCAACATTATTGACATTCGGCATCAGCAACTTGACAACCATCTATTACCAAATTGCCACTTACGTTACAAAGGCTGACCCTAGACTATTGGATGTTTAAGGTAGTATTGTTCAGTTCAAATCATCACTCCCAACTCCAACTTGAACATTCTACCATGCAATATGTATTACTGAACCAAAAAACTAAAATCGGTTCAGTGTCTGTAGTTGCACTGCTCTCCGTACAGTTCTAAGCAAGCCGAAATCCATGTAAACATAAAACAAGCGTTCAGGACAATTTTTATTTGCCTACCTTGGCAATGACTTAAATGCTGGCTGACTACTCTCCAAAATGGGCGTAATCAACCACAGTTGCAACAAACTCGCAAATTTTCAAACTTCATTCCATTCATTCGTCTCTACGTGACACCCAAACAACTTACTACTTCATGGCACAAGCACAACTGTACAATTCGTTCAGTTCATTTAGCAGTTCAGTTGCTAATACTGTCTCGGACTGAGTGAAAGAAACAGTACAGAGTGACTGGTTCAGTGGTTCTGTTGCCAGTGTATGAGTTAGCAGCTCACTTTCTGTATGGGATTGAACAAACCATTGATTCTGCTGCATAAGCAGTGCCACCTTTTGGTCTAAGGACACGGAACAAATGTGAGTCATTCCTTCCTTCAGTGGGTTAGCGGTTCACTTAATGAATCAATTCTGTATATCGGTCAGTGAGCATTTAACCCGTTTCCAGTTTTCACATGAGACAGTTGAATGGAGACAATAGCAAGTGAATCAAATGAACCAGTTCTGAATTGATTCACCACCATCGGACAGCCTGGAAAAGTTAGTTAATAGAATCAGTCTTCCCACCACTAGTACCACTCAAGCACCACTACCTTAAATTCTTGACTGTCAGTGAATCTTGCACTAGATTTCTGAATCACTGCATCCTACGAACAGTTATTAGGTGCCTGGGAGTACCGTAATTCCCTTAAGTACTGCACATTGCAAAACGCATTACGCACAAACGCACAAATGAACGAACACACAAGCACCTAATAAATAGTTACACATCTCATACTTGTGCCTGTCCACCTGTCCTTCTTGCACGTTATGCGAGGTGCTGTCTAATGCATCTTGTGCATCATGTGATGTCTGTAATGCCAAGGGCATGTCAAATGCTTTGTACTTGGTGAATAAAGATGTCTGCTCGTATCGACTCTATACCTTCTCCAGGTTGTTGCTCCTCTCCTGGGCCTGTTTGCGTTCTGTCTCCACTTTGGACAGGCTGAGCTTCGAGTTCTTGTTGTCCTCTTGCAGCCCTGCCATCCTCGCTGAGAACGAGAGACAAAGACAAACAGTCACTATCACAGTGTTTATCATATTAAGCTGGTATCTATTATTGCAGACCCCATTTTGCTACGGCCATGCACAGAATTCATAGTTTGCAATGTGCATAGCTTCCGCCTCAAGAAAACTGTTTCATTAACACTAGAGATCAATCTGACTTTTATAAAATTACTTCAATGCAGAGCACCACATTCCCTCCTCCTCCACCATCTCCTGTGATGACTTTCAAAGGCTTGTTCCCAATAAAAGATAGTTGGCTGACAGATTAATCAGAGGCTGATTTGCCTGCTCTGGGCGTTGTCAGTGCCTGGGCATGTCTCAGATCAGTGGGTAAGTGATAAATGGCAATGGTTGATATTACTGGGGGTGGAATTTCTGCAGCTGTTTCACGACTGCTTAAAAGAGAGTGAGATTACTAGTCTTGTTGCAAGAATCGGAACCACACTGAGAGGGTTTCACATATTTAAAATCCTCCTTGTGGGTTGTGAGTTTCTGGCTGTGTTCAGCATCCCCTCCCAAATCATTTTTTTTACTGAATCACTTTGTCAAAAATTCTGTGCAAACAGTGATTTGGCCATGGATTTCAGCAATGTTTCTGAAACTTGGGTCCAGTGAGTCCTTGCAGAACCCCTGCATTTAAAGACAGACACGAAGCCCAGTGTTGCACGTCAGTGTCATGTGATACCTTGCAGCTCTCTGATCTCCTCGGAGCCCTGGCTGTAGTTCCTCCTCTCGGAGTCCAGCGTGCTCTGAATCAGCAGGAGCTCCTTCTCCAGCTGGGCCTTCTCTCCATCTGCTGCACGGCTCTTCTCCTGCAGCTCGCGGTTCAGACTCTCCAATTGGCTCATCGACTTGGCCATCTCTGTGTGGCTCTTCCTCAGTCGCGCCGCTGTGTCCGACTCCGCCCGCAGCAGGTCATTGGCCTCCTCCAGCTGTCAATTAAGAGAGAGGGGGCCATTGGGGAAAATGACGTTCAATGCGTTTTCCTGCTGGGCCACGACAGCATTGAACAATGTTTGTTGTTCTATTTTTACTTATCAATACACAATGAAAGTCTGATGGTAAGAATGAAGCACAATAATATTCATGTGCTTCTAATCTTTCCTATTAGGCAACGATTATTTACCTAATAGGCAAACAACGGCATCAAAACCATACTGGGAATGAAAAGTAAGACATGTTCACATAAGCAAGAGTTTATGTGAGGTTATCATGCGTTTTAATTTGTGTAACAGAAACTTTGTTTTACCTTAGAACAATATCTAAAAATGACTTTTTAGCAAGCATACCACTTTTTGAGTTCATTCAGCCACCTCTAAGTAATTTTTTGATTTGGATTCATTTAGGATGCTGTGTTGCATGAAGCCGGTGGTTTTCGCCGATGTAGTTTTCGCCGATGTAGTTTTCAAATAATCAAGATTTAAAGCTGCCAAGCACCAACAGCTTGTTAGTGAACTACAATGACCATAATTCATTGCACCTATGACACAACACATCTGTGTTCCTTTGAGTGGTGGTTTGTCTGTGCCAACACAAACTGAATGAAGAGCTGAAACGTAGCCTCAGTTAGTGGGCTTGCTAAATGAAATGAAGATAATCCCTCCTCCTGACGCTGCCGAAGTAAACTGACAACCTGTAGGAAACACTGTAGTGTTACAAATAAAATGCAAGTAATTTTTCCTGTTTGCATTTAGCAATAATGGCGGCAGGGGGGAAAAAGCTGACTAGTGATTATGAATTCCTTAAGCAGCTGATTCCAGAGGTTTACCATTCATTAACTCATAGATGTATGTTAGCCAAGATGTGAAAATGCTCAACCAAAGTTATAAATCGCTTCAAGAACGTGACAGGTTGGCCTCATTTGGAGATGGTTTTCTTGCCCTTTCATTCTGCTATCCTGCAGTCACGTGTCATCTAAGCACAATACAATATGCCTCGCATGCACTATGCTTCACCTTTAACCTTTCCTACCCTGAGCCAAATAATGCATTAAGACAGAACTCAATTACAAACCCCATCCCCACATTCCAGCAGATATTCTAAGTTGTGGTAAGATAGTCATTAAATCTCCATTAATGCAGACTGTGTATGCATGTGTGTGCATACACAGTCTGCATACACAGTCTGCAGACTGTGTATGCATGTGTGTGCGTCTGTGTGCCTGTGCACTGCATACCTGATTCTGCAGCTGGACAATCTTGTCGTTTGAGGCCTGAGAGTTTTGGTTGATCTTCCTCATATCCTCAAGCTGCTCCTTCAAAGTTGACACTAGAAATAATCAGACAGGAAATGTATTAGATAGGGCCTCATTTTAGCTCCTCTTTGTCACACCCAAACAACACTATTTTATAAAAATTCCACCTAAAAAGTTCTAAAATCTATAATAATAAATATTAATAATAAATAATAAATCTAAAATCCCTTATGTTGTTTCTGTTTTGTATGCAAATGTGTGTGCACAACATATCCAATCTCAGACTCTAACAGCTTAATGCTCATCAATCCACTTAGTGCTGTCCTCTGTTGCAAGTCAATGGGTATGTCAGTGAGGGCATACCATATTTCCTCTAATAGTGGCCGGTAGTCAATTAAAAGCCGGGTCTCCAATAATGGCCGGGGCAACACGAACAAATTAAGGCCGGCCCCAAATACAGGCCGGGGGGAAAAACAAAGGAAACAAGACTAGGTCAAAACCTAGTATAGGGCTGGACCGTGTCCGTCTCCTCTCTCCGCCGCTGTCCTCTCCACCGCGCCCACGGCCCGTACCCATCGGGGACACCCAGTGACACATCGGCGTCGGGACCCCCGCCGAAATCTCGGCCGGATCACCGGGAACAAATCGGCGCCCAGCTATCGGCACTGGCCGGAACGTGCCCCCCGGGAAACTCCGGGAAGCGTCGGCAGTAAGCCCTCGGCGCACCGAAACCTCCATGCTTGTCTCTCTCTCCGCCGACAGAACAGAGGGCTGTCAGGTGGACTGAGCTTGCACATATGCATCGAAATAAACGGCGATATGATATAATTGTATAGATTCTACTTTAGCTTCAGTTAGCTTCAGCTTACATGCAAACAACGGTGGATACCGGTAAACTCCTGGTGCCTGTTATAAATGTAACTGTAGTTTGTAGTAACGTACAAGTGCCACAAGATGGCTTGGCCGGCGGAAGTCTCTGGAGCATGCCGTTGTCGATTACCGTAATTATCGTAATGCATTGCAGTAACAAAAAAACGGCTACCTAACATACCCCAACAGAAGCAGATCAGAAAACAAGGAGGCTTCGTACTAAAATATGAGCAAATATACTTATTAAACAGAGGGAATTAGAAATAAAAGGCCTGTCTCTAATATAAGCCTGCTTCCAATAAAGGCCTGGTACCCTCTGCAGTTGAGGTAAATAAAGGCCCGGGCCAATATTAGAGGAAATACGGTATGCATGGTTTAACAGTGAGCCAGAACTGTAGTTAGCAGTGAGCAAGATGGAAGGTCATGCCAGGCTACCAAGTAATCCATTTGTCCAGATCAAATGATTCTGAGAGGAAGGGGGAGTTAGCATGCAACAAAACTACCCCATCACTCTCCAATTATACTTTAATTGCAAAGTGTTTGAATCACATGTCAGCACCACCATACTCACCCTCA
This sequence comes from Centroberyx gerrardi, assembly GCF_048128805.1. Lineage (NCBI taxonomy): Eukaryota > Metazoa > Chordata > Actinopteri > Beryciformes > Berycidae > Centroberyx > Centroberyx gerrardi. Next base: position 19,560,512 of record NC_136009.1, read on the forward strand.
TTCTCCAAATTGCGTCTCTTCTCTGCCTCCTGGTCAGCTTTTCTTTGGTACTCCGTGGATCTGTGCTGCAGCATGATCTTGTCCTTCTCCAGCGAAGACATGCTGGCCTCTACACTCTTCCTCATGTTTGCCTGTAGCATGGAGCAACACAGCAGCCATGATGTGACAGGAGCAAACCAATCTCTAAATCCAGCCGATGTTTTAAAATGCTAATCAATTTGAGCACATTAAATGTTACCAAAACATGTGCGCTGTAAGTGTAACGCAAGTTACATTCTATGCAACTAAGTATAATCTAAGCAGAATACATCTTCAGGGCTTAAAGCAAAAAAACATTCTGAGCCTGAAATGTTCTTGACTGAATTGGGGGGGGGGGGTAGTCAGCACACTGCACCATCGCACCATTTATTTATCTATAAAACTAGTCCAATAACAAGAACAACGAAAACAATTGACACATTTCTGTGCTGAATGAATGAATATTCAACACACAGCATTATTAATCTATAAACCTAGTGCTATAAGGATAACTATGGAGCCCCCCAGGGGTCACCTGGTACATAAAAAAAAGATGCGGAAATCAGTGGGCACGGTTTTCTTACAATTTACTCCTAAACCGTGCCCACGGATTAGTACACCATGCGCACAGATTTGTAATATCTACGTTGATGGCCGGAGGTCTTTAAGCCCTGCATCTTTAATTCATAATTTGTCAATAAAATGTAAGTGCAGAGGAAAAAGATCTAACCTCTTCGTCCAATTCTTTCATGATCTTGTCAATCTTGGTGCTTGAGGTCCTGGGGAGAACAGAGTTGGGAAAAAAATACTTTTATATACTGAACATTTCTTGCAATAACAAGTTCAAGTTGAATTTAAAAAAGGCCATGTACATATTTGCATGCAATTAGACCAAAGCATTTTGTACCATGTCTTTATTTGGATTTAATAAGTAGCTGACCTGCATTTCTGCTCCATTTCATCCTTCAGCTGCATCTCACTGTGGAGCTGCTCCTCCAGCTGGTAGATCCTTTTCTGCAGGTTCTCCAGCTGAATACAAACACACACAATAGAAAAAGAGCCTTATATTCAGAAAACACATATCTACGTTAAAAAAAAAAGAAATTCGCAAGATTAGATTGGTGTAGAAAAGTGGTGCATATTCTAAATGTATAAGACTTGTTTTTGCTTTTTAAATCGTAGTCTTTCTACTCACATGGCTCTTGTCCTCCTTGGTGGAGCTGCTGCGTTTGTCACTGGTCTTTGTGGAGGAGCAGCGCAGAAGCCTGGAGACAGAAGACAAGTGCTTTATCACAGGTATCTAAACACATCAATTAAAATAGAAACTCCTCACTGCGGAAACTAACAAGTTCCACCACATCTCAAATGTAACAGAACAAATTTAAAGGCAAACGGCAGTGTTAGTATAGGCCTATTTGAGGAGTTTTGTTCCAAAATGAAATGTCCACGATTAAAAACAAAACAAAGCAGATGTTTACTTTGACAAATTGACATGAAAATAATGCACATTATGGGTTTGAAGCAAAGAGTCATCTTTGCTTACAAAATAGTTATGTATTTGAAGATTAATTCATCTGAGTTTTGAAATATTGACTGACTGATACATAATGCTATAGATATATGGCACTATGTAAAGAAATCCTCCATTTCTACATTATGTTCATTGCTGTTAACCTCCATAACCACTATGATTACAGCATTGATGACATTCCAGATTGCCGTGGTATATGGAATCATACTGATGATACTGTAAGTGAATACTGAACACAGTGTGTTGACAATAGCGAGTATGGCAGACTTACTGGTGATTGCTGTAGTAGGTGAAGCCTACAAAGGGGAGCTGGTTGCCCACAAAGGCCTTTGGTATGGGAAAGGTCTCCTCCTCTCCCCGATCCTCCTCAATGTCATCAAAGTTACTGGTGTCAATGTCACTGCTCAGCTCAGGCACTACCGGGGCAGCCGCTTAACATGGCACAAGCAGATAAAAGATTAATGAAGACACAAGAATAGTAGGGCTGCAACAATGTGTCAAGTGCCATCTATTGCTATGTAAATTTGTCAGTTTTGCATATTCATAATCAATGTGTCGTTTTGTTTTGAAAAATCTCCAACCCCAGGCCTTCGAAATAATGGGAATACTGGAAACTCAATAATATGGTGCTTTGTTCAAAATTGCAACTGAACACCACTGCAGTAACGACGGTGCACAAACAGCTGATCAGAAAAAATCCCTCATATGCTGTGTGATGTGCACTGAAATCTAACATAAATGTAGCTACTGATAGCCTTAATGTGGTATCTTATTTGGGTCTGGACCCAAGCAGTACATATACATATTCCACATGAAACTCAATGATAAACTTTGAAATGTTCAATTGCAAACTTTTTTATTATAAATTAGTAATTTAAATTAATTGATTTGTCTTCAGCAGATTAATAAATGACATAATAATCATTAGTTGCAGCACTAAAGGATAGCAAAAACTTTATTGCTAAATCACTTGCATTTTCCTCTGAGAATGAACATTTGTCAACAATGAGACTGCAAGAAACACATGTACAATACATTCTCCCTACAGAGACTGTAAAGGTCTGTTGCATACACACAAATACAAATAAACTGAGTGAAAATGTTGGTCATAGTTGGAATGTCCATTGAGCCCAGTTATAGCTAACAGCCGCTTCATCCCATGTTGCCTTGATTTTGATTTTTCTCTTCCGCCTAATTATTTTCAATAAATTACACTAGATTTTAAATAAACTAGATTTTGAGGTAGATTACCTGGGAGGAAGATAAGAGACTTAGAAACTGCAAAGATCAGTGTTTCAGTCAGTTGCTCTGTAATCTGCAAGGGTTACACAGAGTTTTCTGGATCACGGATCTCTTTTGAAACCCCTCTTTAAAACAAGGGAAACCAGCCAGCTAGCGGAGCTGGACAGCCAGTGGAATGGCAGAGGTGGCCAACACCAAAGTGCTGACTGCAGCCTAGTAAAGTATTTAATATAAACCCACTAAAGAACTGACTACAGCCACTGGATTTACCCTTCGATTTCTAATCTCACTCTGCTCCAGTGTTAACCCCAGCGCATTAACATTTACAGTGGAGTACTTCCCCATTCTTGGCCTCAAATGCGCTCGGCTGCCAATTATTACTCTTACCAGGAATCACGTTTAGTCTTGTAAAGGATATTGAATGAATGGCTCTTTTTCAAGAATTTCCTGCAACTGTCTGTAGTAGGTCAAATGGAAAACATGATGTTTGGCCATTTGCAGCACCAGTGAAGCAAACTCTGCCAAGTGAAAAGGGAGGTGCTAAAAGGTAAAAATTTAAAAAGATGTTCTTACTTTCTCTGATGTTCTCCCATGCCCACTGGTCATTCTTGAAGAACGGATGCCTCTTGATCTCATCTACACCATTCCGGCCAAGTCGTACCTCCCTGTGTGGGATTAAGAAAGAGTATGAAGGCTATATAGTTTGGTCATAAATAATATCAGAAATTCTCTGTGTATGGCTTTGATAACACATGCTCGTTCTTCCATAAATATCTCAATGTGGAGTGGCATATTCTCTATGGTATTTCTCAATCATATTTCTACCATGATTGCCTCCACAGAGAGACATTTGTGCCAGACAACAATCAGTGCCAGAACAAGGAGAGGCTCTTAAGATAAGGACCCACTTCATGATCCAGTGCTCTTTCTGCCACTATCTAACCTGTCAGTCAGGAAAGCACAGATGAGATTCTTGGCATCCTTGGAGATGTCGCTGTCGTCGGGGAAGGTCAGGGCGTTCTTGTGGTTCATGATTTTGCTGTACGTCCCCACCAGCGAGTCTGCATAGAAAGGAGTATCGCCTGTACGCAACGCAAGACAAACAAGAGCCATGAGTTACTGCTATGTCCACAGTAACTGCCCATAAGAAAACAATTGTAGACAAACCCAGGGAAACATACGCACTCAACATAAACACAACTATACAAGAGAGCTGGAATGTCCATTGCAGAGGTCAAATGGCCACTATGAAACACAGAACTGTATAGGTACCATTTTGGAGCAACAACATTATACAACCATTCTTTATAATTGAATGTGCACAACCAAAAAGTGCAAAATCTGAAAAGCATTTTGGGATATTATAAAAGGGAAAATTGATCCAGGGTTTTTGTTATGAACATGATTTATGTGAAGATAAACATTGTATTTTTAATATATATGGCAAAATGGACCTAACCCAGTTGGCTGTTGCAGGAAAACCTTCAATCATAAAACTCACCAACAAGCATTTCGTACAGGAAGACTCCCACTGACCACCAGTCACACTCTCTGCCATAATATCCGTCTCCTCCTTGGGATTTTAGTACCTCAGGCGAAATGTAGTCTGGAGTTCCCACTGCTGTGTCACATCGTACCATACCATCCTGAAGGGGGAAAAACCACAGAATTAACTCCCAGTTTCAATACTGTCATAATTCATTCCTTAAAAAAATGCACGGCCATGGGTGGAATACAGTCTAAGATATGTTTCACACACATCAGCAAAACCATTTGAGTTTTTATCTTTTAAATAAAAGGTATAAAAGTATAATCTATGTGGTGTGAGAACATTCATTATGTTGAGAGACACCGGAGACCGAATGTGATACCTTGTTCATTTTCATACAGGTCCCAAAGTCTGCCAGCTTCAAGTGGCCTGCTTTGTCTAGCAACATGTTATCAGGCTTCACGTCCCTGAGGAGACAAAAAGAGTGACATACTCTTAATACATCAAGTCTAAACATATCACAAGGAAACTGAAGCACAACGCACATGTAAAACCTTCAAATGTGAGTCTCACTACAGTAATGTCAATGCTAGCTAAAAGCAGGACTCAAAAGTACGAGGCAGAAGTAAGAACTGCCTCACTTAGGGATTAGAACAGGAAAACAGTAATCTTCCATTATAAATGAATGGGAGTTGAATGCCTCAAAAAACTGAAAAATCACATCTGTACATGACTGCAGCAGAATCCAAAAGTCCACAAACACCAAGGAGACGGAGAGACGGCAGAAGCATAGTTTTTTACCTGTGGATGAAGCCCATGGAGTGGATCCCGTCCAGTGCCAGCACCACCTCGGCTGTGTAAAAGCGGGCCCACTTCTCTGGGACATCGTAGTTGCTCATCAAGTTAACCAAGTCCCCTCCGGGCATGTATTCCATCACCATGTAGAGGTAGCGGTCATCCTGGAATGCGAAAAAGAGCTGCAGGAGGGAAAAGAGGGAGAAGTAATTTGATTAGCTTCTAAAAATACCATTCAAAAGTAAACAAAAGCATTTTTTTTGCCAAACCGCTACAAACGACTGTCAGGACTATCACTGTGGTCCACAGCCCACGTCTGAGACCTGCTGATAATGCTGTCGGAAACTTTAAAGATCTCAACTATAATCATACCTGCACTACCCAGCCGCTGTTAGCAAAAGCCATGATGTCCCTCTCCTCCCAGAAGAAAGCAGAGTCCGACCTCTTGATCATCTCAAACTTGCTCAGCAGCTTCATGGCATACACCTTCCTTGTGGCTTTGTGTCTTACCTGAGAAAGGGGTGAGAATCTAGTTAGACTTATGCAAATCCTTCTGAAAAACATGAAACAGTGCTTTTGTGAAAAACAGGAACAACAGGAACACATGAATTGTATTTAATATTGTGTTGCACTCTAAACTAAAATAAAGACAAAAGAAACTAATAATGCTTATTATGCTACTAATACAAATAATGCTACGAATATCAATACTACTAATACCAAAACTACTACTACCACCACTACCATTATTACGAATACTACCATTAACACTAATACCACTGCACAGATAGATACTGTGGCAATAAGTGTTATTCAAGACAAAATGAACCAAGATATAATGACAATCTTACCAATTGCACCTCTCCAAATGCTCCCCTCCCAATAACTTTAACCACCTCATAGTCCTCTGCTTTCATACGCAGATCCCGTATTTTACTAATGGTATCCTTATCTGGAAAAAAGATGTAAAGATGGAGATTAATAGAAAATAGGAGCTAGGTAAGGAACTGTGCTCAGCAGCTCAAGCTCATTGCAGTGATCTCATGAGAAGAGTCTTGTCCTCAGCTTTGAGCATTTGACCATTAGAGCCAAGAATATAAAACACTGGTGAAATCAGTGACTACAGAGTTACTGCACAGTGTAGGGTGCCTGAAAGAGCTTACAGAGTATGGTTAAACTGTTATGTTGTCTAAGAAAATAAATAGGGGAGCTCAGCTCATTGCTATCCTGTTTCATAAATTTAACCAAATTTGGATGTTATGCATTGTCCTGATACGGCTGAGGTGATTTATGCAATCAGGAGCCTCCAGTCTGTTGGACAGGACAGAAGAGGAAAACCTCCCTTGGCCTCTGCACAGCTCAGAGACGCTGCTTAGGGAGAGTTTGTTGCTTACTGAGAGTGGCCTTTCCCTGATGTAACAATGCTGGCTTCCCTAGGGGAGATAGTATTCACTGTTCAGCCAAATTTGGTCATAGTTGAACTAGGGGGATAATTTTCAATTCACATGGGTCACAACTGGCACGGGAATGCATGGAAAAGGGGGGGTGCAGGGGCATCCAAGTTCAATTGATCTAAAAATAAAAGCCAAGGCCTGGGCTATTAGAATAAGAACATTTGAGAGTGAGTCATTTCCACTTAGAGCAGAGGTTCCAGAGATCATGATCCCTACTTGAAAAATCCCACCACAACGGGCCAGATTATGAAGACATTTTTAGAAACGGTAAAACTTGGATCTTATTTCAAGGTTTCAAGAAGATTTGTGAGGGGGAATTAATCCAATAGACACAGGCTTGCATAGAGGAATCAGCTGATGTGATCAGGGTGCAATGCAGAATGCATGGAGTAAAGCATTCAGAGTGCAGAGCCCTTCAGGCAATGCATGCCATTGGCGACCACTCTCTCACAAGACAGCTAGTCCATTAGTCCATGTCCATCAATGAATTCCCAACACTTGGCTGCTGAACACAAAAAGTACTGTACCAAAACTAATTGAAGAAATGCCTAATGACAGCATTCGCCTGAGGCTTTAAAGTAGCTTGGACTAAGATTCAAATATGAAACAACACAATTTTACAGTTTTCCTAGAACTGTTGACATGGTTTGAAAGGCCCCGTTAAAACCAAAAAAAAAATACACTCCATGGACATAACTGAACTCAGCACAAATTTAATAAAATAAATGTTGTCATTTGCAGGAATGCAAATGCAAAGAATGGGCACTTTTACCAAGGTAGGTCAATTTAGATAAAATAATAGATTTAGCCTCACTAGCAGCCTTGGCATGACATTTTATGGTTTGCCTAAAACTTCTAAAAACCTCCTCAGAGTTCTGCTTCGTTTTCTGACGTTTTCACTGTAAAACGCCTCTGCGCTTCTGCCTTAGCTACGGTGGTTCCTAAGTCTGAGGGCACTGCGAAAAAGGGAAGCCATGATGATAGGCATCATGTGGGTCACCAGCCATTTATGAAAGCCCCTTTGTTGGGGACACTAAGCAGCAGACACAATTGTGCCCGGGCCTGCATAGAGGCGGTGACCCAAAAACAGCCTTCTTTTCTGAGCCTAGGCTTATACCCATATGTAGTGGGGGTCTGCAAATACAAATGGTGGAGGTGAAAGACATGGACGGATCAACACTAAAGGAGGACATAAGGGGAAAAGCATTATGTGGACTACTTACATCTATTCAAAAAGTTGTCAATGCTCTTGTTTTTCCTCAGGGCAGGGAAGTCAAGGTCGTACACCAACGCATCCAAGCCATCCTGAGGGGAGAAGAGAAAGGTTTAACAAGGAGGCAAGCAATAAAGCTGCAGTCAGTCAGTACTACTCCCCCGTACTACTTAACATCACAGACAACATTTAAAAAGCAACCAAGTCCTTTCAAGCTATTGGTCTCTGTGCAGAAGTCTCTACTCCAAGCCATCTTGCAAAGCTAGAAGTGGACTATTCTCAGCCTGGATTGCATTACTCATGTCTAGGGGGGTTTCATCTTATCACAACAAATGGTCAGACTTAATTGCCTCTGTAAACATTAGCAGTTTGTTAAACTGATTAATAACTGATCCACTGGAGGATTTCAAAGGGCATTTGTTTGTTAAATCCAGCTTCAAACCAAGCCTTGTATGTACTGTTTGTCATAGGAAGCAAATTCATATAAAACATGAACATGTTTCTAATAAAAACAACAGAAGACGCAAATTGCTTTCTGATGACCGAGGCAATAGGGTGGTGCCTCTTAATAACCTTAGAGTGAGAACAATTGTACAGCTATACAATGCACTGCTGCAAGACTAACTGAAGCTGCACAAGCTACGCCCACCTCACCAGTTCCTGACCCTCTCTGGTATCCCTTTCAAGATAATTTGTGGAGCATTTTCTTTGATTACTGTCAAATCTGTGCAAAGGATGATGGCATCATGAAGCCTAGCAAAAAGAGGGGAAACATTTTTACACATGACTGCACATTTCACATTATGTGACAGCCACCACAATTGGAAATGCCAGAATACAACAGAGAATGGATGGGGGATCCACCAGCTGTAAACATAAGGGCTAGTTTGCCTCAGGCTATGCAGGAGCAGAAGTGCCACCGGCAGGATTTAATCTAATCTTCCTTAATCCAGGATGGCTGACACAAGGCGGGCACACAAACACTTGGACCACATAACATGGTGCATTCCCTCTAGCTAGTGTGGGCGAACAGTATGAGTGAGATGTTGAAACTGAACATCTTCTGTGACACTTTACCACAGGTCATCTATACACTGTCCTATAGGCTACACTGTCACTCTACAAAAGTCATCAGAGATTAATATTACAGCCGAGCTGCCTATAAAAACATAAAAGGAAATAACTTTAATTCATTTGTATCCCGACATACGCTACATTACCTCTGTAAACACACATTATCATAACATGAATCCTGTAATTCCTGGATCGTGAGTGATTGTATGTAAGATAATGAGACATTTTCATTTTACATCTCTGAGCAAAACAATGATGACACATGGTGAATCAGCAGCTCAGACAAGTCGAGGAATCCTCTTAAGTAACTCTGCTGCTCCTGCTGAACAGTGGAGGTCAGGGCTACCCCCCCCACCCCCCCTCTAGGAGACATAAAACGAGCAAACGCCTCAGGGATGGGTGGAAGGAGGGAGGAAAGGCAGAAGGGAGGGAGAAAGGAAGAATGGGAGGAGAAGAAAGGCGGGCAGGAAGGAGGAAGGCAACCTAGACATTCACAGGACCAGAATGAGGAAAAAAGGAGAGAGTAGGCTGATATCAACAGACATGGATGGACTGAGTAGATCCTTCTCACCATAAAGACCTAATATACCAAACTCGTCATACACCCAACTCAACAGAAGGAGGGCAGGAGGATTTATACAACACTATGGGCTGGGAGAGGAAAATGGGGCCTTGTTGGACATACAGTAACTAGGCAGCCTGCACTGTGGAAAAAAAAAGCCGAAGAACCGAGTCCTTCAGGACCCTAATCACACAGCTCTGCGCTCAGCAATGCACGTTTGCATAACTTCCTGCCACAGAGAACTCTGGACAGCCGCAGTAACATTCCTTAACAGGACTGTACACGTCAGAGAGCTATTTTAAGTATGTAGCCAAACAAGTTCTCAACAAAAAGTGAAGGAAGAGAGAAAAAAAATCCATCCCAAGTACAAAGTCACATAGTGAGCCTTATTTTCAATCAGCACTCGTGCTTAACATTATTACGGAAAGGAGGAGGGAGTGGAGGGCTGGTGCATGTGGGGCTGGTTTGTCCAATGGGAGAACAAATGAAGGAAACAACAAAGAAAAACCTGAAGACAGCCATGCTAAGAATCTTCTACAACTAAGCCCCAGAGTGACAAAAGCACAGGGTGAATAACAGGTGAAAATCACACTGTAGTATGACAACAAAGAATAAAGAATTTGACTACAAAATGTCAATAGCCTAACTAGACATAAGGCAAATGTTTATTTGAGAGAATGTACCTAAGCGAGACACAGTATTGTGGGCCTGTGAGTAGCGTCACTTTCCAAGTTTGAATCTCAGCATTCACTATTTCTGAGCTGTGGTGCCTCTATCTGCTTTCCTATAGGAGAGAGGAACTGTATGGCGGCATTGGGGGAAAAATGTATACAGGGGTAGAGACGTGTGCCTGAATGCCACACACTGATATGCACATACTTATCAGTATATCAGTATCAACTTATCCATATAAAGTGGCAGCCTCTGCATTTGTTTGTAAACACTGTCCTAACACATAAGTAAGGTCAGCAAGTTCAAAATATAATGTGAAACATAACAGGTACCTCCGGTGAGTGATTTGTGATGGTCAGGGGTGGGGGTCAGTTGCAGCGGTTACATGAGCCATATTTTTTTCATTCTGAATGAAAAGATTCCCCCGCAAGTGTTCACATGAGTGCTAAATAACAGGATTGCATGGTGTGCGTTTACATGCTCCACAGTATGTAATCAGAATAAAAGTTTCTGACATTCGGAAAATACAGCACTCTAACATGGGCTTACGTTTTTAAAAGATGGACCTGCAACGGGCGTTTGGCACTGTTATAGCTTTACTGCTGTTCTTTCTGATGAAACAATAGTTTTATCAGAACACATGACTCCAAAAGTGTCAGAAAAAGACATATAGTTTTGCATGCAATGATTGGGTCCACTTGTAATTTTCACCGGCGTACGCCGAAACTAGCCCAGGTAGGCGGAGTCAGCACTTGATATAAAAACGGGCTACGCTGCCTACGTCAAGGCATTAATAACAAGCGCAGCCATTCAAATTCTCCTGGAAAAGAGTCAACGTCACTTGCGTCAAATGGGCGAGCGTGCACAAAAAGAGTTTAGATATTCCAACCAAAGTCAGTGATCGGAATGAGCGTTTACATGACAAAACTTTATCCATCGACCGGATTATGAAAGGGTTATACCACCCCTCTCAAACGGAATGAAATATCATTCGGAACGGGACGGTTTATTCTGATTGAGGTGGTTATATGAGTCATTTTTATTCTGATTGGGCTACTATTCTGATTACTAGTGGAATAAAAGGCTCCATGTAAATGCAGCTACTGACCTAACATCATCTGTCTCCTGCTTTAGCAATCTGACCACTCTTGTAAGCCGCTGGGCCAGGTGGAGCAGCCCCCAGCACCAACAGGACCGAGCCCAAAAAGAGCTCCAAAGCAGTGCTAACCAGAATAAGACTGCTGATCCAGGATCAATAAAAAAGCCCTTTCTGGGTTAGTCATTCACTGATTTCCAGTGGTGAAACTGTTCCCAGATAAGCACTTCTACAGCACTCCTTCTAGCTTTGGCATTTCCGAAGGCTCAGGAGTTTCTTGCTGCTTTCCAGGCAAACAGAAGGGAAAGGGCATCAACGATCAATGTGCAGAACAAAATGGGAAAAAATAATTGCTACAGTGGTGGAGCTAAATAGCAATAACAGACCAAGGCTTTGAATTCCCGATACATGTAGATCTAGCCTTTAGCCACTGAGAAATCCTAATGCATTGTAAGGCTAGCCCAGAATCAATTGGGCATGAGCACTTGACACAAATCAAATTCAAACAGATAGTGAGATTGTGGGCCGTTTCAACAGAAATAGTTGCTAGATATTCAATGCTCAATATTCCAACATTCAACCCTAATAAAAATAGGGCTAAACCATGCGCAAAATCAGTCACTGCACAGTACAGCTAGCAAAGGGTGGTAGCAGGCCCACGGGCTGTTTCATTTCAAACGGTGGAACTTCAACAAATCATATGTGGCAGTCTTGGGAAAATGGCTGGGAAAACAAACCGGAGCTTGCAGGGCTCCTCGTTATCCTATTTCTGCTGATGCTGCTCCAGGCAGAGGGTGACACATCTCTGGGATTACTGAATAATAACATAAAAAACATTTTCATCATCTCCCCATTAATGAAATGCGGCAATTTTTGAGAGTGTATAGTTATACAAAACACACAAGCCAGTGGTTGACATTACACATGGCAATTATTTCTTTAAGCTTTAGGGGAGAGAAATCCACACACAGGCTCTTTTTCCAGACATTTAAGTTGGAGTTAAAATTTCCATGGGCGACTCAGCCACATCTTCCCTCGCTGCATGCCAGCACAAGGCATGCGGACTGGCCTAAGTCGAGCTCTACTTCTCACTTCCCTTTCTGCCACCTCTTGAGGACAATATGCTTTCCACATGTGAGCAATTGTGCAGACAGCCATTCAGTTCGCCATGCAAATAAAGGCAGTGCCATTGCTGGCCGTGCCCATGTAAACACAATTGTGATCACATAGACCAATGAAGCCATTCAAAGCATGAAATGCCACATTGCTTCCTCATCCCTAACTAGGTTTTAGCATAGGTTTCTGGGACAGGCCTTGAGATAGAAATAGATATCTAAGGGTTTATCTCCATCTGCTCTGGGATATAGCAGTTTGGGCAACTTTGTAACTCTCCTGGCCCGAGTTTTTGCTAGAGTTCTTTGGACACAACACTTGGCCCAAACTCCTTTTGCACACTCCTGCAGTACATAATATCTACTGACAGGAAATCCCACTTACCTAGAAAGACTGCATATCTAACAACCCTACTGGATAAATGGCAGTGACAGTGAACCCAGGCATGGCAAAACAGGGGCATTCCATTTCCTTATGAGGCCCCAGTGAGAGAGAATCACTGTCACAAAAGCTTTCATGTCAAAATATAATTGAGTTATTCCAACAGAGGAGCACTCACGTGTTTCTACTGACTGAGCCCTGGATTCTCAAGCAAAACTCCACTGTGCCTGCCTGCGTTGGCCAGTACATCTGACCTCACGCCAACAAATAACCAACATTAAACATTGACCTGGGATCTCAACTCGCTTTCGACCATCTCCACTGACCGGGGGGTGCAGATTCCTCTGTAAGTGCGACAAACTACCTGGGATTTTAGAAGATGAAAAAAAGCAGGAGGCTGTGAAATTCAATGGGTAGGCTAAATCAAAGGAAGAAGCTTTCCATTTATTAACAGACTGGATCATTTTAGTCTGCATTCCTGCACATGATCAGTCAGTTGAGGGAATGCAGAGCTACAAATAGCTCGGTCAATTGTTGTTCCCATAGCTGAATAGCTGAGGAGAGCAGTTTACAACTGACAGCCCTGAACCATTCTGACAATAGGGGATGGATGCAATGCTGACTATAACCTTTACAACAAATCCATACTTTTTTCAAACTCAAGGAAATGTAGCCTACTTCATCATTAAAGAATGAATGAGAAGATCTGTCATCATCTCACTTAACATTGTGCCATAGAAAATGAATAGCCCACATAAAAAGCAAGGTCGAATGATTTTGTTTGACTTAGCCTAGTCTTCAGGTTATATGTTAGGTAATAAAAGTACAAGCTGTACGCTGCTGTACAAATTTTATGCATATTCTCTTGACTTATTTAGCTATGATAGTCACAATCACAGTCCTTTGACATATAGATCTACATGCCATGTGTAGATGCCAAGCAATGCACGTCAGCATTACAAACATCTCCTTCTGTGAGAATGGTGCAGATCTGTCTATTACTGAGTCTAGAAGCCATACAGCCTATAGCTGCGTTATCAGTGCAGGCAACACCTTACAGGTGGAGTTTGTCCATTAAAGGCAAAGGTCACTGGAACGAGAGCAGGCACCCTACATAGGCAAGGCAAGGATTGAGTGTACTCTGGCTGTTGCTCAAGTTTGGCCTTACCAGATTTATTATGCAAGTCAATTAGGACTCTGCACCTCACTAGAATGGTTCATCAAACCATTCTGAATGCTCTCTAGAGGGAAATTATAAAAGAAACTGTTTCAGGCACTAGTAACTGTAAACTGTGCATTTGATGCAGCATTGCACAAAAAAGAGCAGTCTAATTTGTTCATGGTACTCATTGTTTTTTGACCTAGTGTGGCTGTATATGATTGGCTCCTTTGAATGCCCAAAGTCAGAGTAAAGTGTTGCCCTGATTTTTGTTAAGCAGTTGTGTCAAAGGGTGCGAGTGCCTGAGAGTCGAGCAGACTTGCTTGAAATGGAAACCATGTAATGTTTTGATGGTGACAATGCAACTAAAATCAGAGATGAGCGAATAACCAAGTTAACTTCAGCCAAGAAAAGGAGACATCTCACAGTTTCTGTAATGTTTGGCAATATAGAGCAAATTGTATTCTATAGCTTGTTTGCCAGCCAGCCAACTAACTTTAGTTGTAATGACATGATTTGTAACAAGCCTCTCATCCAATTCATTCAATACTGATATTGCCGTGCAAATAAATATAGCCTAATTTATTTTCAGCGGCCAATATTGGCAACATCTCATGCACTTACTGAAGGAACAGTTTCTGTATTGGTAAATTAATAACTCAAAATTCAAAAGCATTTACAGACAACCAAATACGCTTGTCAGGGTAACCAGATTTTGGGTTTTTGTATCCCACTGGACTACCACATAAATTGTACCATCTGTAATGTTGGTGATTTAGTAACTTCATCTTAATTAACTCTTATTGTAAGTCACTTCAGAATAAGAACGTCAGCTAAATGCCTAGTCAATCACTGTCTGAAATCTGGTTTACTAGCCTAGTTGTTTCCTGTAATTAGCCTTATTACAGATTTAGAGTCCAAATAACAGATGAAAGAGGGATCAAAACATAGTGAGGCTAATGCACCCCAAGTGTCAAAGCAAGAACAAAGACTAGGCTATGCCAGGAAGCTTTTATACATCTCAAACAAGGGCAAAGCCCATACACAACAAGTTCAAACATATCAACTCAGCAATTCCACTTCACCAATTGGTGAACTGACTCTATTATAAAATGACCCAGTGCAAAAACCACTAGCAATGTACCACTTGGCTAGTAGTAATCAATTTCCACTACGCTACCATTTCAGAGAATCCACTAAAACTCAAGGATGTTGATGCCAGGTGTATCATTTGAAAGAAGCGATTCTATGTGAGCAATTGAACGTCTACAGAAAAAACAACATACATGGACAATACTCAGCCCCTTAATGTCAGAGAGCTTTCCCGTCACAATGCCAGGAATTCTGCCTGTTCAGAATGGCTCTTAGGAGCCTGCCTGGAGCACAATGATGGGGGGCAGGCAGCCCATCCCAGATAAGGCCCTCTTCTCTCCAGCAGAAATTATTTAGGGGGTGAAGATAAGGATGGCAGGGTTAGAATACAGTGCTTGACAGGCCACCCCTGAGCTGAGTGGGAAGGTGCAGGCCAAATGTCACCATCACACAACACAGGCCTGGCTTCTATGGGAAAAAATACAACCACCACCACACCAGTGCTATACTGCAGCCAGAAGGCAATACCAGCTCAAGACTCAGGTACAGAAACACAGCCAGTAAAAGGCTTGCATTGTGCATTTTGATGGAACCTATTACTCATAGCCAAGCATGTTGGCTGCTTTATGAGTTAAATGTCCTGATTCAAGGCCTTCAGAAACATGAGTCTTCAGTCCACATAATTTTGGTTTATGGGTAGAGAGCAGAGCCCACACCCAGCTACCTCAGAGCTGCCTGCCTGGTCTCAACTCTCTCTCCAGACGCGCAGAATGGCTTAGGGACACACAGGGGACTCCAGGCCAGTCAAAGACAAGAGGTTATTTGATTAGCATGGAATTTTATTAAGCTGTGGGTGGAGTTGCATGGTGGCGGAGAGTGCCTCAGCAAAAGGCCTCCATTCATTGATCAGAGGGAGATTGCAGAGAGGGGAAAAAAGAGGAACAACACCCTTGTGTGTGTGGCTGCGGGCAGGAACAGTCCCCACAGCTTTTTGCCATTAAAAATGCAGAGCGTGTGCACTTTTAGGTGAGTTTAATTGCCTTTCTCTACAGCAGGATGGGAGGTCACAGAGAGACTAAGCAACTTCTTTTTTTAAGAGCCAGCTATATCTACAGCAGCCTACACAGAAATACTCCAAGGTGGGTGTGTGGGTGGGGTTAAAGGAAAGCCTCCTCCCAAAAACAGAGACTGAATCCCTAATGTTCCCTTCCTCAGAAAGCCACTCTGTCTTATGCTCTGAGAATTTAATCATACTTTCTATATCATACAATCAGGATACTCTGATGGTGAATTAGAGGCCATAATCAAACAGTGTGACCTTATATGGAGAACACCTGATTGCATTACAATGGAACTACTGTGTAACCAACACAGACACACACCTACCTACCTTGCCAGTTAAAGTAGTGAACCTGGACTCCTCTGACTAAGACAAAACTCATACAATTCAAGACATACCTGCAAACACAAAACGTCAGTGCCAAGGGCAATCCCAGGAGATTCAGGCCAGAATTTACCACATAGCCTAATTACCCACATGTGAGGTTTTGGCTTGATCAAACTATACAGCATCTGAGCACAAAGGCTCCCATGAGTCACTAATAGCTAAATCGCTGTGAAAATATTCACAGTCACTGTCACCCAAGCTGAAATGCTCCAAATATCAACAAACACTTGACACAACATCCCCTTAGCATCCACTCGACAGTGAGTCAGTTACTGGGATTGCCTTGTGTAATAAAACCTATGAAGGTGTTGCTCTGGGGTTTAGCACGTGGCAGCAGCCGCCTTCTTCCCCAGACAGAGGAGTCACTTCATGAGTTGTCGCCCAGAGACAGGAAGCAGCCAGGGCAGACTCCAGCCAACAGGTGTACTGATGCAGCTGGAGGCCTGCAGGTTAGAACAAGCTTGCAGGCAGTGGTAAGCAGGCAGCCTATCACTTCAAATACAGCTCAGATAAGAAAATCTAGACAAAACAGCACACCATCAAGCCTATAACCCTCAATTTCATAACCAACTAAAAGGAGCACTAGTAACAGCATAGACCTATATCAGGTTTAGTGGTTGGTAGCTCAAATCCAATTCCAGTTGATCAGATGCTGTCACACATGACCATCATCTCAACTGGTGCAAACCAAAAGATAATCTGACCAGTGTCTCTCTTTGTAGAGAATAGAAACACTGTTGCCATCTTTCACTCTTTCAGTGTTACTGCCTCTTCATTTCTGTTAGTGTCCCCCTGTGTAACCATTCAATATCACAAGTTATGAAGGCTGGGGTTTCCATCTCCGTGGAAAATAAACATCAACCTTACTCCTAGCAATTACAGTCTCATTATTTTTGCTGAGAATAAGCTCATGTTTGACCATTGGAAACAGCACAGGCTCAAACTGCTGATTGCTTCGTCTTTCGTAAATCCTTGAGATATGTACGAGCACAAAAGGTGTCTGAACTTGCTTCGGTGTACGAGACTAACTGGCCTGTCGGCGTCAATATTAGCACTTTTCTTCAGTGACAATGAGCCAACTTCTCAGTCTCGGAATGAATTTATGCTCCAAGGAGTAGTCTGAGCCCAATGGCTGACTGGCTAGCAATTTAGCCAGCTAGCAAGCTACAAACTTACCAGTAGACAATCCGTGTTTATTTCTGACTTGGGGTCCTTCAACATGGCATCGATTTTTTCAAACCGAGCCTCCAAACTTTCTCCAGCTGACATTTTTGCTGTTAAATTGAGTTCCGCTGTTGAGTTATGAACAAAAAACAGCTCACTGACGAGCTAGAAGGCTACCGCTAGCTTAGCAGCCAGCGGTAGCTAGCTAGCCAAATGTTCCTTTCTTCGTGTGAACTTTAAACTGCACTTCAAAGAAAAGACGTGTTTCTTCTCGGGTTCTCACAAACAACGAAGCGTTTGAAGTTGCGTTGAATATACAAAAGCCACATTTTCAAAAATTAAAGATGTTCTTTTCCAGTATGAGTGGCAAACAACTTCAGTTAGCAAAAGATAAATGCGGCAACAGATTAGTCAGCCTCCACAGGATGCCGCAGAGGATAAGGGTTTAAAAATGTTGGTGCATCCAAACAAAAGGCAACTAAAACTTAAATATAACGTCTATTTGCAAAGCACCATATGTGGCAATGTTAGTCCAGGCCCGTGTCCATATCTGTGCCAGGCCCTTGCAAAAAGACAAACGAGTCTGACAGCTGCAAAGTAGAAGTGGTGGAAAAAAACTTCTGCTTCTTCCAAATTTCGATCAGTTTAAAACACGGTCTTGTTAAAACGTTCAGCGGCAGTCCTTCCGCTGCATGCCGTGCATTGTCATTCACTGTCGATCGTTATACATCCAGACGGATTTTTTCCAGATTACATACATATAAATCAGATTTTAATCTATGTTATTTTTCGAAAAAAAAAAAAAAAAACAGACGATGCCCAATTTTCTCCCACAGCCTGACCAACATGTCCGCCTTCCTGTTCAAACACCCCGGAGAAGCAACTTCGAAATGTCAAGCACTGCGCATGCGCCCCACCGAGGCGCATTCAAGGAGTACTAGTGTGATGGCAACATGTTGCTGCTCCTCATTTACCGTTTAGGCTATATAAGGTTATTAAGGTTTCAGTGAATTAGTTCCGCTGTTGGGGGGAGTAATACAAGTTAAAAAAAAAACAAGTAGGCCTCTTTGTTGTTCAGATATTAAGAAATCAGTGTATTTTTCTATTCTATTATATTCTATCCCATTCAGTTCTATTCTTTCAGTGATGTAAATCATTCAGATGTTTGTAATGTATGCCTTTAGTTAGGCCTATGATTTTATCTGGATCTATTCTATTCTATTCTATTCTATTTTGTAGGGATGTAGGTATTCAGATGTAGATGAATGTTTTCTGTTCTTGCCTATAATAATATTATTTGTAATGGAATAATTGCAGCACTTCTTTGAAATATCCCCCATTCCCCCAACGAAAAAGAACATATATCTTAACATATCTCAACATATATCATAAACCTATAATACATTTGCAAGGATACTGTAGGAATATCACAACAAAACAATAATACAGGACTGTTATAGGCTAGTGATTTGAGATATAGTGAGATTTAAAAATACCATAGGCTACGATAAAATCACGTATAGCCTACTCACTATTGAGCACAGAAAATCCGGAATACTATAGGAATAGTGATTTTCTGTTAGGGTTGGTCATTTTAATCACCTTTACTGGTGTATGCTGAGATTAAAAAGTTAATGTTCACACACTGTATTTTTCTCCTTAAACTCTGACCCACTTTTCTTTCTCAATTAAATAGACCACATAGCCTAGATCAGACAGATTCTTCAAGGATAGATATTAAGAGCTAAAATAATCTCTAAACAGCTTTTTGATTCTCCCCTAACTGATTATGTTCCTCTTGTGATTACACATAATGGCCCTGCAAATGCAACCAAACGATTAACAGCTTGAAAATGCGTTGAAATTCACGTTTATTGGCTATCACCTTGGAGAATGGGTTCAGCTTTAGGTCTTCTACTTGGCTGAGGATATAAACTAGATAATCCTTTTTTCTTTTTTTTTTCGCAAATGCTGTACATTATTTATCAGAAATGTAAGGATGCCCAGTCTCAAACACGGATACTCACCCCGCCCTCCTCCCGCCTGTCTGTGATGACTAGACTCGGAGTTCCCAAACTTTTTCATGTCAAGGACTCCAAAACAGATGTGCATCAGACCACAAGCCCCACTTGATGAGATTTTGTCCTTGTCACAAAATGATAACACCGTATGCTGAGACTTGCCATGTCTAACAGCGAATGGATAGTCTAAATTTATCAGAATTGCAGAATATCTTAGGCTACTGGGGGTAGAGACTGAAATGGAATCTAATTTTCATCATTTTTAATCAGAAATAGACCTATAGATTCACCTAACACACATACATAATAAGTCTCCAAACAAGAAGGGAGGGTTCCTGGAGAGTTAACTCAGATGCAATGAACGCTGGGAAGTATATTAATAAGCTAACAATGTTTCCAGTGCTTGGTTAGATGTCCTTTCAGTTCATGTTTTTAAGTCACAAGTCATGGATTTATGTTTATAAGTTATAAAGCTGATAACTAGCAATTGTGTAAGTTGAAATTGCCAAACACAATTTCAGACATTGGGTTAATACGAATATGAATACGAATATGAAACTTTATTGTCCACAATGTGGAAATTATTATATTTTTACTATTATATTTTTTTCTATGTTATTTTGTGGCAGGAACCTCTCTGCTTTTGGATCTATTCTGCATTTCTCCCAACAGAGGGAGCTGTTCTCAAGCTTTTTAGAGTCCTGCTCAGAAACCTGAACAAGGCATAGAGGCCTATCATTTTTTAAGACAGTATTCAGATTTTAATATTTTCAAAACACAGTGACTATTTAGGGGAGAGCAGGCCAAGTTGTCACATGGGTAAATTGTCTCAGTGGCTTTATTTCTGAAAAAAAGTATTTTAGAGCCAAAAGTCCAATTAGCCTACACAAATGTTTGCTTTTTTAATAAGAGTTTATGTTGATTACAACACTCTAAGTCAAAACACTCTAACATAGAAACAATTTTGATACCTGAAAGTAAATAATCTTATAATCTTATACAGGAATCAAAATAATTATACATTGTGACACATAAAAGCAAGGGTGAGCTATAACCTGATATAGCCTACATCTGAATGGTTTAGTCAGGCCATGTACTCAGGGAAAGGACCTTTGTCAGGAATGACTGGTGGGGCAAGTTGTCACATTGATCCTGGGGCATGTTGTCATAACTATCCAAATCCTTTTTTTTTTTAAATTAGAAATAGCTCTATATTCATTCTTTTCTGAATAAACATGTCTCAGAATTTGTGTTTGTCTGAACATCCCAGGATGGGTGAGGGAGGGGTTATTTTACCTGGTGTGTGGTTTTCGATGTCTGAGATGAAGTATGTCGTTTCCAATACAGGAGAATGTTTTTCATGTTATTATAGTATATATACTTCAGAGGAAATGGAATTGAGTGCAGAAAACACAGTATACTTGTCTATGTGACAACATGCTCCGTCATGTGTGACAACATGCCCCGTCATGTGTGACAACATGTCCTGACGTGGGGTAAATTGTCACAAGTTGTCACGTGGTATTTCATCAGTTATAACTTGTGTTTTCAGGTCCAATACCTCAATGTAGCTAGAAAAATATATATTGTATCTCAGTAGTAGTCTCCCCTATTTATTTATTTATCTATCTATCTATCTATCTATCTATCTATCTATCTATCTATCTATCTGTCTGTCTGTCTAGCTATCTGTCTGTCTATCTAGCTAACTTTTTGGAGAGATTACAATGATTTAAAGACTGACAAAATGTTAGATGTAGCCTATGTATCATACATAATACGAAACCTTATATTTGAACCCTGGAGCGCATGTATTCTGCATGTCTCCCAACAGAAGGAGCTGTTCTCAAGCTTTTAAACTGAAAACTCAAGGATTGAAGGATTCAAATTTGAATAAACCATATAATCCAATGTATTTTTAAAGACAGTCACAGTATGCAAATAATACTTTAAAAACACAGCGATTATTATTTATTAATTCATTCATTCGTTCATTTGTTTATTCATGTATTATTTAATATTAATATTTTTGTATCTATCTATCTATCTATCTATCTATCTATCTATCTATCTATCTATCCATCCAGAGGTCAAGATGTATGACTTTTGTTGTTTTTTCTTTCCTTTTTATTTTCTTTTTTTTTTTTAGAGAGAGAGAGAGAGATCACAATTATTTAGAGACAGACAGGATGTCTCTTTAGATGTAGGCCTATGTAATGTGAAACCATTAATAAAAGGATTCCTATATTTTTTCCAAGACCTAGTGCACCTTCGGACTTCAATTCGTGTTCTATTTATTTTGTGTCTTCCTTCTTATGTTTTTATCGGCCTTCATTAGAGGAACCAAGGAGGAACTCGTCCAGTCGTGCTCCCTCTGAACCAAACGGTACATACAGTAATTCCCTGACGTCACTCGGTGGCTCCCTGACGCTGCGCAGCTCAGCTGTGGCAGAGCAGAGCGACCAGCAGAGCCGCCTTGCTGTTGGACCCCGGGACACCAGTATCACCCGATCCTGCATGTGGACATGGCGGTTTAACGTCAGCGTTTCAACGTGAACGAAGGTAGGCATGCATGCGTTTCAGACACCTGCAAAACATATAATCACACGCCGTACGAAAAGCACATGAGTGATGAGGATTTAGTCGGTGCGCTCGTCGACACACAGGTGACGGGCGCACCGCAGCCTGCTGTCTGTCAGCGATGCTGTAACAGGCGTTTATAGTCCCAAGTTTTTTTGCATGAGTAAATTCCTACAGGCATTGGCAAAAGCTGGTGAAGAAATGGTCCAGGTTGTTTTATTGGAAGGGAGGATTCAGTGATGATGTGAAGCAATGTTCTATAGCCCATTAATAAGCCAAGTGTGTCAGTAAGCCTGTCTAAAGGCTCAGAAATAATGACTTAATCCCCCTGTTTTAGATCGCAGGTTTAATTTCATTGTTTTCCTCACTTTGCTCCATCACATTACAATATTTGGCACAAATTAAGGTGGCTTGGCTAATCTAGTGTCAGTCAGCCAATCCCCCAAGGTTTGTGTATCTTCATTTGAAAAGATTAATCTATGAATTTAGCCGTTTTGGCCCTGTCATGGATGATGTCAGTGTGGCATTTGTCTTTTTAACTTGTGACAGAAAAGCAGGTCAGTGAAGTAGGCTACAATGTAAGATGAGCAGTCCATTTATTTATAGGTAGGCCTATTTGAAGAATGAGATAATAGTGTTGCCAAACAGTTAACATAGGGTCAATATGTTTTTGAAATTGTATTTTATCTTATGATTTGTCACCTTGTTGCTGATTCATCATTGTTAACAAAGTTATGTCAAGTATATCTGGAAGCTAGACCACTAATTTACACGTTTTCTTCTGTTGAATTCAGTTGAAGTGTTGCCTGAGGGCTGGTGTTGAAATCGGCTTCAGCAGTCCAGATAAAGTCATATCAGATAAGAGTGACCAGGAGATGTATTTTGTGGTTTGTCATTGTAATTACAGGCAAACCAGTCTGTCTTGACCAGATCTAATCTGCCATCCCTCATGTTTCATGTCCCAAAGGTTACATTCCTTATGTCTCCAACCCCCCTTCCCTCTCTCCCTCCTGTACTTCCAAAAATCTAGTCACTTTAGAGCTAAGGAAAATGTCTTTCTTTCTAACAAATATCCTGAATGTACATGCACCTACAGCAAATATTTACTAGAAAGCTAGAGCAAATCTTTACCAGTTACACAGAAGCACTAATACTCTTGTAACTTAAATTCCAGTATTGCTGCACTGCAGTCACAAAAAAATAAAATTAATAAAGTGATTGTTCTTGTTAAAGCAGCATTTTACTCCCTAACAGTCAAACTGCTGGGCGCAGCACCCAGCAACCCGTATTCACCTCCAATGTCATGCAGTGTTTTAAATTTTTTCAATTAGGTTTCCAGAATGTATGCATGTGAATAGAAAATATTTGACTAAACGCCTACAGAGAAACTACAGATTCCTGATAGCTGTCTGTCAGAATCATGCATCCTATATAAAGCAATAATGTTCCAGCAGAGTGGAATATCACTTCTGAGTCAGACTGGCAGTACAGTATCATGTGTGTATCATACAGAGTCAGTAGGCACGGTGTGTATTGAGAATGTGCTGGGTGGCCCGTCTCGCCCGGAGCCCGCGCGGCCCTGTCAGAGGCCAGGGGCTGCAGGGGTCAGGGGGCTCGGAGCGCTGACCATCTGGCCCTCGGGGGGGCTGGTTTCGTCACTGGCTGCCTTTGTTCCCCGCCAACAATTGAGACTTAATCTGTGGAGGAGATAAGTGCGGCCCCTGTGACACCGCTGCCGCACTCAGGCAGGCTTCCCTCTCTAGCCTTGAAGGAGACATCTCTTTCCCGTGTGGCTTTGCGGAGTTCTTATTCGGATCGGGTCAGGCGATGGGCCTTTTTGTCTTCGCCTGAGTGGTGCGCCTTGAGTCACAAAGTGGTTTTGGAAACACTGCTATATTGGTCGGTATTAGGGATGGGACGATATGCTTCTCTCACGATACATTTCGATAACCGATATGGGGTTCACGATTTGATACGACCACAATACGATGTAATAAGTAAAAGTTCAATGACAACAAAGTCTGACTGTGCAGAATTATGTTAATTTCTGAACCACAAATCTTTCTAGCAATGGCATTGTATTGCTAGAATGTAAACAACATTTTTAAACATGTCATTACAAAGTGTAAATAATCTAATTTCAATGGAGAGCTTGTGAAATTGTGATGGGCAAGCGGTCTTCTTTTTCTACAGCAGAATAAAATGGAGCTAATATTGCGATTAATTTTTCTTCCCCATGATACGTAATGTCACATTTTTTTATTGCGATATATTGAATTTCGATATATTGTCCCATCCCTAGTTGGTATAGTTGGTATATTGTGGTGAAAACAGAAAGTTGTGAATCAAATTATTCAACCATTCATTATTTCCTTTGTTACAACAAATTTGGTTAGATATTAATCTTATCACAAATAGGTCATCTGAAATATTCAAAATGTTAAATTCCAAGCTCTTCCCACTCTGGATAAGTAACAGACACATGCACGTTCTCTCCTAGTTTTAAGAAAAAATACCTAATAAAAATAGCAAATCAGATGACATACTTCTTACATACGTAAGTGAAATAGTTACATTATATTAATTCCCTAAAGAGGCCCTTTTTAAAAATATATACCTTTTTAACACGCTCAAAAACCTGTATTTTAAACATTTTATCTTATCACTGGCCATATAATGACAGCCCCTCTATTTTTCGCCCCTGCTCTCACTCACAGTTGTTTCTTAGTGCTCATGACATGATGTGAAGGACAGAGATTTTTCAAAATGCAGCGTGACATTTCTCACAAGAAAAGCACTACCAAGCTTGAAATAGCTACTAACCGCTACTGCAGATCCATTTGTTACCAGGATAACAGTTTGATGATTGAATTTATTTCCTCCCGCTGTCAATTTGAATACATCTGTGCTGCGTCTCCTTCTATCCATTATGCCTCCTGTTTGCTCATTTGACCCTTGTTGTATCTGCTGATCTTCTAGGGAAAAAAATGAAATGATGACGCATGTTTCATTTGAAACCCAGGACTGAGTTGTGTGGCGTATTTCACTCACACGCTTTCAAATTATTATTCTGTGTTATGACAAACCGGTGTGTGATGGATCATTCAGATGTGTGGTTGGTGTCATAACAAAAAGGCATACATAACAATTGATTACCGATCCAGTTAGGAATGTGGAGGTTTCAGTTTCTGCTATGGCTTTGGCTCCAGAGACATGATTTTCAATATTGATCGATTAGGAAGATTCATCCACATGAACCACCTTTGCAGATCATTTGAAATACCAATTTAGATCGCAAAAAACACCGCTGGGACTAGTCAATCAGAGTGGTAATTGCCTCTCTTGATGCTTTCAGATGAAATCTTCTTAGAGGTTCTTGTGAGCAGCAGTGGGCTTTCCTGATCCTGAGTGCAGAGAGGGGCAAAATCCCAGCTAGAGAAATCTGCGCTATTGTTTCACACTTTTTTTGACTGCGATGAGGCAGGACCCAGGAAACAGGTGGTCCCCAAAACAGCCTTCATTCATCAAACTGCTGAGGCAGGCCCCTCATTCACAATATTCCCTGTTTTCCATGTTGCTGTTGACCTGGAGAGATGATCAGCATCATTAATACTGACACAAGCTATGATCAGATTTATATTAACAGCTAATCAAATAATAAAACAGCTTAATTTTCATTCTGAATTTGATTCGATTTTATGTTTACGCCACATACATTAAAAAAAAATTCAATCACACTTTAGAATTCATGGATCCTGGTCAGCAGCTAACCAGATTTTTATTATTTTTTTAACAGAGATGCTTCTGCAGTCACAGATTCAATAAAATGATGTGGGCTGCTCTGAATTACAAGTAAAAGTTTAGTTAATTGCCACAGCAAGGTCAGTGTGCATCAGATAACATCAGCAATGTCTCAGTAAAAGCTTCAATGTTTTATTAAAGTCCCTCTATAAAAGTTTTTCAGGAAATAGTCAGTAATAAGCATTATCTCACTGCTGTGCTGCAGAGCCGAGCGTCTTCCGCATGGATGCTTGTAAACTTTTAACCTGTCCTTTTTATTGGGGGTCAAGAATGCCAGGAACCCATCTGCACTGTCAGCTCTGTGTAGAAATAAGGGGGGGAAAGAAAAGATTCACACTGATGGTAATGTACAGATGAGAGCCAGATGAGATCCGAACTAAGAGTCCGTGTTTGTCAGGAGCATGTGTTTTTATTTTTGTTGAAGGGAGTCACATCTTTCTGTGGTTTATTGAGGGTTTAGTAGTAGGAAGTAGGCTTGTATTATCAGTAGTATGCTATGCTTCATGTGGCCATCTTTAACCACAAAAAGTATCTCTAACCGCAAAGCGTGCAATTTCATCTTTATTGATATATTTTATTTCTTGCTTCTTAATATTTTTCCATATGATTTTATGCAACAAAATGCCTCCAAATGTTTAAGAAAGCGTGCAATTACTTTGGTCCTTTTCTACTCCCTCGGCCTTTTTAGTGACGAAATCGCTCTTCAAAAATGAAAGTGGAGGGAGGGAGAGCAGAGTTAAGGTTTGGAGAGGGGGGGAGAGTTAAGGAGGATGGGGAGGGGAGGGGAGGGGAGGTTGGACAGGGGGAGAGAGAGGGAGAAGAGGTTAAAACAGATGTGATGAGCGATGAGGACAGAAACAAGACAGCTGGATGTGGAGAGCAAGTGAGATACAGTAGAGCACCTTTTATCCCCTAACCTCAGACTTTTTGACCGCTTTAGTGATCGGACATAAAGGTTGGAGTGTGCGCAGGGTGGAGGGCCATGCGAGGCAAACTGTATGTACTGTATGAAGGTGTAGGACACAGTTGACAATTGGATCATTAAAGCCAATCTCACAAAGGCCCGAGCCCCTCCCCCGGCTGAAAGGAGATGTCAAAGGTCTGTGACCTCTTCCATTTATGTGCATTGATCCCTCTGGTGGAGGTGGGGCTTCCTCCTCAAAGCCCTCCGCCACCGGCTTTAAATCTTAGTTTCACCTGCAGGAAGAGGAACAAGTATTTCTTTCCATCTGCTATCATGTTTACAACAATATGTCAGCATAAGGAACAGAGCATAAGGAAGAGTTAGACCTGCGTATTTCAGTGAACAAAAATGGTCTTAATTTGACTTACAAGGACTGTATTATATAGAGTAATAAATGCTTTTTAAACAATGTTTTTCTATGTGGGTCCAATCAAAAGCATGTTTTAAACCTGAGGTTGAACTGAATTATTTTACCTTTAATTCAGCTCAAATGCTAAGACACATTCTCCCCAAAGTCTCATTCATCCTCATTTCTTTCACATTGTATCAGGTCAATAACTGATATTTTGTATGTGTTCAAGCCATACTAATCTATTCGACAGCTCCGTTTAGATAGAATAACACTCTGTGAAGACGCAGTAGCAATTAATTCACTATTTCCCCTCTCTCTGGCACAAACCGCCCTTCCCTAAATAACCTGACCATGAAGTTGTGCTGTTGGGTGTGAGTCTACTTCACGCCCCGGTGTTTACGACCTGCTTAGCAGTGAAGGGGAAGGGGAAAGGCTCTGGTGGACTGGTGTTCCTCCCAGATAAAAAAGCCTTTCTTTCTCACAGTGCTTGTGATGATGGATGAAAGGAACTTATAGTCAGAAAGCGAGGACAGACAGTACGTAGGAGTACATCCAAAAAGACCGGCCCGAACATCCTGCTCTGTTTGTTGTGAGGGAGGCTCTGGGTGCGGAATGCCTCTGTATGTGTGTGTGCATGTGTGTGTGTGTGTGTGTGTGTGTGTGTACATTTATACATGAGTGAAACATGGCACTGATAGATGGTACTTCCTGTTGTCCTGTTTGTTATCTGCGACTCTGACATGCAGGACAGGCCCTTATCTGTCATCACTGGATCCCCTGACTGACCGACCAACTGACTCAACGAACCCCGACCCCCGACCCCGGACTACCTCACCCCCCCTTTCTACGATATTAATAATAATCATTTTTATTTGTATACCACTTTTCAAAGCACAGTTACAAAGCGCTTTGCAAAGGCATGAATTAAAATAAAGAAGCTAAAATCAACAGGAAAAAGTAAAGAGCAGTGCCAGTAAAGCTCCAACTCTCTCTCTCTCTCTCTCTCTCTCTCTCTCTCTCTTTCTCTCTCTCTCTTTCTCTCTCTCTCTCTCTCTCTCTCTCTCTCTCTCTCTCTCTCTCCCCCCCACCCCCAGATCAGATCAAAGCTGAAATAGCTCTCTGGCAGAAATGAATGGAACTTATCTGGACGTGCCCCCAAGTCGTTCGTCAAGAAGCGTGTCCGGAGCAAAGTCAAAGGGTCGCCATTAAGCGTGAGTGTGTACATGTGTATGTGTGTGTGTGTACGTGTGTGTGTGTGTGTGTGTGTGTGTGTGCATGGGGGAGTGATGGCATGTCAAGGTGAAGGATGAATCAGGAATTTCAGCCTTTTGTTCCCTGGGTTGGGCTCCTTTTCATTCGCAGCAGTAATAAACCAATGGGGTTAGTAACTCTTAGGCTTTGCATGTTGCATCACATCTTGTATCGCATCGCAGTGGGTTTGTGGCACAGAGTGCTGACCTCATGTCTACTAAACTGTTCCCCCTTTTAGATCAATTTTTTTTTTGGGCTCTTGAACTGCAAAGTGTGGTGTGGG
Organism: Centroberyx gerrardi; assembly: GCF_048128805.1. Lineage (NCBI taxonomy): Eukaryota > Metazoa > Chordata > Actinopteri > Beryciformes > Berycidae > Centroberyx > Centroberyx gerrardi. Next base: position 19,589,266 of record NC_136009.1, read on the forward strand.
GCTTCCTGGAGAACACTTAGAAATAATATATCCTCATACTGACTATGGAAATCTGGAAAGCATCCAGTAAAGAGTCCCTCCTGACACGCCACTGTTGTGGAACAGCGTGTTCTCACAGTGCGTGCTGCTATATTTCCCCTGTATAGTGATGCCAGCCCCAGTGGAACAGAACCTGCAGCCAGAAATTACTGCCTGCAGCTTACTCATTCTTTTTAAAGAGCACAGTGTGTGCTGTGCCACTGGCTGCATCATAAAGGACAGTTAATGGTTTGTAGGTTGAATTGGATTGTTCTGCGGAGATACACACCGTTTGAATGATTCATCACAGCAGCAACTTCATATCTATCGATTAATATGTCACTTAGTTGCAGTCACATTTAGGTCATTTAATCCATTTTGTTTAGTTGTAGCACAATGTCTAGACATTTTAGTCAAATTTTTATCACCTCCATAAGCCAAACGTTCATCTTGTTTTTCTCTTTTGTTGTTATTTCTCTTTTGTTATGCCTGTAATCTTTACTGGCTGCAACAGGCCTGCTAAACATCTTCAACAACTGTTGAAAACACTAAGGCTTTTAGCCAGAAGATTTCCCACTACAGCAACATTTCTGCCTGTGTATACTGTCCCAAATCTCCTGGCCCACACACACACACACACACACACAAACACACACACACACCACGCCAAACATGTCATTCACTCTCTTTCTCTGTCTCTCTCTGCCCCTCTCTCTCGCTCCTGACTGCAGCTCTCTCTCTCTCTCTCTCTCTCTCTCTCTTCATATTGAAACACAAGGTCACAGTGTGTTGATGCTGCCAGGGTTTGTGGGGGAGAGGGCTGTTTCTAGCAGAAGGCTTTTCCATAGGCTGTCACAGATTGTCCAAGGCTACGGTGACCAGGACCCAGCCCTCTGCTGCTAGGACTCAACGTTCCTGGCAGGGGAGGTCATTCCCCTCTCTCTCTCGCTGTCTCTCTCTCTCTCTCTCTCTCTGAACTCCTACATTAGCTACTCAAAGCACAATCAGCAGAGAAAACCAGGCCTACACAGAACAGCTACAGGGCTGACTGGGAATCATTCTGCATCTGGTTATTGAATAGATCTAAAACTCAGCGTTGCATTTTTCATAGAGCTAATTCAATGAAGCCAAATCTACCAGTCGTGAGGCTAGCTGGCCATTTCTTTTCTGTCAATGGAAACCACGGCTAAGATGAAGGCAGAAGGTTGTGTGAGAGAGCTGTGTGAGGAGCCTGGCATTATGTGGCTCATGCATCAGCCAAGCAGTCTTTGATTTGGATTCAGCCCTTTACCTAAAAGGTTATGTGTTATCTGTTTTGTCTAAAGGTTTCCTGACTGCAGCAAATTTGCAGAATCTCAGCTCCATGCTCTGATAAGAGAGAGCAAAATACTAGAGTAAATATTTACCTACGAAGAGCAGAGGATGAGCCTCTCTCACTCTTCTTACCCCAGATGATAACAGCTCCAGGGCCAAGTTGAGAAGGGCTTCAGCTGCACTTAGCTACACTTCACTAGCTATGTTTTGGCAGATCTTCCTTCCTGTTTTTCTACACTAAACAACACAGCAACAACATCTTGTTTGGCTGAGTTGGCTCAGAGCTTTTGTGCTTGGGTCCATTGTAAATGTTGTTAAATATAGTTGGATAAAAAATAGTCATGTTTTGATAAGTGGGAACATTTTGAAATTCAATTTCAAATGGCCTTCTAATCCATCAACTTAAACCACATAGAATGATTTAGGGAACAGTGGCATTAATTAATATTTCTGCTTTGCTGTCATCATCCCACTTGGCAACAAGGTGACTTATTAACCACCATTTTTATCTGCTTCACCACACCGTCCGAGGAGCCCTGTCTGATTGGCACATCTGCCGGTCGGGGACCTATCCCATCTCTCAGAGGGATCAGTGCAGGATGAAGTGACACCGGGCCTGAATAGGTTTACTGTCACTTTTTCTCATCAGCGAGGTTTGTGTGTGGGGTCAAGCCCCCGACAAAGGACATCCCCGCTCCCATTGTCCCATTAAGACAAAAAGAGTCCTGCTGCTGCTGTGGCTCTTGCTGGGGTAAGGTGGACTGATGGGATTTAAGTGTGGGTCCTGTCACCGGGGGCAACCTGGTGCTTATTAATCAGGGGGGGAGGGGGGTAAAGGAGGAGATATGGTGAGGGGAAACAGGGGGGTAACGGGGAGGGTGAGTGGGGAGACGAGGGTGGGGTGCTGCTGATGCAGCAGTGCCGCCTGGGGTCAGGAAGAGGGGCATGATGGATACAGCTGATCGCCCGGTAAGGAAGTTTAGAGGGAAGGAGAGGGGGCTCCTTCCTCGGGACATTAAGACCCCTCTTTGTCAGGGTGTCACTCAAATGGATTCAAGGTGGCTCTGAGACTTTTTCAGGGAGGAAAAGAAAGGAGAGGGCCTATTGTGAACAGTGGTTTCTCTCTGTGGCTGCCCGATAAACACAAGAGGCTTCTTTCTTATGTCCTCTCCGCATGGGCTCGGCACTCCTGCATGGCTAAATTGAATTAGTGTGTCTGTTGCTGAAACTTTTCAAGGAAGAAGGCTGGGTGGATCGCCTGTCTTTTGTATCCGTGCCTTTTGTGTACATTTCTGCATTTGCAGTTTGAAAACAAGGAACAACTGGACACCGCTGCATTGTTAACAATTTGTAATTGTTCCAACTTCCAAAATGTGATTGCTTTGATTGGAATTGTTTGTGGTGGTAAATCATTTGGGTACAAGAGCATATATCTGATGTGTTAACTGTTAGACTGCTGAAAGGCTAACTGAAGCGGTGATAGTCTCTCATATCATGCCCCCACCACCTCAGTTTGACCGTCATTGGAGGTGGAGGGAGGGTCGAGTGCAGCGCAGGCCAGTTCCCCGGAAACGTAACCCGACCCCTCACTCCTCCTGTCATCTGATAAGGGCCAATGTTGTGATAGTGTTGGCCCTCTCAATGTGATCCATGGCTCCCCTTTTACACCCCATAACAAATAGGGCTGTCTAAACAACAATTTATGGCCAGGACAAGGCCTGGTCAACCATCATCAAAGATCTAGTCAGGGATGAGCCATTAGGTGTTGACCAGATGTTAAAAGGAGCTGATCTGATGCTAGTAGGAAACATTACTGGCTCAGTGTCCCTCTAAGCTACAGTGTAAGCCAATTTGAGGAGAGGATAGGGAATTAATAAGAGAATAAGTGAATTCATTATTGTTTGCTAAGTGTGAATATATATTTTTTTAAACATTTACACCAATATCCCTAAATCTGTGACATTTAATATGGGCACAAGAATAATTGTTTCAGCTGTAGTATAGAAACGTAAATCCTTAGTTACAGAAAGCGTTTTGACGAGAAAAAATCTTGTGGTTACTCTTGACACTCAAGGAATGTTTTCATTTAAGTGTCTTCCTCCTTCCCTCATTTTGCCCTTTACCATTGACCGCTGTTTGACCACTGCTGATGACAGATTTACAGTATGAAATAGAACTCATTGTTGTCTTATTCAATATGGCTGCCCTGAATAAGTCCATAAATGCATTAGGGTCCTGTGTGCCGCTCTGTTGTTCAGGCTGAGGTGAACTGGCGTTCAACCCGGCAGTGTTGTAAAATGCAGATTGGGTTCACTTACAGGCCTTCCATTTTATTACACAGTCATGAACGGCATTGTAAACTGTCACTCATCCTTCACTTTCATTCACTTATTCTATCAGGGATAAAAGCCATGGGAGCAGATCTGTCTGTTCTCTGTTCACGTTATCAAAGAACTGACATTTTGGCAAGAGAGAGGAGTAAGCTTGTGTGCTATTTCAACTTTTGACATTCAGTAAAATGTGCTAAAAGTGATAATATGTGGGATTTGTGAGTGATTTATAGCAGAGGTTCCCAAAGTAGGCCCCTAGATCTGGCATTCAACAAACTCTTTTTGGCCTTGCAAAGGGTTGTAATGTGAGAAAATTAAGTATATGATCAGTTTCTATAAAAATAGTTGGTGGGAGATTTTGACAACTTGCTTATCACTCCTATTTACAAACACCATTAAGACACCTAAGGAGCTTATACGTACATGAATCCAATTGCATTGTTTTGGTCAGCCATGTCAAAACCTTTAGGCAGGCATGATTTAATTTTAGAGTATGTAAAATGTAACTCAATATTGACAATATTGACTGAACATACTTCAAAAATATGAATAATATCTGTATTGGTAAGAATTTTGCATGGGTCCATCAAAAATGGTTTGGTATTTCTTAACGCTATTTATGAATACTCTATAAATGGTTACTTACACACAATCTCTTATTCAGTATTGCCTTTGATTAATACCAAAGAAAATAAATATGATGATTGTGAAATGTAATGTTGCTGTAAGCAAGCAACTAAAAACTACAATATTCACCAGGAACTAGCTACTTCTCTAGCAAGCTTGTGTTCTTAAGGTCAGTTTTCAGTTTGCGCTGCATCAAAGATTGTCTGTTTTGTAGGCCTTTGCTATTAAATGATGCTGGCCTTTGTCTGTGGCTGAGATTTAGTTTAAGGTTAAATGCCTTGCCCTTAAACTCATCCACTGGGCCAGAGTGTGTGGCAAGGTCACCACTCCAATCAACCTAGTGTTAACACAAAGGCCAGTTGTCCCCTAATGAATTAGCTCTACAGTCCCTCAGCGAGCCGCCACACCGCCCTCCAGCCCCTCGCAGGCCTTCCCAGCCCTGCTGCCCTTTCACACGCACCCCCTAGCCCCTAATTTTGAAATGAGTTTTATAACTGGACAGTAAACTTCCAGTGGCTTAATGATGATGACTTCTTCATCTGCCCAAATGCTCCTTTTGTCCGCCCCTCCCCAGCCCTCAGCCCCCCAGACCCTGCCCCCGTTCCCTCTCACACCAGGCCTTAAACCCTGGTTCACCCCCCTTTATAGTTCCACAGATAATCCCCTACAACACACACACACACACACACACACACCCTCAGGCTATTATCTCCGCTGAGCCTTGTTCTCTCTCCTCTCTCTCTCTTTCTCTCTGTTGCTGCCGACTTCAGCAATGGCATTCAGCTGGAATGTTTGCCTTTTGTTTGTGTGTCCCACTGGAAAGGCATGAATGACCTCAGCTCATCTGCTATCCTCACTAGCACCGATTTGCACTTCAGGGCCCAGCAGGTAGTCCAGAGGTGGGGGTTCGGAGAAGGCTGTGGGGCTTTTATAAGGAAATTAGGGCAGTGGACTGCCACCCGGATAGTAAATGACAGTGCGAGTCCTCACACCCTCAGCGTCAGGTAGCCAACTTGAAGCGGGTGGAATGGGGAATTTTGTTGCGGGAATTTTCACGTGGGGGCTGCTGCTGTTTTGTTTCTTGTTTTCTTTTTTGACAGTTTAGCTACAGGTTTGTTTTCCTATTATAAGTGTCAGACATGTGCTAATTAGCACCCTGGCCCCTGTACTTCCTCCCCAGCTGATACTCATCCCTCATCTCTCAGATATGTCAATTGACCCCATGTGACTCATTTGCAGAGAACCTTCATTTCTCCTGCGGTATCAAAGCCTCCACCTTGCCATGTTGTTTAGTAATGGCTGCCAGTGTAAGGTATCCTGACGTGTCAAGTTAGGTCGATAGGTACATGAGGTTAGTTTGTTTGAACAATGGCAATGACAAGTTCAGATAGTCCCATTCACCATCTGTAATACAGGCCTGTAGTTAAGTCCAAGCTGTTCCATTCAAACAACCGTCGTGTGTTGGTCAGCTGCTGAGTCAGCTAAGACAAAGCAGTGGAGCTCCTCTGGGAATCTTAAGACTAGAACCCCCCCCCAGCCCAAGATCTCCCAGAACCCCCCAGTCTGTCACGTGACTTGTCTTTCCTCAGGTGGCGGTGGCAGGGATACTTCCCCTTTGTCAGGCCCTTTAGCAGGAGCTCAATGCGGTGGTGAAGGATGGGCTCGGGGGCGGGCAAGCATTCAATCCAGGCTCTTTTGTTTTTTTGCACAGGGTCTTTTGAGGCCAAAGAAATTGCCGGGTTTACTCATTATCTCCATTTCAAATGGGCTATTTAAAACTGGCCGTGTCAAAGTCAGGGGCTTCGACATAAATCACACTGACAGCTCTTTTCCCCCAGTTGAACTTGTGGCTGCGCTGGGATCGGTGCGGATGGATCAATGCATTGAGATTTCACTTGTGTTATACCTGATAACCGTAGTAGTTTTTAGTTCACAGTATTTAGATCACACAGATCACTTAGAAATTCTCTCTCAAATGTAATCCACTGCACTGCTCGAGACTCACTGGCATATACCATGTGTGGTCTAAAGCAATGTTAACTGGACAAATTTCACAGTCAAACTCAAGCCCAATGTTTAGACAAAGGTGGCTGATTGAGAGAAATGAGTGCATGAAGGCCCTGTGAGGACTAATGGAGGCTCTGATTGGCTAGTGTGGTGGTTTACAGCTGTCCCTCACACTGGCTGTGCCCTACTATAACCATTGGAGAGGAGGTGAGAAGAGCTGTATACAACTTGATTAAAACAACTGTTGACTGTGTCTGTGGTAATGAACTGGAACATCAGTCACATGGCTCAGTGGAGCAAGAAACTTGGGCCAGTAAAGTGAAATGTTTCACTAAAAGGTTTGTGGCTAAACAAAATATGGTCTTGGCAGTATTTATTACCAAAGAAACTTTGCTTTCCAACTTTGCTTTCCATTATTGTTTTCTGTTCTAAGTAGGGATTTTCTTTTTTTTTCCAATTGAAAATTAGATGTCAGTGTTTTTGTTTTGCTCAATTCAGGTGATTGCTATTTTAATTCTCAGTGACACTAATCAACTTATCTGGGGTGAAATATTGGTAGGAAAGAGAGATTTAGAAACTCATTGCCATTGTGAGTGTTGGGTGCATCTGCACTGCCACCAAGTAGATGTGTGTTTACTCAGACCTACTATTTACCTGACAAATTCTTGCTGACTTTACTTAGTGACATTAATTAGTTGGCAGGAAAACAGACACAGCAGCCTTCGGGCCACATACTTGGTGGAAACGGTTTTGTACATAGTAACCTTTTTTCCATGGTTAAGTCCACGGTAAATGATTAACATAAGATATTAGCATTTCCAACATAGTATTACAGCCAAAACATTGTACAGGCAGCGTAGATGAAGTAAGACTTGGCAGTCTGCTGCGGCTGGTTGTGTTTACCATTCAAAGTCATGAGATAGTCAGGTGGGAGCATGACTGTGTTACAGCGCTTCAGCTATTCTGGATGGGGAAAGATATGGAGAAAACAATATCTTTAAATAAGTTGAAATTGGATTGTAAAGTTTCAAATGGAGTATGAGAATTGTATATTGTATTGTGTATGAGGAAACTGCACTCGAAGGGAAAAAGATGATGACATTTTGAAGTGAATCTGACATTTCCCTCAGACGTCGTAGATGTGCATGTCACCCAGTGTTTTTGTCAGTGACGGACACATACCTAACTACACTTTTATACACAATGTCTTCAGTCCTGAGCCCCTTGGTTATTTCAAGAAAGCCTGTTCCCTCCCCACTCAGCGCTGCAGTGATAAGGCACGTCACTGGGGCTATAATGACATATAATCCCCAACATCTGCCAGCGCCTGTTGATTTGCGGTGCATCTCCGTTTATTTATTTTGACCAGATGAGCCCCTGGTATTTATAGCAGGAGTAAAAGCCCAGTGAGGGGTCAATCCCAGGCAAGGCTACGAGGACAAAATGCTCAAGCTGACCTGACATTCTTGTCCCCATTTTGCCAGGCTCTGATTCTCCTGCCTCTAAATTGGCCCCAATAAAAAGAAGGGTGTGGCAGAGAGAGACCGAACTGGGAGAATCGCGAGTGCGAAGACCTATTTTTAAGATTCGCACCCAGCTCAATCGAAAGAAAAACGGCGCGGTTCTTCTTCCGCATCACTCGGTGCCCATGGCGGATGTGTTGGCGTGCTGTTGGCGTGCTGGGGGTCACACGTGGCAGGGCGCCGTGGCGGTGTGGCAGCAGGGAGATGCTGGCCCTCTCTTTGTTTCCCCCCACAGCTCCGCGGCCCTCCAAGAGCATCTGTCACCACAGGGGGTCAGCAGGGCCAAGATGAATGAGCCCCCGGTGGATTCCCTCCCTCCTTGGCAAATGGCGTGGGACAGGGGAGGGCATATAGGGGACTTAGGGGGAGGGGTCTGTGTGTGTGTGTGTGTGTGTGTGTGTTTGTGTGTGTGTGTGTGTTTGTTTGCATGTGAGTGAGAGAGAGAGAGAGAGAGAGAGAGAGGGAGGGGATCTGCTGTGGTGAAGGAAAGATTGGGATTCCCAGTTCTTTCTATAGAGTATCATGACCAAGGTGGCTTGAGAAATACCACAGAACAGTAAAACCCTGTATGCTGCCTGGATATCTCCAAACTCTTCACTTTTTTTTTTCCAAAGGATTTATTATCTGCAATGGACTACCTTTGAAATAAAGCCTCCTTCACGCTGTGGGATTTACCTCTTATGATTTGGATTGTGAGGGTTTCGGATCCACTTGCTGAGGAGTCATGGAAGGTACAGGAGAAGCTTTTTAAAGTGTTTGCTCTGTCACATGTGGCATTTGTCCCGACGTAGCATTGATGAGATGGGCTTTTAGCACCTAATTTAGAGGACATGGAGAGATGTTAGTCCTTTTTTCGCATTTCTACCCCCATCCCCCTTTCTGATGTCTGATGGGCAATGTCTGTCTCACCAATGCTTTTCTAATGTTAAAAGCGAGCTGAGCTCTTTCCCGCATTTCTGCTATTGGTATGGGCCTTTCATGTGTTAAAGCACAACAATGAGGTGGAAAAAATGAGTTTGAGATTTTTATCATAATTGTGTTAACATTTTATCTACATTTATTGTTTTGGTCACTGTGCTGAAAGGAAAAACTCTTTGAGTCATCAGGTAGTTTTGGTAAAACCACTGAATTTACTAAATCATGGAATAACTCCTTTTAACTTTGGTTACTGGATTAAAAAGCTTTAAGCAATGACCTACTGTCAAGTTTTACTATATCTACAGTATTCACACCATCCTCCCTCCTTCCCTCTACTTTTTCTGTGGAGTGTATGAACACAGTAGAAGGATTTCCAAACATTTTGTAAGAAATACTTTGTCTCCCCTAAATTAGTCAGAATGTGCTCAAACCAGGTCAAGAAGGGAAGTAAATTTAATCCTGCTTCTCTCCCTCTATTGTCAACACTGTAATGTAATTATGCAGATTAAGGCAGAAACAAAAGGAGGAGTGGAAAAGGAGAGAGAAAGAGAGAGAAGGTGGGGTTAGTGCAAGGATCAGCTCAATTGGCTGGAGTTAAATATCTAACATTTTTTAGGATAGATGTCGTAATATCTGATCTCAGTTTTCACCTCGTTGTTTAACGATGGATTTTTTATCTTTTCAGCCAAACCAGAATCATGAACATTGCCAGTTAGTGAAGTATTCAAATAAAAAATAAAAAAATAAAAAAAATTGCACAAGATTGCTAGATTCAATTAGTTTAACTTAGTTAGCTGTGTCATTTTCAGTAACCTAAACTGACAGCCATAGATTGTCATTACTGGTGATGTTTAATCAATTTTTAAGCCACATTTCACCTTGGTAGAACATGCATACATCCATATGAGTTTATCAAGTCAACCTCCAGCAACAATCATACTCACCATCAACATTCACACCCACTGACTTTTTTCATCTCATCCATAATTGCAAATGAGCAAAAGTACTTACTAGTGACCAAATGTCAGGGTCACATTTTCCATTGTTTTTGTCTTAGAAGTATGACTTTTAGATAATGATTTTCAAAGTCAAAGCAAATGAATAATAACACCACAGATACCTGGGGCAGATGGTGGTTGACTATTATGAAATCTTATGGTGGTATTAGTACTAAACATGAAACAGTTTTATCAAAGTCAAATGGATTTATGTCCGAATTAGAAAAGCACAAATCAAATTTGTTTACTCTGATATGATCAAAATTTCAGGGGGATGGTCTTTTTTCCTTGGTTACTTGAATAAAATATGTACTTGGAAAAGGCTACTGCCAATGTGAGCTTCAGTTAGGCTGAAATAAAAAAAAGTTAAGCATTTTTATATAACAATTGTGATTTTTATATGTATTAATAGTGATTTACACTATCACAGTAGCCATAACAAGTGAATGATGCTGTATGAATGTATGATTTATGTGTGAATATATTAATTGAGTGTGCTTGTTGTGTGTGTGAGTGTGTGAGAAGGGCGTGTGTCTTTAGACATCACCTTGAATTCCCCCTCTGGCTCCAGGTAAAGTGCTAAACCAGCATGTCAACCTAAACGCTCCCTGAAATGTCATTACTGGAAAAACAGGACCTCATTAAGCACCTAGGGCCGTGCCTGCATTGGTGTCTAGATTTACGGCTCCTTCATCTTCATCTCAGGGCCATCTGCGTCTCCTTCTGTGTCGTCCACCCTTCACTAGATAAGGATCAAAATATTTCAAGACTCTGTTCTCTGGACAGTTAGCAGAGCCTAATACCTTTGGTTGAGAGTCATTTGTGGATATGCACAGTGTGGGATGCAGCGTGAAAATGTATTCATCAAGACTGTAGCTAGAAGAACACATTTCACAAGATCAGTGCTGTAGGGATTTCTTATAAAGCTTTTGTTTTCTCAAATCAAAATTGCTGTGACCTAGTCAGTTGCCCGGTAGGTTGGATTGCATAGATTTTCTATATTGTCAACTGTCTGACCCATTGACGTTTTTACTCTTTAGTTTGATTAGCTCTATCAAGCTGGCTAATCAGTCACAAAATAAGTTTCAATATGGTCAGTAAATGCAAGTTGAACCAACTTGTGTACATTTGCTATTTGAAGGACTTGGACCCCGAGCCAGCCACCCACTTACAGAGCAGCACCACACAGTCAGAAATGATGACAGGGAAGATTGTGACAGTCAATGTTTTGAAGGGAACTTTGCTTCTGTTATATCAGACCCTGAGTGGCTAAACAATACTTTGACAAAGGGTCAAAGTAGCTGGCGAATGCATTCAGAATACTGTGACTGTGTGTGGTGAGTTCAACCATAAACTAAAACACCCAAGTGTGTTTTATGAAAATACCCCCGGGGCCATGGTATCACATAACGCCTTTTTAGCCCCTCGATACTGAGTACATATGTCATGGCTTGATGCAATCTGTTACAGCCCCTCTTAATGTTGGAGTGGCCGTCCTTATAGCTCTAAGTGCACCCATTAATTTTGTGAATGAGCATGTTTTGTGGACTGTGGTGACCTTTAGCGTAAAGTGCTTTTTCAGGAAAGAAGAGAGAAAAGAAATAAATTGCTTTTTGGCTTTTTATGTACGTTTATGTACGGTTTCAACATCGGTTCTGTATCTCAGTGGTGCTCAAAGTCGGCTCCAGGGACCTCTAGTGGCCCTTCAGGAGTTTTTAGGGGGGTTTTAGGAGGTTTAATTTCACTATTTTTCAACTGAACCGAAATGAGCACAATTATAGAAAGTAAGATTGGCTAAGGGTTTAGGGAAAATGTTTTCATAGTCTCTGGCCTCAAGTGTATGTGTTTGCTCCAGGCCTCCCAGTGTGTTACAGCGTGTCTCTTAGCAGGTATAAAATGTTTCATTTGTGTGTCACGGCTCATTGTATCATTGACAGTGACACTCTGTGCTAATCAGAAATCTCATTGCTCTTCCACAGGTCTAGAGCAGCGGCAGTGAGAGAAATGTCTTTGCTGAAAGTTTCCGCTGAGTGGTAGCGACCCAGCATGTAGCAGAAGCGAACAAGTCCCTTCACGCCTGGGAACAATCAGACAAGGTAAGACACCTCACTGTTAATGCGCTGGTGATGCTTTATCTGTGTTTGCAAAATAGTGCTGGCTGAGACTCCAGCAGAAACTCAGCTCTCATGTGAAAGTGTGCTAGTGTTTCTATATTTTCTCCCTGTGGTCCTGTGGAATCCACTGGGCAGGAGATCAGACTAGCTTGTTTTGACCTGGGGTCACATTCATGCAATCTGTTGATGCCACCCAGGAGCCGGGGAATGGACTTGACTGACTGACTGACTGACTAACTGGCTGAGTGACTGACTGACTGAGTGACTGACTGACTGAGAGGCAATTTCAGAGTCACCGTTCACTTAAATGAACGCCCCTTTTCAGCCATTATTCTTTGAAGATGAAGGTCTTTCTCCCTGGAGGAGTCCGCTCATTATCTTTCTCCATCCATCAAGCAGAATCCAGCCACTAGCTCACCTGAAATTCCCCCCATACCACTAAAACTGACCCCAGGAACCGCCTGAGTCACACCCGAGAAACATCCGTTCAGCGACCTCTGCCACGGTCACGCTTTGTTTTAAGAAGTGCAGGTGATAAAAGGTCGCTCGCTGTGTTCACCTCTGGCTTGCGTGAGGTTAATGACAAATCTGTCCGCTGAGGCTTGAGGGTCAGCCGGCCGAAGAGGCCTCCGGAGCCTCCTTTGACTTCACAATCGAACAGGCAGCCGCTGCCCAAAACAGCCTCAGGCACTCATTTTTTTTCTCTCTCTCTCTTTCTCTCTCTGTTCCGCCACCTTCCGCCATCAGTTAAGCAAGACATACTGTAGCTTCGTTCTGTTAAGCTGCTTATCTCTCTGACAGCACAGTCAGGCACTGTTAATCTTGTCTTTTGTCTGGGATGGTCAGATTCCTCCTGCCCCCCCAGGAAGGTAAACACAGGGTCTGGAACCTGTCCAGGCGTGGGCAGAGAGAGACTGCTCCAACTTGATTCCCACCCTGCCCATTAGTGACAAAATAAAATGGTTTGGGGTTTCTGAGTGACTAGAGACTAGAGGCATCATGTATCTAGTAGATGTTGATTCTTTGAAGGACATATTTAGTACATGGAGCAGATGAACAGAGTAAAACATGTTGTTATGGATTTTTTTAATTCCATTTTTAGCCTTTTTATAATTCAAAATGAAGTAATTTATGTGTGAAATATCAAAATTGTTTGGTTTATTGTCAGAGTTTTACTTAATTGCTATGAAGTGCTTGTTTTTTTCTGCTGATTCTAACCCTGGAGTTATGTTCCTGGATAAACGGCCTCCTCCAAGGTGCATACTTGAGATTGTGAATGCGTAAATTAAGGCGTGTCCTCCTTCACATTATGATACGTTGATTCGGACTCCAACATAAATTCATTGGTACATTCCTTTCTTTACACACCTGAAACCCTACAGTATATCAAAAGCACTGCCATCAGTTTTCTGCTGTAAAACAAGTAATCTACATATTAATAAAGACATCAAATAGGATATGAATCTTTGAGTAGCAAAACCCTGAAGGAAATTAATTGGCCGCTGATTGGTATCTGAACAACTGGAATGTATTTAAAGCAGTTTGACGGCTCTCCACAACTAAGCAATGAAGATGTTTCCTGCCTTTTATGTGCTGGAGTTTTTAAAGAATCATCACAGGAGACGGCACTGCCCTAACCCTAACCCTATGGGACACGGAGGCTCCCAAGAAATCATTTGAATGTGCTGAGCTCAACAGACACCCACTGCATCCAGCATTTCCACATGGATAGTCTCAATCACTGAGCCAAGCCATCTTTTAAACAATGATTTACGCGGCCAGATCACAGATCACATCCCTTCTGTTTTACTCCAGGTGACGCGTGCCCTTTCCATCTTGCCAACAGGCTTCTTTCCAATGTATGAAAGTGACCATCAGGGTGCTGAGCGCATAAAAACAAGTTTATCGGAATAGGAAAAGATAAGATGAACATTCATTTGCAGTGTTGTGTACGCGGACACTATTGGAGAGTGTCTTTTGGGTGTGTTGAGTAAAAAAGCAGTTGCCTCTGACTAACCCATCTTTTGATATATAATTTATTTTTGTTAAAAAAAATTCTTTCAGGGACTTCTTTTCAGCAAAAAATGGTGAACAGCCTAAATCATTTCAAATTTTGTAAAGTGTATTTTATGTTTTTATCCAGTCAAAGTCCCAAGGATACATTTCTAATTCAATCTTTGTGCACTGTCACCCTAAGCAAAATGAATAGTGTATTTAAAGACAATGCTTCAGCAGAAAACCATGAAAAGATAAAAAGTCAATAGCCGATTTTACAACACAGAACAAAGGACAAAGAAGGCAAGTTTTTGAATAAGCCCATGTGATGGCACGCCCAAAATCCTCCCAAAATGTGCCCAAAAAAATGCACAAATAGAATTGGCCGTGTCAGAATAGGAACAGCTCTAATGTGCATATATCAGTCCATGGAGGACCTGCTTCAGGGGCACTCATATAACTCATCATAGTCAAAACACAAGCTAGGACACATTAGCTTGTCATCTAAGTGCTCCAACAGCTGCACAGGCTCTTAGTTAGAGGCGGCTAAGGAGTCTGAGCTTTTCCCAAACAGCTGAAGCCTTCAGCCTGGCCTCCTCTCGGCTGCTTTTGTGTACTTGGACCACAACACTAGTCAACACCAGTCAAAAGTAGCTCAAGGACAAACACAGGAGGCATTTCAGGCCAAGACCATGTGTCAGGAAAGGAGCCAAAAAACAACTTTTTTGCTTTCTAGCTTCCCATCCCACACAGTTGAATACTCTTGATTACTTGCTTGGTATGATAAACAGAGATAGTGAAATGCTTTGAGAAGAAAATTGAAGAATGGTTCATGGAATTCACTTCATGATTGGCTGTATCACACCATGGCATAGTGTCTTTCTTTCTTTCCTCCTCTCTTTCTTTCTCCCCCTCCATCTCTCTCTCTCTGTCTTTCTTTCTTTCTCTCCCCCCTCTCTCTCTCTCTTTCTCTCTCTCTCTCTCTCTCTCTGTCTTTCTTTCTTTCTCTCCCCCCTCTCTCTCTCTTTCTCTCTCTCTCTCTCTCTGTCTTTCTTTCTTTCTCTCTCCCCTCTCTCTCTCTCTCTCTTTCTCTCCCTCTCTCTCTCTCTGTCTTTCTTTCTTTCTCTCCCCCTCTCTCTCTCTTTCTCTCTCTCTCTCTGTCTTTCTTTCTTCCCCCATCTCTCTGTCTCTCTCTCTCTGTCTGTCTGTCTTTCTTTCCTTCTCTCTCTCTCCCTCCCTCTGTCTCTCAGTCATTCTCTCCTTCTCTCTCTCATTCTGGTGACCAGGCCACATGCGTAGTGCTCTGTCCAGCTGCCACCTGCCACCAGAGAGCCAGGCAGCCCACACAGCCGCCCCCGGCAGATGTCCCAGAGTGGACAGTGGGGTTGGAGGGTTGGAGGGGCACGGGGGCAGGGCAGCAGGGTGACACACACACAAGATGAAAGAGGCAAAAAATAGGAAAGGCCATTGGCCTTGGCCATTATGTTTGGGCTGACATAGAGAAATAGTTGTGTGTGTGTGTGTGTGTGTGTGTGTGTGTGTGCGCGTGTGTGCGTGTGTGTGTGTGGGTGTGTGTATTATTATTTTAAGTAGTAGTAGTACTGGTAGTAATAGGAGTACTAATAGTGGGTAGTAGTTTTACTTCATTCCACAATCCCTTTATCATTAAAACACCACAAGTGATATGATTCACAGAACAAACAATAAACAAGACATTGTTCTCATAGAGTAGAACAGAAAACACCAGTAACAAACATACAGTAAACAATTATAATTATACATTATACAATGTATTATACAATATATAAAAGTCAATTGTTCTATATCAGTCTAACCTTTGCTACAATGCAATCGTGTTCATGCCAAAGCCTTATTGTATTTATTGTCTGTGTGTGTGTGTGTGTGTGTGTGTGTATACCGTGTGAGACAACCTGCATCTGTCCTTTGCTGTCTTGTACAGCTTGCCGTTCTTGTGTAAGCTACTAATCAATGTAATGAGATGAGCAGTACCGCGAGTGTCTGCCTTTGTTCATGCAGCTCTTCTTTCCTCTTTGCTCCCACAGATAATGGGGAATTCATACGCCGGGCAGCTGAAGTCTGCTCGATTCGAAGAGGCTCTCCACAACTCTATTGAGGCGTCACTGCGCTCGAGCAGCGGAGATCCACAGCCCATCTTCACACAGCTCTATCTGGAGCCGGAGCAGTATCCTGGTAACATGGAAGGTAGGAGGCATCATCTGACTGCAAAGACTCATCACAGCCCATCACCAAAGTCCTTGCAAGAAAAGACAAAACATGGTCTCTTTTCAAAATGTGATCTCTGCGATAGGATTACAGAACAGGAGACAGACTGGGGAATACAATTTTCGTTTTTTCACTTTACACAGTTATTACTTCGCTGACACCAGTGAATCTCATTAAGGCATACATAATACATTAAATACGTACTCGGTGCAATACTCTGGGGTGCAGTGGGCCGGGAGTGCGGCAGTGCTTGGGGATTCCCACATGGTGAGAGTTGAGCTTCTCTGTGCAGAGAAATTCTATTTTTAAACAAGTAATCAACTGTCAGAATATAGGCTGCACTATAATTAAGGTGGTTCATTATTTCTCACAAGATAATATGTATATTCCAACAATGAGGAAAATAGCAACACTACACTTTTACAGTCCAATCACTTTTAGGTCAGAGGTTTACGACTGCTTAATAGAACTAATTTTTTAGTGAAGAGCTCTACTACAAAACATAATGACTATAATAATAAGATTAATTGGTACTTAATCAATTTCCTTTAACAATCAAGTGAAAACAAACATACTCATAAAAAGAAAAAAACAAGTAAAAAAACAAACAAAAGAAGCCACAAGCCACAAGATAAAAGATAAGAATAGAGGATAAAAGCAATATAATAGTAAATATAATAATGGGATAAGAGACAACATTCTTACCTGAACTTCATCATTCAATATTCCTATTTAAGAAACTTTAGTAACCTACTATGCTTTAATAAGTACCATCATTTCTTTTCATTTTGTTCTGCTGATAATTTTGTAAGAGCAGGTGTCAGTTTTTTCAGACACATGATCAAAACTCTTCAACTACAGTATGTAGAGTATGTAAAAATGATCTGATCTGATCCGGTATGTCCATCAGACATGAAGTCGAAGGCGGACCTGTCGCTGCATGGCCCGGAGCCCCCTGGCCACGAGCTGCTGAACGGACACTCTTCCAACGACCTGGAGGAGCTGGAGGAGGAGGACGACTCGGACACCAGCAGCCCTCCACTTCCCTACCTGCAGGCCCCGGCCCCCGACGGCTGCTGCACGCTGGACGGTAGGACCGCCACACCTCCTGTAAAAGCTAGTGTAGGGTAAAAAAAATGACAGAGTCCTGCAGAAGGAAATACAAATATTAAATGTTTGTAGATCACCTCCATTAGCTATTAGCATACAGTGCAGTACTAATGTAACTTTATCCTGTGGGTTTTAGGAGAGTTTTTAGGAGATTGGCCCGTTGGTCAACTTAGATGAGAACATGGACACCAAAATCATCAATTTGTCCCCAGTAGATCATGTGCTCCAGTGCTCCATGCTAATGCTTTAGCATACACCATGCTGAGTCATCATAGGCATCTAGCATTATCTAAAAAATGAGAAAATGAAAACTTGACACAAGGCTAAGTCAGGCAGTTTTGTGGAGATTGGTAACATCTACACAAAATATGACAGAAAAATAAGATAGCAGGGACTGTTTTCCTTGTGGAAGGGTCTCTCTTTCCACAAGACTTGGAACGTGACTTGTTTCCATAGGATGTTTGAAGGTGGTGGACAATGGGAGCGTGTGCAGCTAAAAGTCACTGTGCAGCGGATGAATACATGGTTGCTCACCTGAAATAGTTCCCAAAATAAACCTTCCCAAAATACATCAGCTATATTGAGCAGATTATATTTCATTTTTTAAATTAGACTTAGAAATAAGACTTTCTACTATGGATAATGCTAGTTGCATACACGGTGCTTAACATGGTTTATGCTAAAATGTTAGTTCTCATTTTCTACCGGGGACACATGGATTATTGTAGTGTCTATATTCTCATCACTGAATAGGTAAGCTGACCACCGAGCCAATCTCCCAAAATCTTGGTCTATTCCTTCGACTACCTTGACTGCTTCCTTCTCTCACTGAAACTCTCCCTCATCAGGTTTCTGTCAGGCCGGCAAGGACCTGCGCCTGGTCTCCATAGCAACGGAGCCCATCGAAGTCCCAGCGGGCTTCGAGCTGGTCGGCGCCAAGTCCCCCAGCGTCCCCGAGCACATCCTGGCATGTGCCGTGGACCGGCGCTTTTTGCCTGATGAGAATGGGAAAAATGCACTTTTAGGTCAGTCTGTTCCCATGGTCTGAGATGAAAGTGAAGGAGACAGATAGCTATCATCATCGCTTTAAGATCCCGGTGAAATTAATATCTTCTATTCTTACGTTAGCAATGGCATTCTTCAGGATGTGATTGGAAGATCGGAAGAGATTGGATATTCGTTTGTTGCTGTAGTATCTTATTACCCTTCTTTGTTGAGTACTTCAGCCTGTTTTCATTGGCTATTTTAGTTATCTCATGTTTGGTGCGCATGCATCTTTACTGCCCGTACACTGTACTATAAGTATCATATCATTCTGATTGTAAAAAAATCCTGATTCGTTTTTTAATTACGTCACTCCCAGGGTTTTCAGGAAACTGTGTGGGCTGCGGGGAGAAGGGTTTCCGATACTTCACTGAGTTTTCAAACCACATCAACCTGAAGCTGTCCACCCAGCCCAAGAAGCAGAAGCACTTAAAATACTACCTGGTGAAGAATTCACAGGGTGCTCTGTGCAAAGGACCCCTCATCTGCTGGAAAGGTCAGACCACTTTTCCCGGCCTCCCACCAGTCTTAAAATCTACATTTATATTACACTTCTATCTTACAATGCACTGATTTTTTCTGATGACCTTGTGCCGTTACATACACGTCACATCAGACTACCAAACTGTTTGTGTCCTGTCCAGATGTGAAATTTCAGTAATTAGTCAATTCATTATCGTTCAGGTTTTTTTTAACCGTTCCCCCTCATTGATCCCCAGACTGTAAAACCCGTCAGTTCTCCAGCAGTGCATCGACCTCCAAGCCCAGCTCGTCCTCCTCTCTCAGCAGCAAGGAAAATGGAGGCACCAACGGACACAGCTCCTCTCCCTTTTCCCTCTCAGGTGGGACTCACATCAGTCACACCACTGTGCAACACAATTCTCTGCACTTTCTGCACACAATTCTGCACAGATGTCTGTGTTATAAGACTTAAAGATCCAGTTCAAAACAGACTGACATGAATTAACTTTTTTGCTAGATGAGTATACTAAAAACTAAAGAGTAGTTTGGCTGTTGCACCAAATGACCGTAAAACTCAAATAAAGAGCGGGTCTCAAATATTGGCTGGATCTCTAGCAATAGCTGGGGAGTGTGTGTGTAAGCGTAAATAAAGGCTGGTCCCCAATAAAAGCCAGGTAAAAAAAAATGGCAGAATTACCAGAAAATTAGCCTAAAATCTCATTAAAATTATTATTAAAATATCACCAAAAAGAGACGTTGCAGACGTTGTAGTGGAATATGCTGACAGGCTTATCTCGTTGCCATGGAGACAGGTAGTGGCACCGAAATTCATTAGACAAACGCGACTATGTACTATAGCAATATAGCATTGCACCCGTGTGTCAGTACGTGACAAAGAGCTTTTTTTTATTCACTTTTGTGGATTTGGCATTCGGTTTTGATGTAAAGATGCTTTGTTTGCAAGACTGATGACCAGTATATTCTGGTAGCCTGCCAGTATAATAATAAACATATTCATTATTATTATTATTAGTAGTAGTAGTAGTACCGTAGTAGTATCTGACATTTGTTGCCACTACGTAATATTTCTAGGCTATTAACCTAAAAAGGCAATTGTATAAA
The DNA here is from genome assembly GCF_048128805.1 of Centroberyx gerrardi. Taxonomy (NCBI): domain Eukaryota; kingdom Metazoa; phylum Chordata; class Actinopteri; order Beryciformes; family Berycidae; genus Centroberyx; species Centroberyx gerrardi. The sequence goes on from NC_136009.1 coordinate 19,609,092, forward strand.
TTTGAGCAGCACAATTCTTTACAGAATATTGGTAAATTATATCACTTTTAGCCACCTAGCACTGTGGACCTGCCAAAATAAATAATGGTCTGTCTCTAATAAAAGCCTGATGCTCTGTTTTGTTGAGGTAAATAAAGGCCTCTGGTCATACTTCATGCTCAACATCATATGAATATTAAACAGATTCTGCAGCTCTTCAAGCAGATCTTGTTCCTCACTGACCTCACACAACAAGAGTGCCAGTTCTCCCTCTGATTGAAAAAGCATTCTGGGGCTTACGGTATTGATTTGTTCTGAACCTGGAAGCTTTCAGAGCCTGTCAGCAGTGATCTCACATATTAATGTGTTAAGCAGTTGAGCTGCAGGGCTCATTGTTGGCATAACTCTTGCCTGCCGTCTCCTGACTACGACCTTGAGGTACATCCCACTCCCAGAAGGCGGCAGTCACGCTCACATAGGAGGCAGAGGGACTGGACACCACAATATCCCCCTTTCCTCTTCTACGCCAAATTACTTTGTTTATCTAGCACTCTTTAGTGAAAAGGAGAGTTATCATCTATTTGCTATTGTGTAATTGACGTGGGATACAGAAACAGATGGTTTGTTAGCATTAGCGATTTGTTTGATAGCAGCGTGAGGGCTGCAGTGACCGGTCAGAGGGATGGTGGGCGTTGTAAAGTCTCACGGTTGTTGAGGTTGTAGTTTGAGTTTTGAACTAAACCTCATCCCACAGATTTATAGCCACAGTTGTTAGTGGACAGGTGGACAGGTGGACTTCACATACCAGCATGAGAGGGAGAGATTGCATGGGGTATTGTTTGTGTTTTGATACTATCCTCCTGAATGTCCATCTCTTGTTTCTCCCTCCAGATTCTCCTCCCACCAGAACTACTCAAGCCTCCTCAGTGTTTTTTGGAGGTCAGGACCTGGGCAGGGACTGCAGTTTCCTCAAACCTCTGGCCTCCACACCAGGGACCAAGAGTCTACCAATAGGTGAAGCTCTTTTTCAATACAACCTATAGCTTGGCACTGGTTTATCAGTCGACTGATTTGTCTTTACCTTTTCAATTTAGACTATTATTTTGGTGCTATGCTAATATTCAACAAATCTCTGGTACTTTACTGTGGGTATATTATTAATCTTCCCAGGTAGATAAAATAAAAAAGAAAAACGCATGTGATTTCTTATGACCACATAGTTAAAATGCGAGTGACTCTCACATATTATTGGTTGCATCTAGGCTTTGACAGAGGTACTGGTAAGGATTTAGACACTGATAAGCCTTCGCCTTCATGTCGATGACACTTACACGGCCTTGCCTGCTTGCTGAAAAGTGTTGCTTAGCTACAGGATTGTTTACGTGGGTTCGCATAAGGCAGATGGAGCTGTGGCTGGCCATGGAGCCAAGATTAACCTCTGTTGTCTGCTTGTATGTGAGCATCTTTGCACACTCATAATGCGCACATATATACACAAACACACAAGCACATGTGCATGCATGCACACTTGCAAATATACACTGATCAATACTGAAGGAAGGAATTCTGTAATGACTTTTTAAGGCCTTGCTATCCATTAGCCCCTTTACAAGGTTGTGATATTGACAAGCAAGGGCTACACAACAATCAATGTTTTAGTGTAATGCATACACAGTGAATATGAGATTGGAAAATGCCCCATCAGCTTATTGACAATAGCCATTCGACTATAGGAAATCAATAACTCAGTGTTAGTACTGACTCATTTTTAGTTATTGCTCAGTCTCTGTAGACAAACATCCAAATACCTTTCATATTTTTCATGTTTATTTGTGGGTCTGTGCGTGTTTTTTTTTTTTTTTTCTGGCTCACAAAATATTTTTCCAGATCACTGTTCACAATCTAGGGTTTCATCTGCTAACAATTTGTTTTCAATCATCAAATATATAGTCTTAACCATTTTTGGTGTTTGTGTTAATGCGTGCATGGGTGTGCATTTGTGCCTGTGTGTGTGTGTGTGTGTGTGTGTGTCCAGTGCCCACAGCTCTGAGGGTGAACGGGCCGGTGAATGGCCTGGGTGTTGATGGGCGTCCTCCCTTACTGAGCCCCTCCCAGGTCTCCTTAGGGCCTCAGGGACAGGGGTTTCGCAGCGCTGACTTAGGAGACAGTCCAGGTCAGTCCTGCTCTATTGTTGGACCAGTAAAACCTCGAGCAACTTATGTAGAAATGCATGATATCTAATATGTGCAGAATCCAATTTTTTTGCCCTTTCTTCTGTTTTGACCATGTTTTATCTGTCATCTGTTTTAGCCTCTTCTGCCATGAACTCCGGCCCTCCGAAGAAGCGCCACCGGAGTTGGCACCCCAGCTCGATGGTGCCTGTCCCACCGACAGCCGTCCCCGTTCCAGCCATCCGGCCAATAGTCTGTTCTCCAGGTCAGTTCCTGAACGCAGACTGAACTCAGGCTCTTTAAGCCATAATGCACTCTGCGTGAGTCAGTGTGAACAATGTTGAAAATTGACCCTCTTATGTCATGTGCCTGCTTTTAGCTCAATTTGCTGTGTATATGTGTGTGTATGTGTACATACTGCATGTGTGGGTGTGTGTGTGCGTTTCTGTGTCCTTGGGAGCATAGGCTGTGTTGTTGACTACACTTGGTGCTCTTAGCCTCCCTCCCCCTCGTTTTGGGATGCGGACGCCACATCCGACATCCTCTGTTGTTAGGGATGATTCACCCAGCATCTCCATGGAGATAGGGCCAGAGAGTTTGTTGCAGAAATTATGAAAAATTGCATCATTGAAGAAGATCTCTGCCAGACTATGGTTATATCCCTCTTCCGTCAAATGACTTGGCTGTCCTGATTTTTTTTTTTTTTTTTAGATGGCTGTCTGTCTATGACCACGCTACAGCATCCGCAAATACCAATCACAATGTTTTCTGTCTAATGTAAAAATGCTGCAATCTTAGAACCACACTATTTATTTTGACTCGGGCAAAGCTGCTGTGTGACTGTAGACTAATCCTAGTATTGACAAGGCATTCCTGTATTCCCACCCAGGCTCTGTGCTAGCCATGTCCACTCCTCAGCCACCAGTAGCGGGGGTCGTTCAGCCGCAGCCCCTCACCGCTGGAGAGACGGTCATCGTCCCTGACAACCTGCTCAACACTTCAGGAGTTCGTCCTGTCATCCTCATCGGTACGATCTTCTTTCAGCTTCTTTTGCCTGGTGACTGATGCTGTAAAATGAGCATCGTCTTGCAGGGATTGTCAAAACAACATCAATCCATGACAGAGCACTTGTGTAGAGACCTAGGAACAGCTTACAGAGCTTCACAGTCAGTGCTGTAGTGGTAAATAAAAATTTGGGTAAACTATGACCCCCAGTGGGGCAAACAACTGCCAATACAAGCACAAATTAATTTATATTTTCAGCATTAATTTATGCTTTTTTCTATAAAAGTACCTATTATCATATAACTTGCATCCGTTTGATAGCATTTACTAAGATGTATATTATGAATTTACCTCATAAATATCAGTGTCAGCCCTAAAACGCTGGAAATAAAAAGATGGGTAAACTGAGTGTAGGTCCACTAAATTCCTGCTTATGGCTTGTCACATGTACATTCAACACTAAGAAAAGCAACATATTAAAAATATATTGTACTGTATAACGGAAATTTATTTTGTATGCCAGCTGTGTCTTATGGTGACTTTTTTTGCAGGGAATGGCACTTTACCCTATTTCTATGGGAATGTCGGGGACATAGTGGTGAGCCCCCTGCTGGTCAGCTGCTATAAGAGCAGCCAGCTGACGGAGAAAACTCTGGAGAACTTGGGCCTCAACAGCGGCCAGCTGCTCAGCGTGGAGACAATGATTCTGCTCACCTTACAGTATCTTGCACGCTTAGGTGAAGTGCAAACACACGTTCACACACAGAAACCTCCCTCTCCTCCACATTTCTGCTGAAACGTTGCCCTGCTCTACCTGCAAAGCAAATATCTAACCTTGGTACTAGGGATGGGACAGTATATCAAATCTAATATATCGCAATACAAAAATGTGACAATACGTATCGTGGGGCAGAAAAATGAATTGCGATATTAGCTACATTTTATTCTGCTGTAGTAATCACAAATGAGACAGCTTGCCCATCACAATTTCACAAGTTCTCCATCAAAATCTTTATATTATTTGCATCTTTAAATTGTTGTTTACATTCTAGCAAGCCAATTCCATTGATAGAAAGATTTGTGGGTCAGAAATAAACATAATTCTTCTTCATAAGTCATACTTTATCGTCATTGAAATTTTATTTATTACATCGTATCGTGGTTTTATCGAATCGTGAACCCCATATCACATATTGCATCATATTGTGAGATAAGCATATTGCCCCATCCCTACTATATATTCACAGTTGCACATGTAAGCTTCTGTATGTTGATTGAGGTGAATTACTGTATGTCCTTCTAGGAAATGATGAAAGTCAAGGTTTGAGAGTCTTTCATGTGCTAATCTTTGGTGTTTTCTCCTGCAGGCGCAGAGCAGATTCCTCTGCGGGAGGAGTTTGAGCAGATAGTGCTGAAGGCCATGCTGTGCTGTCCCGGGGGTCCCGCCATCTCCCCGGCCCAGCTGCCCTGGCTGGCTCGGCTGGAAGCCAGTGTCTCTGGTGGCAGCATCCAGGTTCTGGTTACCCATAACTCTTTGGGAGAAGGTATTTCTGAGTTGCTGCGTTCGCTCAGTGAGGGACCCCAGCACCAGCAGTGCCTGCCCACCTACGTTGTCATCATCTGTGCCTCCAAAATGAGCGGCAACGAGTTCTGTGTGCTCGTTCTGGGTGAGTGTTGCAGCCTGTGTCTGGATTGGTTATTACGTTAGGTATTATCACGTCATGGTATGTATGCTGAAGTTGCAATAATCTGATCTAACCCTATGTGTCGGACACAGGAAAGTACCAAGCGCGGGCCTTAGCCGAAGGCATGCTGACAACCAATGAGTTTCTGAAGGAGATCAGCTATGAGCTCATCACTGGGAAAGTCAGTATCTTGGCATCTCACTTCAAAACCACCTCACTAGGTGAGTGCTGGCTCCATAAAACTGACTGGGGAGGAAAACCACTGAAAGGTCTTTTCAGCTTTATGTGCCCGTTTTTCCGTTCTACTTGTTTAAGGAAAGTAATTGAAGAGTTATATTTTAACATACGATGTGTTCATGTGGGAGAAAAAAATATTACCTGACATTCATCATTCGGTATCTCCGGATAGTCGATGAAAGTGTGATCATTTTGTTGACCAATGACTTAAGTTACCATGTCCTTTAAAAAAGTGAGGTCATTTGTTTTAATTTTGTGTTATGAATCATTTTGTAAGAATAGGTAGTTATGTCACTTGTTTCAAACTGTAGATATTTCATTGTGGAACAAAATGTGTGACATGTATAATCTTATATTACAACTGAATGATGTAATGGTGTAAAATGAATGCGTCATGATGCTGCTGTGTCAGGCATGTACATGGTACATAATGTTTAGAAAATTCTGTAGAAGAACATGGTATCACACATCAATTTCTGAAGAGCTTTGTTGTTGAAAATCCTAAAGTGTGTGTGTGAGTGTATTATAACGAACGTATATAAGAGCAGATATTTGTGTATGGATGTGGTACTTGTGCCTGTATCTGTGTCTGCCCCTGACCATGGTGACCTGCTGTCTCTAGGGGACAACCTGGACAAGCAGCTGGTGCGGTACCAGCGCAGACGGAAGGGCCAGGTCATCCAGCCCTTCCAGGGCGATGTCACCGACCACATCCACTCCCAGGAGGCTGCCAGCATGGTGCCGCCCTCAGAGACAGGTTAGACTGCTCTCCACCACGCTCACTGGCTGACATTAACTAGTTTGGCTCAGCTGACAGGCTGTGGTAGAGTAAAAAGATAAAATAAAAAAATGACCTTTTTACCACCAAAAATAACTACTAGGCTATACATTTTTCGTAGAATTATGTCATCCTATCCATTTTCAATGCTATTTCATGTATAGAATCAGCTACTGTGTGTTAATTTATAACTCGCTCCCTCTTTTATACATTGGATCAAGTTTGTAATTCATCATGAAGTACAACAGAATTCAAATTACAAGAGAGCATTTTGAAGTGTACCTCCCACCCACACACACACACACACACACACACACACACACACAGACACTCTGTTTAAGCCAGAATGCTTCACATATTTACATTAATACTCAAGTAACATTAGGCTAGTTAACCATCCAGGCAGTTTGCAGAAGTGTAGATGCTACCACTTTGTGTAGTGCAGCGTAACAGGCAGCCAATCAGGCGACTGTTTGATACAAAGCTCCTGATTGACAGAGACAAAGTGCGAGGCAAAGACCACAGACTGTATATTACCGAGGCATCAAAATGTTAGCGTTTCAAAATGTTATCTGCCAGCATGGTGTGACCTTTACTGATTTTATCTGCCACAATTTTTACAGCCATTTGGCACTTGGTAGGCGTTAATTATGGACCTTGGCCATAGTCTTCTTTCACTCAGAACCGTCACTTATTAGAGAAAAGCTGCAGGTTTAACTCTGTTAGCTGGCAGTAGAACAGACAATCCCCTCAAAAACCCATTCAGTTTAACAGTCAATATATTCTCAGCAATATTTTTTTATTGTTAGTATCATTCTCCACACTGAAAACAGCTGTCACACTGGAGGCGCTTGTTATGAAACACTGTGCAACCATTTTAGTTGGAATGTGGGTAGATGAATTGCAAACTGCTCAACATGTCCTCCATTATATTGACCGTTATATTGATGCTTCAACCTTGATCTTCTCCGTTTACGTCTTACTAACAGAGCTGTTAAGCGAGGTCTTCCAGATCTACCCGCCCCAGCTGAGCGTGGCGCGGAGCCTGCTCTCCCAGGTCTGCTCCATCGCCGACTCAGGGAGCCAGAGCCTCGACCTGGGACGCTTCTGCAAAGTGGACTTCCTTATCTTGGTCCCGCCCTCTCATATTCTGGTGCACCAGACTGCACAGCGCATCCGACAATCAGGTATATTGTTGTTATATTGTAATTGTGTTGTTATACTGTTAGATTGTGTAGGAGGAGATAAGTTCTATCAATGTTGTTGTAACTCCTACTTGCCAACGATAGAGACCTCATAGATTACATAATGCCTTTTTAAAGTCACAATGAAATGGCATTTTGAGAGTGTCTTGCTTCCTTAATTTGATGGATTTTCTGTTGAAACAGGCTATTGGGGCGGGAAATTTCATGGGGAAGCATCATTCAAAAGTGTAAACGATCAGTTAGGGAGAGAAAGGCAGTTTTATTTGATAGGAGGGGTGGAGAGGTGGGATTGTTAATCTGTAATGGTTTTATTGGTTGTAATTTTTATGTACGCCTGCTGGTACACCAAGTAACCAGTAAATATACACTGCTTCCAGGAAGTAAATGTAATAATACAAGAACATAACTTAAAATAAAAATTGTAAACTGTATATTGTGGCATGGGAAATTAGCTAACAAGGTGAAACAGTCATATTTCATTTCATTGTGACTTTTAAGAGGTGACAAGAAGATTATGATCAAACAGCAGAGCCTCGTCCACGTTCGTTCATCATTCCTGTTTTTTTCTGTCAGGAGTGCTTGTGGACCTGGGGATAGAGGACGCCTCCTCGGCCCACCAGAAGGCAGACAAGTACGTGGTGCGTCTGGACGGAGACGTCCATGCCAAGATGGAGGCCTTCATGAGGAAAGTCAAGCAGAACCCTTACACCCTGTTTGTCCTCATTCACGACAACTCGCACGTCGACCTCACAAGGTAAGACGACCCTAGCAGCACTGGAAGTCTCACTTAAACATTGCTGAAGCGGACATTGTTTTGCACTTTTGATCATCTGTTAGCTGTGGAAAAAAAATTTGAGTTGTTTTGGCTACAAATCTAGCCTTGTCCTTTTTACATTTTGATTAAAGAGCAGTTCAGAGTAGAGAACAGATGCTAATAAGAGAAAACACATAACAGAAAATATCTATGTAACCTTGAATTTTAGAGGAATGTTGCCAAGGGAATAATAGAACAAAACAGATCCTTCCCACCTGAATTGTGACTATGTCATTTGCAACTATGCTAGGCTCTATTCATGAATCTACTGCATCACACCTTTCACACACCTCATCCCCCCTCTGCCTCTACAGCGCTCTGTCAGGCTCTGTGTGTCACGGGGAGCTGCAGGGTCTGGCTGACAGGGTGGTCAACTGCCAGGAAGTCCTGGACGCCATGAACCTGCTGGTCCTGCAGGTCAGCTGCTTCCCCTTCACCCTGCAGACCCGCCAGTCCCGCATTAGCATCCACAACGAAGTTCACTGGCCCTCCAACGAGAGTCTGGTGAGTATTCCTAACACTAGAAAGGCCCATGGGTTCTGGGCAGTCTAAGAGAAGGCCAACAAAGCCGCCTGATGAAGGGGGTAAATATAAATAGAAATGCTATTTCTATTTCTATTTTCTATTTAGAAAATTTGTTGTAAGTTGTAAGATTTGTTAAACCTCCCCATCATTTAGTGGCTTGCAGAAGCCAGTATGTAACAGCCTCGGTTTAGCTACTCCACCTGGTGGACTTCATCCGCAATTACATAAACAGGGGGGCAAGTGGGCACTTCTTCATTGCTGCTTGAGAGAAGCAATATTTACTGTTTAGTAAATATTTTTAGGATCCATTTCACCCATGATACATATCAACACTATCAGACTGTAATCAATTGTTTTTGCCATGGTTTTAGTTCATTAGATGCTTGGTTGTAATTGTATTTATATTAAAAGATAAGGGTTAGGGTTAATACCATCCACTGTTCTAAGTATATAAAACAACTTATTAACTTGAAGACCTTTCCCAGCAGTATCCCTCAGTAAGGCATTAGGCCATGCTATTTTATTCATTGTCATCATTTTACCGAGCTGCATTTAACATTACATAAAATCCTCTAGATGACAAATGCAAACACTTGTCTCAACATTCTCTCAACTTTCAAATCAAATGAATTTGGAAAAGACGGTTTTGGATATGTGTGTGCATAATAAGTCACACTGCTATTTGCTGAAATGCCCTTCTGAAAACACTCCATGAAATAATCAAATATAAATAGTGGATTTGGTACAGTATCATGATTGTGTAAATTAATAGACTATTTTAATAACTGACATTAAGATTGAGATTAAGATGGACTCTATTGATCCCTGAGGAGAAGTAAAGTAAAGGTAGATTTACAGATCTAGACAATTTTTCATTCCACTTAAAGAGCTTGCAGGTTTCAAATGTACATCTCATCTTGAGCTATTCCCATTATCAGATTCACTAAGATACTGCATGTGTAGAAGTCTGAGGAGTTGGTCATGGTGTCTCGCTGTCTTCCAGCAGGGGGAGCAGTCTCATAAGGAGTTGGTCTACTTTGGCCTGAGGGACTACAGCAGCTCCCTGCAGTGGGGTGTGGCCAGCCCCATTCTGCGCTGCGATGATGCATTCGAGAAGATGGTCCATACCTTATTGGAAAGGTCAGTATGGAGAAGTCACTGAAAAATCACTAAGGTAGAGGGCTAGTTGTTATCCAAGGTGAAGGCTTTCAGATTATTTTCTCTGGTTTTTCAACTTGCATTCCAGTAAAAGTTCCCAAAGTTTCAAACCTGTTCAGTTGAATGACTCTTGCCATCGTAAATTAGAAATCTCAAAATACACCTCGACTAACAACCTCTCCTGTTTATATCCCAGGCATCCCCACCTCCACAGCATGGTGATCCGCAGCTACCTGCTGATCCAGCAGTACACCGAGGCCATGATGGCGCTGACCTCCTCCCCGTCCCTGAGAGACCACATCACCCCGGAGACCCTGGCCATGGTGGAGGACCTGATCAGCGCCCCGGGCAGGGAGGGGTCCCAGGGCCGGGGCCACATGCTGCTGGTGCGCGTCCCCTCGCTGCAGCTGGCCATGCTGGCCCGGGAGCGGCTGGAGGACGTCAGGGACAAGCTGGGGCTGCAGTTCTGCTTCGCCGTGCTGCTGGGAAGCCCCGCCTCCGAACTCAACCTGCCCAGAAACTTCATCAGCCGCCTCAGGGTGAGCGGATAGGATACCAGAATGTGAACTTGGCTTCTGATGGGACACACACAGGACATTAATCACTTGTGCTTGTGTGTTCTCCTAAAAGTTTTAATATAAGTTACTGAGGTCTATTCAAACAAGATGTGATAAGGAAATCAGATCCATGAGTGAAGGACTGATTTCATTGGAATAGACATTAGGGTTTGAGCCATATGGGTTTTTGAGATTTTTGATACTGATAGTTTTGTACTAAAGCTGCAGATGGCCAATATTTTGCGCCAGTTTTCAATATTTAAATGTTTCCATTTCCATGCCAAAAATTTATTAAGCATTTCCTCCAGAATTGTATTCTTGTCAGGATGGAAAAGCCTCTGAAACAGCATTTAGGCCATCATGGGACACTAAAAATCTCCACTGAAAACCATAATAATGAAATTCTTTTAGGGTTAGTAGTTCTTTAAGGCAGTGAGACTCACCCCACCTATTTAATGATGTGGAAACTCTGGGATAGATTACTGCCTATAAATGAAGAATCAATTTACATAGAAACATTATTGAGCAAGTAAATTAATGAATAAAATAAAAAAAAAAATCATTGCAGATTTTGTAGACTTTTTATGTAGGTGTGGTCAGGAAGGAACCTCTGCATATCGGCAGTGGACCACAAGACTGGTTGATATCCGGTATTTGATAAAAGTCTAAAGACACATTAATGTAATAGATGTGTGTTGTGTTTTGCTGCAGGCATGGCGCGGCTGTGAGAATGAAGACTGGGTGCCGCACACCTATGAGGATCTGGAGGGGCTGCCTTGCATCGTCATCCTCACAGGGAAAGACCCTCTTGGAGAGACTTTCCCAAGGTGCCATAGTCTCATATTTCACATCACAATCCACAGACACGAATCAAACCTGATACTCATCTCATATTTTCATGTACAGTGTAGTTTGATGCTATCTTACTCATATAATCCCTTTTGATGTTGTATATCAACCTTGTTTTGTTTTATCCTGTGTTGTTTAACTTGTCTTAATACCAATAAACCAGTTAAAATGTATTGTGCAACTGTTGTACTTGGTGAAATAAAGCAGTTCTCATTCTGAATCTTCTTCCTCACGTTCTGCCTTTCTGCCCTTTTAGGTCTCTGAAATACAGCGACCTGCGTCTGATCGACTCCAGCTACCTGACGCGTACGGCCCTGGAGCAGGAGGTGGGTCTGGCCTGCACCTATGTGTCCATGGGCGTGGTCCAGGAGCCCAAGAAGGCCATGGCCCCCCGGGACACAGAGGGAGAGAAGGCCACCAGCTCAAATGATGCAGAAGAGCTGGAAAGACCGCAGAGCAATGGCAGTGCTGCAACCAGAACCTCCGGTGAGTCCCTGACCTGGGATACACAGGATTAAAAGTGCAATGTGTATATTTTAATATCAATAAATCACCACATACAAGACCATTGGGAAGAAGATTGGCAGCCTGGACTCCAGTTCAACTATTCTAATGGCATAGTTTCAGCTTCAGAATGCATATTGGCTGTTATCAAGGGCCGTTATCAGCATTTATGGGAAATGTGGTCTTAATTTTGAGAAACACTAGCACTAACAGTACCGCTGCAATGAGATAGAGGCTGCCAATTGTCTTGATCATGGTCTTTAAGGTAATTATACCAAGGTGTTGATGTTTAAAAATGCTACATGTGACACCTTTAATTGGTATCTTGCAGATTATCTTTGTTTGTATTTATCTTGCATTTATCGTGCTTGTATTAATGCCAAGCATGTAACCGATTCTTAACAACTCTTCTCACGTCTCGTTCTCTTCACCCAGGCTCTTTGGCAGAGAATGGCGTCAGTTCATCTGATGTGGCCGACTCTTCCCAGAAGCCCTCCACTTCCTCCTGCCCACCCGAGGGTGCCATCACCAGAGACAAGGGCACAGTAACACAAGGGTTCAAACAGGAGTGTGATTTCTTGGGAAGCCAAATCTCCTCCCATCCTTCCAAAGCCTCCAAGGCCCCTCCCTCCCTCTGCTCCAGCTCCTCCTCCTCCTCCTCCTCCTCCCCGTCCTCCTCTTCCACCCAGAGGCCCAGCCAGTCCACGCAGTGCGCTCGAGACTCGAAGCCCGCTCGCGTGTCGCCGCGGACGGTCATCATGTCGCGGGCGGCGTACAACCTGCTGGCCGGGGAGTCGGGGAGTCAGCTGAGCTCCTTCTCCCTGCTGCCTCACGCTGATGTGGCGTGGAGCAGCCCGCTGAGGCCCCTCATCACCCACAGCCTCCAGGGGGCGGAGCGGAGCATGTTCTACCGCCAGTGGACCATCGCCAGGCAGCATCATGCCGATTATGAAGCTCCCTCTGTGCTGCACCCACGACGCCTGCTGCTCAGCGGGCCTCCACAGGTAACACAACACAAATGCTAACTTCCCCTCTGTGTCACTAAAACGCTTCATGTGGATGACTGTATCACATATCCCCATATAGAGATGAATCTGTAAGGCAATATCAAACCATAAAGAACAAAGATAAAAAGAGGAGGCATGAAAAACTGAAGTGAATATGGGATGTAACTAGGGCTGCACAATTATGGTGAAAATGAAAATCCTCATAATTTTGTTAGATATTAGAATCCCGATTATCATTTGCGATGATTGGAGGAACAAAATGATTTATTGCACAAAAATTGTAATGGAAAAGGCATTATTTTATTGCATTTTTTGCATTTTATATCAACATCCTGACAATTTTCAGCTGTAGTTGGTGTTGTAAATGAAACAAAATGCCTCATGATCTTTGTTCCTTTGCTAGGTGGGAAAAACAGGCGCCTACCTGCAGTTTCTGCGTATCCTGTTTCGCATGCTCATCAGACTGCTGGAGGTGGATGTGTACGATGAGGAAGAGGTTCAGGAAGGTGAGGACCATTGGGACTTTCTGTTTCCTTTATTTGGTCTTCATGTGCTGTTTAATACATCCGATATATGATCAAGAACATCCTAAATAATAGATTGACAGTTCTCATGCTTTCACGTTCTTCAAATCTCCAGAAACATCAGAGGTTCTGACCCCAGTCAGCGTCCAGTGGCCTGACGTTGAGGACATTCGCAAGCTGCCCTTTGACCCCTTCCCCCGGGAGCCGAAGTTCAGGAAGGCCAGCCCTGTTTACACTGACAAGATGCCAAAGTGCTTGAAAGGTCAGCAGGAATATGTAGATGCACAGAGGCACAGAGGCAGTCACTGAGTTAAACATTTTAATCTGGGAATTCTATTGTAATTATGGCAGGGATGTAAGATGTTTATTTAATGTTACCTTAAACTATGAATATGTTTTGTATTTGGTATATGCAGATCCTAAACAAGGAGAGAGCCAAACGTCGGCCAAAAGAGAGACCAAGTCCATCCGTCTGAGTAGGTTTGCCGCCCACAACGCCTTTCATCACTGTGAACAGTGTCACCTCTACTGTGAAGCCAGTCCTGCCACACAGGTGAGTGCAGCATACAGGCTTATATCACTCCAACAATCTGACATACTCATGTGTTGCCTTGTTTCAGGTTGAATAAGTTCAAGCCTGCTCCCTTTATTATAAATGTACATACATATATGCTAACCTGTCAAAACACTTTGAAACCTGCTGACATTTCCGACATGAAAGCTTTTTACTCTCTGCAGTGCTGCCTCACGGTGATCTCTCTGTGTTAATAATGCATGTTGTGTGTGTGTGTGTGTGTGTGCTTGTGTGTGCATGCATGAATGTGTGTGTCTATGTGTGTGTGTGTGTGTCTGTGTGTTGTAGCTGTCGGAGTGCACCTTCCATGCCTTCACCTTCTGCTCCTCCATGCTGGGCGAGGAGGTCCAGCTCCACTTCATCATTCCAAAAGCCAAGGAGCAGCACTTTGTCTTCAGCCAGCAGGGCAGCCACCTGGAGAGCATGCGCCTGCCCCTGGTCTCCACCAAGGTTGGTTCAATGTATATATATGTACAGTATATATATACACTATCAGTCAAAAGTTTGGACACACCACATTTTTCTTTATTTTTACTATTTTCCACATTTTAGAATAATAGTAAAGACATCAAAACTATGAAATCACACAAAAGGAATTATGCAGTGACCAAAAAAGTGTTAAACAAATCAAAACTAGCTTATATTTTAGATTCTTTAAAGTAGTCGCCCTTTGCCTTGATGGAAAGGCAAAGGATTTGGAAAGAAATTCATACATAGGCATCAACTTCACTATTTATATTTGTCTAAGAAATACATTTCAAGCATTTAAGCATAAGCCTTTAGATCAAAATGCCTTTAAGATAATGAAAAACATAGTACATTCAATCAGGTGTGTCTTTTGACTGGTAGTGTATATGGGTGTATTTGTGTTTGTGCGTGGGTGTGTATGTTTACAGAGGGTGGGCTTGTAAAGCTGAGCCATCCAACAGAAATGAATCTTCTGAATAATTCTAGTCTTTAGTCTTCTATCAGCTGAATCTCTCTTTCTCTCTCTGTCTGTCTCCAGGACCCCGACCTGTTGAAGAGTCCCATCTTCACCCCCACTACGGGACGCCAGGAGCACGGCCTGCTCAACATATTCCACGCCATGGAGGGCGCCACTCATCTGCACATCCTGGTGGTCAAGCAATACGAGATGCCCCACTACAGGAAGTACTGGCCCAACCACATCCTGCTGGTCCTGCCTGCCATGTTCAACAGTGCTGGAGTTGGTGAGCAGCTTATATATACTGGTTTAATTGAATTGGCATTGGCTCACTCGCAGCCTAGTCATTTCTATTGTTAGGTCAAACAAACACAATAAACTAAATCTCTGCTGTGTTTTATACTGGATGCAAAAGGCCACTGTTTTCTATTTATTATGAAAGTATGCTGGAATAAGTATGCTGCTTCACCCAGTGACCTATCTCTCTCTGCCGATACTGAGGGATTTATAACAGTGTGTGAGCCACTAAGGACATATCTTTATTACAGTTAGTCACGTTACTCAGTACACAGCAGGTAAAAGTTTAAACGTGATTATAGCCAATGGGAGAGAGCCATCATGAATGAAAACACCTACAGCGCAGTCGTCTGATTTGTGACTAAGCCAATCAGGTGTGCTGCCTTTCTGAATGGGGTGTAAGTAAACTAATTTGCTGGCACTTAACAGGGCGACAGGTCAGAGAGTTAAAGGATAAATATAATGCAGTTTATTAGATAAAAGGCTGAGTTGGAGCTCATTGTCCTTGGAAGGACAGAGCTTGTTGTTTTCCGATTCATTTGTTGTGGGGCATCCATTAAAAACGTCTGAGATTTCTTGTGAAACTGCTTCAGAAAAAAGTCACAATCAAGATGGTCAAAAGGTTTTTCCTGCTCGTAAGGAGAGCCTTGACCCTGTCTCTAACGTGACCTTTCACCTACAAAGGATGTAGCGTCAGCCAGGCCACCTGTGGCTTCTAGGCCACATTTTCATAGACAAAGTAGCAATATCTCTGGTCAGGCTAGACCCAATACACATCGCTCTGTCTGTCTTCTTTTAGTGTCAAGTCAAACTCCACTGTGAAGTCTGGAAAGTTTAATGTAGCTGTTTGCTTATCTGCAAACATCCAGTATGTACTTCACAGAACATCAGTTTCGGCTTTTTCCAAATTGTTAGGGTACACTGATACATTTGGCATACATAAGCTCCACCAAGCAGCACTTATTAAAATGAAATGTCAACTTTTAAAATAGATTTGCCCTGCTTATTACCACTTGCCATGGTGTGTTTTGGTGGAAGAAGATTGTAGGTTTACTGTTAATTAAATAAGGGCTTCTTGGTGAATCGTACATATGCCGCCTTTACCAGTGCAGCCTAATAAAAGTATTATTCTGTGAAGTAGGAATGTTTGCCAATAATCAAAGCAACACTAAACTATGTTGTGTCTGTTTAAGGTGCCGCTCGCTTCATGATCAAAGAGCTGTCATACCACAACCTGGAGCTGGAGAGGAACCGTCTGGAGGAGCAAGGTGTCAAGAGGCAAGACGTCTGGCCTTTCATCGTCATGATGGACGACTCGTGTGTGCTGTGGAACACCCACCAGCCACCAGACTGCAGGTAGTGTGTTCACTGGTTTGATTGTTTATATTTGTCTTCATTTACTCAGGGGAGATTTACTGAACACACATGCTCTTTTCCAGCGATGCCTTGCTTCACATGCAGTTTTTCATATTCACACCATTGAACTGAGTCATAAATTACACATTATACAATTTTTTCCCCCACCTTTATTTGCTCAGGAGAGGTCAGTTGATATAGTTGGTTTCACACGTTCTGGACATTACAACTGCATATAAACACATAGGAAGACATACTCAAATTGAAGAAAATTAAACATATGCTGCTTTTTCCCCGTCATTTCCTATATAGGTAAGATTAGGATTTTTAAGGCATGCTGCCTAACAAGACTACTTGTCCCTCTCCTCCCTCTCACAGTGAGACATCAGAAGGAGGCCCAACCTTCAGCAACGTGTCTCTGAAGACAGTCCTGCAGCATATGGAGGCCACACCTAAGATCTCCCTATACGCCATGTGCGGCACACGCAAGTGGAGCAGCAGCCTTTCCCGCAAGCCCACCAGCCAGCCCTTCTCTCGATGTCACCTCCACGACTTTGTTATGCTGAATGTGGACCTGACACAAAACGTTCAGTATGACCTCAATCGGTAAGTCAGCAGCGGAGTGAGTCAGTCAGTCGGTGATGTGTGCAATCCATTATCTTCATGTTTTGACATTTTCCATTTTCTATGTCTATGTGCAGGTATAGCTGTGAGGAGGTGGACTTTAATCTGAGGGCGAACTGCAGCGGCCTGCTGCTGTGTCGCTTCAACTACTTCAGCCTGATGAAGAAACACATTCCAGTTGGGGGGCACAAAGATTTCCTCGTCAAACCTAAACTCATGGTGGGCATTTTGTTCACACTTCTCCCCATAGTCTCACCACTTAAATGCCATGGGTTCAAAACCTTCATTCATTTCGGTTACAAAACCACCAAAAGGTCCTAAGCCTTTCAGTGACTTCTCAGCTTTTTCTAATATACCTGATCTATTTAGTGTACTGCATGCTTTAAACATTACCAAATACTAAACTGCTGTATCTCGTTCCAGGAGATGGAAAACCCGGCTCCCATCAGCCCGTCCCAGTATGTGTGTGCCCCAGACAGCGAGCAGACCCTCCTGGCTGCCCCGGCCCAGTTCCTGCTGGAGAAGTTCCTGCAGAGCTGCAGCCACAGACTGTTTCCCAAGGCTGTGCAGAACAGAAACAACCCAGTTCTGTCCATCGACAGCTACCTCAACATCGGCCCAGAGGTAAGAGCTCCCTGGGGGACATAGGTAAAAGAGGCAGAGGAGACTATAAGCACTATTCTAACTTAAGACAGGAATATTGAAGAGGCCAAATTATTTAAAAAGAGATTTTTGTTGGATAGCTGGTGCTGTTTTTTATGCTAATAATGTGCTCTGGACATATTTCTGTACATTATGTCACCGTATTTTTGAACATTTCGCTGTTGTCGGGTGAAAACCTTTTATCTCCAAAATGTCAGCCTTTCACAGAGCAGAGGGAACAGAGAAAAAACAGCCTTGCTTCACATTGACAACCGTGCTTTTTGAGTTTTAAATTGGTTTTGAAAAGGTTAGAAGAATTTGGTAGAATTTTCTCAACCCATGGAGGAGCATGTTAGAAGGTTTTCACCTGACACTGACAATATGCTTCCATCTGCTTTGCTTGGAGAATTCTCATCTGCATCCATGCACATGACCTGTACATATTCCTGTACATATCTTGTATATGATGAATGCTAATAATGCATATTTGCCCCTAAAGACTCATTTGTGTATATAAGGTGAAAGCTGACAATGCACATCTGCTCACATATTTCTGTACGTTACCTCTATCAGTAACTCTAATGATGTGAATAGTTACAATGCATATCTGCATACCTAGACACATTTCTTGTATTTTTGTTTCCTCTATAATGGGAATAACCTGTGTTGCACACTTCCACACCCAATTCAACCTGTAAATCTGTCAATGAAGACACTTTACCTTTATTTATTTGCTGTATTATCAATATGTTCGATCAGTGGGATTACCTGTATTATCTTCAGTAATCTCTAAGTCTTATTCTTAGCTATATCCTACTCTCTGCTGCTGCAGCGGGCCTAATGACTCCCCACAGGGATCATTACAGTTTCATAATGGTCGTTTCATTAACTGTAATCTAAAAGATAAGCTGTTTCTGTTTTCCCACAGGTTTCTGTGTGCTACATCAACTCTCGTCCACACTCCACCAACCTGGACCACCAGGGCCTGGTGTTCAGCGGCCTGCTGCTGTATCTCTGTGACTCCTTCGTCGTCTCTGGACTCCTCAAGAGGTTCCGCTTCCTCAAAGGTGACCCATCGATATAGTAATAGTTATTGATAGTGCTATTGTGGCTGTTGTTGCTCTTGTATAATCTACTTCAAGTTATTATGTCCCACCACCATGTTGTATGGTATATGGGACATTATGTCATGGTGGCATCTGAACACAATAATTCAAGAACAATACAGGATAGAAACTTCATACTTACACCACAGGTACCTCCTGTAGAGTAGATGATCTGATTAGATTGTGGAGCACCTGGCTGTATAAATTTGCATATTAATGAGCAAAAGTGATTTTTTTTTTAAACTACTAGGCTATAACTCCTTAATGCTATGGAGTTCATATTAGTACCGGCCATTTGTTATGTGAAGACAAATATGTTGATGTAGAGATATTTGCTGATTAATGCATTATTTATCTTAATGAATGATCTCATTAGCATAAGTGGTTATGTTTAATATATCATGGTGATTATAGTGGGACAATAGGCAGCTCAAGTGCCTCTTGTTTTTATTGCCTGACAATTGTGAGGTGGAAAATTTATTTTGTTGAAAATTATTTTTCTTTGTAAGATTATTACTATCATTATCAATGCTGTTGTATTCTGATGGACTCTTCCGACATCTAAGTTTTGACCCTGACCGTGTCCACAGGTGCCACGCTGTGTGTGATCTGCCAGGACCGAAGTTCCCTGCGTCAGACCATCGTCCGGCTGGAGCTGGAGGATGAGTGGCAGTTCCGCCTGCGGGACGAGTTTCAGACGGCCAACTGTAGCGAGGACCGGCCCCTCTACTTTTTGACTGGCCGCCATGTTTGAACCTGAAACAGCCCAGGGCCCCTCCTCTCCCACAGAAACACAATCAGAAATGAGGATAGCCTGCGATTCCGAACCAGCCAGCAATCACAATTCTTACCATTCCCATGGAAGGTCAGAGGGGATATGCTGGAGCACAAGGCCCAAAGTGCCACACGAATGGACACATGGCCATCGAATGTGGCTCTGACTACATGTATCTGTACCGCCGCAGTGCACTGTGCCTGGCGCTGAAGCGTGTCAGTGCATGTCTTAACTCTTGCTTGTAGCTGGGCTTGTCCCCACCTGAGCTTGTTTGCAACTGAAAGAGACTTTGCTGTGAAAAAGGCACAGATGAAAATGAACTTCTTTTGTTTTGTTATTGTATTCCCGCAAAAACGGACGCTCTCCGATCGATAATGTGACTATTTGAAGATTGAATGTGTACTTGGACTGTGACTGCAGTATGTCCCATCCTGGACATACATGTTTATCTCAGGGTTTTAAAGAGAGATGAAAAGGGAGGTCGGTTATAGGGGTAAACCAACTGCTTTTCTCCTTATTCACCATGTATTTTTTTGTCATTACCCCATGTTGGTACCCCAGTTTGGCTCACCAAAGACATCTTCAGCTGCACCTTGCCTTTCTCCTATGCTTTCCTTGTCTCTCCCCGCTTGCTCTGCCTCTCAGACTCCGTGAAGCCCATCAACCATAAAGACAGCTCACTACATTAAAGAAATATAATGTGCATAGAGGTTGCCCAGCTATCATGGAGTGCCAGTGTATTGGATTTCTATCATCACTTTAAAGGTCTTAGAGGAGTATCAAATTCTATAAAGCCAGTAGGATTAAAACGAGTGGATACTGAGCTACAGTGCAGTTGCAAATGGCAAACCACTGCAGGGAATCCCTTTTCTCTCGTGCCTCTGTGATATTTATGTGGCATCGATAATCCTTCTGACAAAGAACTATATAAGTGCGTTTTAAGCTTTCAGATGACTTTCAAATGATTTTCAAATCTGAGTTGTGGTCTTTCAAGGATGTATAACATTTACATTGTAAGTATTATGGATTGAATATACAACTATCAAGTACGTTCAAAATAATTCAAAACCGATTTATGTGGTTCTTTGTCACAAGGTTTTCATTAATCTGTTGATATGTTGCTTTGGACGTATTAGCCAATCAGATGGGAGCAAATGGAAGTAAGAGGTGACTAGTTTACCAATCAAATATGTCCTAAATGACATATACTGTATTTTGCATATAGGCATCTACTGAATCAAAAGCTTTGTATTGTATGCATAATCCCAGTAACTCAGTAAATGCAATGTGTGATGCAATGTAATGAGCAAGCCTCTTCACTGCCAAATATACTGCTATTGACTGTGCCTGTGATTTCACCTCCTATTGTAATATGTTCTGTGGCTGATTGTATTGATGGTCTTGGCCACCACCCATACACCTTAAACTCGTAATACAGCTTGTGCCGGCTTTTGCCCCCAAAACAAAGGATAATCAAAGAAAGGTTATACACTGTCAAAAGCAGACGACCAGGTCAATTCATATACTTGAAAGTGGAATGTTTTTATATGTTACTGCACAGGGTTGTCCAAAGAATATGCCTTAAGTGATGCTGTTACACAGATGTCACTGTTTAGCTCAAGTCACTCATTTTATGGACCAATGAGAACGAAGAAACCATTTAACTATGAGGGGAAGAAATGTTGTTTGTCTGATTGAAGCAAGAGAAAGATGAAATAATTGGATGTAGGACTACTGTCTGTTGTTTAAAGCTTTGTTTACATTATTAATATATTCTATCAACCCCATAACAACTGAGGGGTTACTGATATTTTTTAGTCTCGTGTAACTTTTACCATTATATTTTGGTCATAATGTCTTTTCTGCATTTTGTGTTTTGCAAAGGCAAGAAGAATCTACCTAGATGTGTTCTTACCATGTGTTTGTATCCCTCCCTATTCTTGTGTTGGATTTTTATTGAAAATGAAAATCAGGTCCATGAGGGATTCTTATTTATTTGACAAGCATTTTGGACTGATAATCATATTGAAGTGTAATATTTGATTGCATGCTGAGCTCGCTTAAATCAAGGGAGTGTGTCCTCTTCGAAACCATCCATGAAGGCTTTGCACAAGACCCAAGCGAATGATTCTTATATCTACTGAATGTTATGGGGGTAGGAAATGTGAACTTGCACTATACAACTTGCCAGCAGCAAAAATATTTCCCAATAAGCAAAACAATGAAATTAAGCTCCCCAAACCCAACAATTACTCCGTATGTAAAAGACAGACACTGGTGATCAGAACCTTTCATACTCATCAAACTCCAATGGCCCATAGAAGGTGTCTTTTTTGATAATTAGTCGAACACCTAACCTATTATGCAACTTGCTTCTCACAATCTTCACTGAAGTGTCAACTGTTGTGAGTTGTGATAACTGTGTGCAGCCCAGTGATGCCCCTGGCGTCTGGGTGATCTACCTCATGTTTACCATTGTGGTTGCAGGCTGTGAACATATGACTTTGGAGCCATGCTTTTGTTGTTGGAAATTTATGAATGTAATAAAAAAAAAACGATGTCTAAAATAATTAGGGTGTTATTGTGTTGTGCTTTCCCGTGAAGCAGGTGAATATTTGAAGAGATGAAAAGGTGTGTTGCAAATGCATGGTTAGAAAGCTTAAACAGCAGCGTTAAAAATGCATGTGCGGCCCTGTCTTTGGCCTGTGATTAATAATCCTCTGTGCACATACTGACTGGAATAATCTGTTCCTTACAAAAGATTTGGGCCTCTAGCTTGTTGTATATTAGCAAAATCTCCCTCTCTCTCTCTCCCTCCCTCCCTCTCTCCTCTGTATGTCTGCATTTCCATTCAATCCCACATCCATCGTTTGTTTTTTTTTGCAACACAGTAAATCCCAGTATCTTAAAATCACATATTCTATGCCCACGCTGATTTTTCAAGGACCTCCTCTTCTGTTAATTCTCCCATCTCAAACACCTCTGTGAAGCATCGCCCTGCTGCTTCAGCATAGGCTGCAGCCTGTAGTATGTCCCCAGAGTTTTGCCTGGCCACCTTTGCAATGATTCAGAATGACCCACTCGTTGTCAAGAGCGTAGATGGCTTTTTAATGGATGCGGGGGGGCTTTTCTGGCTTCACTGTAAGGGCACAGGGGCATTGTTGGTCCGTGGACGGTACTATTTTAGCTCCTGTAATATTAGAACACACTTTTCATCAACCTCCAACCCCTGTGTGGTCTAACACCAGGCTATTTTCAGCCAGCTGCAGTCAGGCTGGGATAAGGGAGAGGAGGCGAGAAGCGCTGGCATGCTGATTCCTGCACCTCATAATTACTCTTCAGGGAAAAGTAGCAAGATATTGTGCACAAAGCCAAAAGAGGCTCTTCTCTCTAAAGACTTTGGATGCCCCAAAGCGGTTCATTTGTGGCAAACTGGGGAATTTCAATGTTTAAAAAGAGGGCAAGGGGTTAATTGACTCCTTTATGAATACAACCATACAGTATGTAGGCCTATAGAATGTCTTTCTTTGGCAGCACACCTTCCTCTCAGATTATGTGGATAGTTATGATGTAACTGTAGATACACCTTCTTTTCCTAGATCATTTTTTTTTCATCTGCGCTTTTAGCTGCTTTTACCACAAAGCCTGAGAAGGAAAAAGACAGAGTGTCTCCTGATAATTCCCTCTGACATATTTTTTTTCAGTTATTCAGTCCTCAGGCAATGTGGTACTTAACATTAAACCACTTTCAAACACTGACATGATTAAACACATGTTACTGTGCCACACTACTGTAAAAGAACACATTTTTTTTTTCTATATTTCATCTGAACATGTAGAGCGCTGCTGGCTGAGTGAGATCCATCAGATGTGGTATATTCACACACATAAGTAGAGATACTGAAACATCTGTAATGGAGGGATTGTTGCGACAATAACATCCATTGTGGTAGATAGAAACCAAGAGTAAATTACTCATCCCTCCTGCCAATCCACTCTAATTACTCTTAGCCTTCCATAACCATCAAGCTGAAACAAACACCCATCTGTCTGTGGGCTTATTGGGGGGGGGTTGGGGTGAAGGTGAGGAAGTGGAAGTGGAAGGCTGGGGATTATAGTTTGCCTTTGGTAGATCAGATCCACTACTGCAGCAGAGCATATCCTATCAGTGGCTGAGCCCAGGAGCGCGGAGCGAGTCGATTCCGGTGACTAAAACCCAGTGTTGCCGCATGTGAAGCAAGAGAGAGAGAGAGAGAGAGAGAGAGAGAGAGAGAGAGGGAGTGTGACAGATACCTCCTGACCCTGTGACACACTGGTCATATGGTAAGCTAGCTGCACTGGAAACCTGTCAAATATCTGGCCTTCGGGGGACGCTTCAATGTCAAAGAGGGTGAAGCCCTCTGTGGATGTGAGCTTAACGCGTCATGTGACTGATGAGCTTCTAACTGAGCAGTCCGGAAGCACTCTTAACAGGATTGCTGTGCTTTAGCTAAATGCATAAAAACCACACTGATAGAAAGAGAGGAAGAAAGAAAGAAAGAGAGAAAGAAAGAACGAAAGAAAGAGAAAGAAAGAGAGAAAGAGAGAACAGAGGATACCGTTGATGCTGTACAACACAGAATGAGAATTGCTGACAATTGGCCATTGCAGTCAATTATTCTAAGCCACAGTACATGGTCAATCAAGCAATCCAATAGGCTGAGTAGAGAAAACGCATTACAAGCAAAAACACTGGAGACTGCAGACAAATGGACCTATACTCTATTTAATAATTTATTAAATACAGCATAATACACTCATGTTGATAATGTGCATATACTAGTACTTATACTATACAGACATTTTTTTAATTTTAAAATCTTATTGCTGCACATGTGAAATAGAATGTATTTTTTTTTCTTCTTTTTATGTAATATATAAAATGAAATTCAATATATACTATGAAAAAAAAACAAAAAAAAACACAAACATGTCCCTTGTGCTACAGGTTACGAAGTGTTGTTAGTCGTAAGGTTCAGGACATGATGACGTTGATGAGACACATGCTATTCAAATGGACACTTGGCAGAACAAACGAACACCAAAATTCCACAGGAACAGGAAAATCAAAATCCCTCACGCAGTGCCATCGCTGAAAGCCAGGCTGCCAGTTCTGTTCCTGCTTCATCAATGCCAACTCATACGCGGTAGCCAGCTCCTTGATCATTGTTGGCTGAAAAAAAACACAAAAGCCTGGCAACCCGGTTCCATTCACGATACTACGCATCTCGTAAAGCACCAACAACCCCCTTTGTACGCCTTCTTTTCCTTCTTATGTGCATTACTTCATTCACATCACTGTATCTAGCACCCTCGGACGTACGAACAGGTTAAGACTTGGTTAGATCCCCAACATCACGACAAAGAAAACCTTGTGGAATTTCAATACTGGCCCGCTCAGCCTTTGGGATATACTTCCATATATCTAATGAAATCAAGTGCCTTGCATTAAGGAATTAGAGGCATGGTAGTATCAACTAAAATAGTGCAATTTCACATTCCTTGTCATTAATGAATTATTTTCCATATCATACATTTGTAGAACTATTTGGTGTGCGTAAAGGTAGAATGTGTGAATAAAAAGTGCATGCAGAAGACTTCAAGAAAACAGATTATGTTGACTGGCAAGTAACATCTACCTTAAAATGAGCAAATGAGCAAATATTAACTGAAAGAGAATGACAGTGACAAAACTCTTCACAGGAAGGAAGTATGAGTAAATAAATCCCTGAGGGCTAAAAATCCTACTGATATGAGTTGTAAAGGATGGATGGAGATGGTTGAAATTACTCATGTTATACAGTACTTCTGTTAACTTAAAAAACAAAAAATCATTGCACAAGGTAATCACACAATCTTTTAGCTAGCTAATGCAACTAAACAAGATGAGGGCAGATTCAGCTTTTCAACACTGACAAGAACAGCTATGCTTGCTTTTTCAATAAGCATACCATTGATTGCATGGCTACATACATTGAGTTATTAAATGTATGGAGGAATAAATAAGCGGATGTTGAATGTTGCACGAACAAATGTTTGCATTCAACATGATGTGCCCTTCAAATGAGAAAGAATGTTTTTTTGCTTGTGGCAGAAGATTGGGAAAGAAGTGGAGAGGGCAATAATGAAAGGAAGGAAGGAAGAAGGGAAGGAAGGAAGGACATAAAAAAGAAAGGCATAAATGGATTAAGTAGAAAAGGAAGTGAGGCAGAAATGGCTTAGGTAGAGAAGGAAAGAAGGAAGCAAGGAAGTACGGAAGTGAGGCAGAGAGGGATTAGGTAGAGAAGGAAGGAAGGAAGGAAGGAAGGAAAGAAGGAAGGAAGGAAGGAAGGGAGGAAGGGAGGAAGGAAGGAAGGAAAGAAAAAAACAAAGGAAAAGGTGATTAGGTAGAGAACGGGCAATTTAAGGAATAAAGTAAGGATGGAAGGAAGAGAGGTAGGATGGAAGGAAGGAAGGAGGAAGTAAGGAAGGAAGGAAGGAAGGAAAAAATCAATGCATAAAGGGATTAGATAGAGAAGGAATGATGGAAGGAAGGAAGGAAGGAAAGAAGGAAGGAAGGAAGGAAGGAAGGAAGGAAGGAAGGAAGGAAGGAAGGAAGGAAGGAGAGAGAAGAAGGACAGAAGTCAAAGGAGAGGAAGAGGTTTTGGAAGTTGTCTTATCAGGACATGTCTGTGAGCCGGCTGCCTTGCTCGATGACCGCCTTGGCAAACTGCTTGAAGACCCGGTCCATGTAGGTGCTCTGCCGAGGCCACAGGCCCTCGAGGAAACCAATATGGCCGCCGTGACATGTGATGAGAAGGGCCAGGTTGGGGTTCTGCTTCACAGTCTCCACTGGGATGGCTGCAGACAAAACAAAGCATTCAGGTCCTGTCCTCAGATTTTAGGACTGTGGACTAGTTTTCCATTCCTAATGCCGCCTCATTATTTCTTTTTCCACCCTCTTTTAAAGATACGGCTTGATAGTGTAGTAAAGTTGTACAGGATAACTTGTTTTTTAACAGTTGGTCTCTCCTCTGGTATCAATTATATATGCAGACGTGCCGGTGGCTGGGACTCACCGTGAGAGGGAGAAAAGACGTCATCAGCAGCGTTCAGACACAGCATTGGCACCTGCACAGACTTCAGCCTGTGGATTGGACTGGCATCGCGGTAGTAGTCGTCATTGGTGGGATACCCAAACATTATGGAGGTGAACCTCTCGTCAAACTGGCGGATGGTCTTTGCCTGTACGGATCGGTTAACATACAGTGAGGTAAGTAAGGCAATCTTGGTTCAAATGACAGTTACCTCATGGGTTAGTAGTGTGTCGCTGAAAATAATCCCTACCTTCATGACGTGATCTATGTCGTAACTCTTCTCAAGCACCGGTCTGTGTCTGGAGGGGAGAAAAAACACAACTGTCACCCGTTGCTGACAGGGGAAATGGTTTGCGTAGCTCTATTAATGTTTCAGCAACACTTGACCCATGGAAAAGTATTGCAAATATGATGAAAAAGTAGAGTCTGCACAACTGCAAATCAGCTCCCAGTGATTTATTAGTCATCATTGGGAGCTGATTTGCAAGTGTGTGCACTCTACTTTCTCATTGTCATTTTTTCTGTCCTGCACCTGCGTTGATTTATTTGCATGTGCATGTTCTACCGTTCTTAAAGTATTGTAAGTGCACAGCAACACTTCATGAAAGTACTTCATGTAAATCTCCCTCATACATAATGTGCTTACAGGGATGTAACACAATGAAAGTACAATTAAGTACAAGCTTCTAAGTGGTACTCTTATTATTGTGCACATATATTACCACAGGTTAAAACACAGGTTTTTAAATATTGTGGGTTTTTTTCATCGGGTAACACTATAACTACTACTACTAGTATTAAGCCAACCCTTTTAGCATCATATAAAAAAGCAAATATGAAGGAGGGACTGAATTTATAGTGTAAAATAATGGCAAAAGGCAGCAGAGAGAGAGCATTCCTGGAACGTGGCCAGACTAGTTATCCAAACTCTGTGCCCCCAAACTCCCAGCACCCTCGCCCCTGCCGCCACCATCTGGGCCGGGCCGGGCCGGGCCGGGTGCTGGGTGCAGGGCACTAGTGGCTAATCTGGGTTAATCCCACTCTGGTCCCAGCGGACCTGTCTACAGAGGCTTGCAGGCAGCTGGTGAGGTAGGAGTTGAAGAGGAAACGGTCCAGGGGTTTCTCCAGCGAGGCGGTGCACTCGAACACGTCCCAGCCTGCCGAGAAGACCACAACCCCCTTCAGACAGGTTTCCCGCCCCTTGCGTCCCAAGTAGTTGGCCAGCATCATCCTGAATATGGAGGGACAGAGGGGACAGAGGATGGGACAGAGGGAGGGAGGGAGAGAGGGAGGGTGGAGGGATAGACAGGGGAAAAAGAGAGGGATTGGGAGATGTTCCATTTTTGACCAATCCTTCACTTCATGGGATTAGCGCTGTGCAGCAAAACACCATCTTTGGCATGGGGCACTGACAGGCTGAACTACTGGAACGATATTAAAGCATGCACATGTCCAAACCGACGTCCAACAACAACTACAACTAACACACAACATCCATAACAGGCTGAATATATAATATGCTTTGATTTAAAGCTGCACAAGGCAAGATTTTTACACAAAAAGACATCCATCTTATCAGCCTAAATCACAAAGTGGGGATACAATAGAGAAGAGAGTCCAAATCCCCCATAACTGAGACCCTGTAGATTTATTATTTATCTATTTGCCCATATGAAATTTCTAATAAAGTCATTTCTCTGCCCACAGGAAATATTGAATCAAAATTTGAGAGCAAAATACAAACTGTTTCGCTCTGTCCAGATAAAGCTAGACTCACCAACATTAGATCTTTTGCCTCTCTTGTCCCTCTGGAAACCGTTAGTGCAAAGCGATCACAGACCCGGCCAGGTTGGTAAACACGAGCGTACTGTGTGCAGTTTACTAACATCAGGTTACATAAATTCTAGGTAAGTCCAAATTTTTCAAACAGTTCCCTCTTGCTGGCATGTGGAGCTGCCAATGTGCGAAGTTGCCTCGTGCAGCTTTAAAGCCACATTCTGGGATTTGTTAGAGATATCATGAGCACTAAATGGGCTCATTACTCATTCCAGCGGCTGCACCTCACTGTGAAGTGACAGGTCAGTATTAACAGTCTTAGTCAGCTGGTAGTGAAGCGCTCCATTACCCGCCCATGGAGACTCCGGCAGCCATGACTGGAGCAGCTTCGTTGGTCCTCTGGATGTGCTCGATGACGGCCTCCAGGTCCTCTGTGTTGGCAGCACAGTAGGTTCTGGGAGTCTGGGTGGGGCGGGAAGACAAGGCAGTCACTCTTTCTTTCTCTCTTAACACTACAGCGAGAACTAGACTTGGAAAAACATCTCAGTAAATTGAAAAAAAAAAAAAATAATGAAAAAAACTGAGACCAATCTGATGCCTGTCTCTAAAACTGACTGAAATAAAAAAAATAAAAAAAATATATTCTTTGCAGTTCTCCTTCTATCTTTTGACCATTACTTAGAGAGGACGGGAAATGTTCCTCAAGTCATGAATTAGCCCAAATCAAGTACTGTATTAAACTACTACAGCCATCCAACTATTTTCTGTGGGTATATGCACAAATCAGAATACTTCTAATAATTCTACTCTTATCCTACCCCAATAGCAATATTCAGACACAGAATGGGAGCAAGAACTGGGCATATCAACTTACACCACTATAGTGGGGTAGAATTTGGAAACACTCAACATCACTGTCCAAATGTGTAATATTCTGAGAAATACAAACGGAAAATATTGCATAGAGCACACATTACCCCCTCTAGACTTCCTAAATTATAGCAATGGGCGCCCTTGCAACAAAACGCACAATTCTTTTGAATTGGAAAGTCAGGAAAGGTAGTTGTTTTAATATGAATAAGTCGTTGGAGGATTTCCTGAACCTTTTAAGCATGGAAAAGGCAGCATCCTCTCTCCAATCTTTTGATCGGGGAGGTAATGGCTTATGGAACACAATGAGGTCATTTCTGGACTCACAACATTTTGCACTTCTCCCTATATAACCCAACATGGACTTTATTGGACGCTTTTGTTTTGACCTGCCTTTGCAGCAGTGTAATAAATGGGGGAAGGGAGGAAAAGGGGAAAAAAATAATAAATAAATAAATAAATAAAAACCTAAAACATTCATTTGAAAATTAAGTGATACTAAAAATGTAAAAGTTTTAAAAATAAAATAAAAACTAATAGTAATTGTAAAACTGTAATAACCCTGAAAGGGATTATACTGTATGTCTGTAAGTCAATAACACACTATGTTGCAGCACTTTGCTTTGCTTGGACCCAGCTGGAGAATATTAACATACACACAGTCTCCCTCGCTACATACTATGAGTAGTGGAGTGTATTTTCATTGTGAGAAATGTGAGGCCTCATACTACAAATGGCTGAACCAGGAGCATTGCTATTTACAGTAAGAGATGAAGAAGTACTAGATAAAGTGGACCTAAAGACTACATCAAGCCCTCTATTAGGCTGCAGAAGAACCTTTCTCAGCTAATGGTATTTTCCAACATAAAGACGATTGATTAATGCAATCATTCTTCTGATTCTGTACATTAATGCAATATCTTCTAACAGTAAAATTAACATATGGATATGGTCACCAAAGTTAGGACTGATAAAAACACAAACCATAATGACGCAATGAATCATTTCTATTATTGTGACCATGATTCGTTTTTTTTTTTTCAGAGGACACTATGAACACAGTGCAGCAAATTGCTGCTGTCTTCATGAGCTGTTGTATTTTGCATAGCCACAGGTGGGAAGCTCTTCTCCAGTCTGATGGATGTGTCACATGCTAACACTCCAGAAAAGCAAGCGTGACAGTGAAAGACCAGCCAGGGAAGAACTCAGTATGAGGCTCAACGTCTAAATCTGTGCATGTTTATACAGAACATTTACACAGAACTCTATGATCTATATGTTAAATAAAATGTGTTTTGCAGTACAATGTTTGAGCAACGATGCCACTTTTCAGCTAATCTTGATAAATACTGTGTTATTACTGTTTAACAGGGAATTTCTAGCTAAGATAATTGCACTATGAAAACTTTACAGTGGTTTATGCCGTTGGGGAAATGGGGAAAATCCCTTCCAACTTGAAACAATTTGTCAGGCAGAGCAGGTTACTTAACATAGGCTACACAACAAATCAGCTCTTACTTGGAGGAGTCTATTTAACAAGGCCCATTTCTCAGGATGCTGTTGACTCTCTTGAGCTACGGTGCTTCATTAAAATTCAAGCAGAATCTCAAGGCAAAGTAAATTCTTGTTTTCTACACTCCAGTTACATCCCTCTGAAGTTGTGGACTTCACAGTGACGCCACCACAGCAGAACTTACTAAAGCACACTGACTGACAAGCGCTGAAATCTGTACAAGGTTTTCGGGGAAATTCATTTAATCTATATTCAGATCTTTGAGCAGAAGTAGACAGCCAACAGTTAGGATCTAGATACACATTTTAACTGACTCAACTTATACTGCAAAGCTACTGTATAGCAAAAAGTACGGTAATTGCTCTTCACAAGGTCTAGAATTAGGGCACTAGCACTTAGAAGAGTCTTTGAAGCGGGGGCATCTTTCACACAGCAGGCCATTCTACAGCACTGGCCTATTTAAACAATGGACAGTATTCACACTAACCGGCCACAGAGGAAACATTCACAAGAGTGTATAAATGCTAAATAATTTGCATAAAATATAGCACAATTCCCCAGCTGAAACGAGGGAGAAAATTCCCTCCTTACAACCACCACTTGATACAGTGCCAAGGTTACAGAACTCAAAACCTTTTTTTTCTTAAATTTGAGTACAGCTGAGCCCACCAAATTCTGGATATGACCTAGAATACATCTTTGAATCAACTTCAGCAAACTGAGTCACATTCAACACTTTGCTCAAGCACCGCATTCACTCATTTTAGAGTGTCTTTCAGAATAATGTGCAGCTGAGGCCGAGTGAGTGAATACGAAGACACAGACAGTGGCAAGACATAGACCAGCCATTGATTCAGATTAGCATTTATCAAGAGGAACATTGGATGGATTGTGGGTAAACCTTGCCTGTAAGAAAACACCATTTGTGCACTGGATGAGATCTTTGCGTGACAGTGACGGTATGATTAGATCAGGCCGATGCTGTCGCTTGTAAAGACCGTGCCTCTGTTCAAAAGCGAAGGCGTAAAGACAGAGAGGAGAGACATGAAACGCAGTGGGCATACTATGTCCAAGAGCTCAGGCTCATTTTGTTGGCTAAATATAACTGGGAGCAAGAGGACGGATAAAGCCAGGTGTCAGAACTGCACGTGCTCGACGAGGTCATATTTCTGTGGATCGGCATTAAAATACACTATCTATCCACCTGCAACTTAATCCCTGCAGTGTAACAACATTGTCTGTGCAGCGTCCGCTTAGGCGGCTCCCTGTGGGCTGCGTGACACGTGTGCAGCAGACATGCTTTGAGCCGGATGAAGCACTGAAAAGGACAACTCTACTAGGAAGCTGTCATACTGACAAATGGAAAAAGCCGACTGCCACTGGCAAGTCCCTTTTGTCCTTTTTACCCCGTACACATGTCTGCCTTTCTGGGTAGGGACAAAACAAAATGGCAAGTAAAGAATTACGGGTGGATAAATCTAAGCCTAATTTGTGAGAAATGTTCAATTCTTACCAATAGCGTTTCACCGGAGACCCCTCTATTGTTGAACACCACACACCTGAAATACACAAAAACACATGTTCTCATCAATTCTTATATTTCCTAAGTGATTGCTTGAATCACTACATTCTGTTTTTGTAACTCTTTATAGTAAACGCAAGGCTTTGCTATTTAATCAAATGCAAGCGTGCATGGCAATAGTACGTTTCTAAGCCTGGGTGAGCTTGTGTGTTTGTCACTAGTAAGTTAACTGACTTCCAAGAGAGCGTCCAAAGGAACACAGTGCCCCAAATTCCTTTTTACAAATGTTCTTCACTTTAAAAACCACTGAGCGGGGAATATGATGAGATATGCAAAGAGGCACAGCTGTGTGGATAGCATTCTGTTTGTACTGTAGAGCAAAGGCATCAGCATCCCTCCTCGCCCCACATCTCTCGCTAGTCATCTATTATCTGGTGGAGTCAGACCTGCTGTTTCTATCGGTGTAACTCAGCAGTAGGGCGGGGCTAGATAGGGTGCTGGGTGAGGGGGGGGCGCTTATGTACACTCACTGCAGCATAGACTAGGAAGCTGGTCTGGGCTAAGCTGCAAAGCTTGTACCAGGATAAGCTGTAATTCATTAAGCTACATAGACAGGGGCGAGGGGTGGAAGATGCTGAGTTTGCCTGCTCTCTTCCCATGCCTTCCCCCGGTCTGGCTGAAAGAATGAGTGCAGTGAACACAGAATGGGCCTTTTGGAAAGGGAGACGGGGGAAAAACTGCCTCCCTCTGCATCTTCTTGAAGCTTGTGCAATGTTTGGCTATTTACAAAGGCAGCGCTGGACACAGAGAGCTTGGCTGCCCACTTTCTTTGTGCGCTTGCTCACCTGAAGTAACCCCTAGCCCCACTCACACATACACCCATTATATAAAAGTCACAAGATCATTACAATAGCGGATGTTGGGTTTTACCTCACAAGTCGATATCGGAATCATTGCTAGAGCAATTATTCTGATTTGTGACTTGTACTGATTAGAAAAAAAACAGTTTTCTACATGAATGGCAAATTAAAACATAAGGCACAGAGTGTGTCAATGGCTCTGTGTGCACAGTGCTGGACTGGAGCCAGTGTCTCCGGCCAAGGCCACCCACCTATAGCCCAGATCCCGGCTCTGTTGGACCATGTGTAGGATGTAGGACTCTCGGCTGGTGCCGGTGAGGCCGGGGAGAAGGAGCACTGTGGGTCTGGTGGCCGGGTCGGGATGAGAGGGGCTGTCGTCGTTGTCAAACCAATCCAAAGAGATCTGTCCTCCATCTGCTGCCTTAATGAGCTCACTGCAGAGACAAGCGGGACACACAACTCAGCAACAAAGATCTTTCCGACCATCACCTTCTATCCCTCCGTATCTCCCTCTATCTCTCTTTCTCTCTCAAACACATACACAGGTCCAAACTGCTATGAACGATAAGTACAGTGCATCATATTAAATGGTGGTTTTCAACTGTTAAAATCTACCTAAACTTACAAACATCCAGCAGAAACAAACGTTATTCTTTCTAGTTCAGTTCTCTGCACAATTACATTTTCAGTTTAATTCCAGGTAAAATGATGTCTCCAGTGTATCAATCACAAGCATTGTCAAAGGGAATTTGATATATCAGTAGAGAGGTCCCTGTGCACTGCTCGCTGACAGCTGCTTCATTTCCCTTGTGATCATCCTGTCAGTGTGCTTTGCAAGACACAGCAAGTTAAGATAAGGAGGAGGGCATTGCACCAGTGGATTCTTATGGTGAATCAATTTCTGGGCTACAAACCTAGCCTGGCAGATGAGGTCATTCAGTCCCAGTGCTATCCATCTTAAAACCTACAGTGCGCACACACAGCAGTGAGCCAACTTGGCCAGCCTGTGGTAGAGACATCGGCATGAAATTACAGAACCGCCATGAAATATGCACCTGAGGCTAGACTTGAAAGTCAGAGAGGGCCAATCCTGAGTGACCAACCCACAGAGTGGGTGGAGACCTCTTTTATAGACATGCTAATCCTCTCATCGGACGACAAGATGAGTGGAATTTCACTCAGACAGCCTCGGACAAATTGGAGCTTTCAGGGTCTCCGTCCTTGGGTAAACCTTGGGTAACTTGATTATGGGTAGAGGTCCTGTCTCCCCTGAGGGAAATGTGATAATAACCTCAGTGAATGTCATCAGTCTTACCAGGTTTGATAGCAGACAGGTGGTCTAGGATGGACACAGTCCCTGTGCATTATGGGAACATTTATCTCCTTGATTAGGGAGACAGCAGACAGTCAAAGGCAAAGGTAGAGTCAATGTCCTTGGGAGAGACATCGCAGATGACCGGTCCAACAATTGTGGGCAAGAATTCATAGCGTATTATTTTGCTGACAGAGCAACAAAGACAACCAAGACACACTGAGATTCAATAATCATGATCAAGTATTTGTCCAAGTGCCAATTTCTGAATATAATGCAGCAGTGAAAGCTACATTTTTGAGGACAACTCTTGTTGAAAACACTTGTTCTGAGTATTGTTTTTTTTGGTACTAGTTGACCACACTGCACACTGTGAAATTAGGAGTTTTGTACTCCATATTTCTTCCTGAGAACCAAACATAGCCCTACATATATGTAACTCTGCCATGCTTTATATATGTGACCAGACACACAGAATGGGACAACAGGGGGATCCATGGCACAGGTCAGTAGTTGACTGCCTTATAGAGGTACAGTATTCTGGCAGTTTTGGGGATTGAACCTATGACCTGCCAATCATGGGATGGACTCTCTGCAATAGTCATAAGGGTCTACAGTTTCTTATTAAAGTTAAACGGAGTACACCCAAAAGTTGCTGAACAGATCCAAATTCACCTCCAGCTAATACCAATACTGATGATGCATACACCCTTCCTACCACTGTTTTAATTAATTTCAATCCACTTAATGTATGCAGGGGGCATGGAATGCGCTTCCCATTAATCTTCAACAGAATGTACATTATCTTGGAGCAGCCAGGGCGGCCGGAGCCAGCATCATGGCACAAAAGACCTCTTTCACCTCTGAGCCTTTGAGTCTTTCTTGGCTAAGAACAAGAGCGGGATTTATTTCCAATTGTGAAACCTGTATAAAAGGAATCAAGGAAAAGGAAATGGCAGTCCCTCAGTGACCAAGCCAATTTCTTATGCTTCCTAGTAAACCTGTGCATAATAGGAATGGGATTATTCTATAGAAAAACAGCAACGAGCTTTCCTGTAAATCAAACATTTACTGTACTATGTCAAATGTGACCTTCGTAACTCACATGCATCAAGCTTATGTCTAATAGGACATGAACTCTTTGAGGTCGCCTGTTGCACAAGTTTACCTTCACATTTGAACCAGGGAAAGCGTGTCTGCTTGCAAAATGAAATGAATTCTAATTTTGAAAGAAACTGTTATGCTGTAATTTTTAATTGTAGACGCATGTCAGTCTCTGTGTTCTGACTGAGGACTTACTTTCTGTAGCTGACCCCGGGTTTGGCTGTGACAAAGGGTCTCAACAGCGTTTGGATGCGGCTCTCCCAGCACCAAAAGGTGGGGTAGTAGGTCTCTGACACCACCGGACATTGTTCCCTCAGAAACTGGTAGAACTTCTTACCCCCCGAGATGAGCTCTGGCTTCTGTAAAACAGAATTGAACGAGGTGTGCTATAGGTTTAAGAATGGCACTGTCAGACGATTGAAAAGTTAACAGGTTAGTAAAAGTAAACTGTTGAGGTGTTAGAAATGAAAGTTGTTGTTTTTTTTCCTCTGGGACTAAGTAAAGGGTTAGGGTCATGATATCCAATTAGTTGAATTTTTTTAGGAACCCTTTTGTTATTATTTCTGACTGCCTACCTCAATTTGAAAGTGACAATACAAAACTGTATATCCACCAATGAAATAAAACATTTCTAGTTCTACACTGTGCTTTAGTATACTATGCTTGCTGCTATAGATGAATACTTGTCTTACACCTGTCTATACATATTGCATAACATGGTGAGCTACATTTATACATTCCTGTCTCTAGGCCTATTTACATGGAATTACATTAAACCCCCTGCTGCAGACATCAACGCTTTGAAAACATACTAAATACTTAACAATATGTAGGCTATGTGTGAGATATTCTCAGGCATGATGAGAATTTGAGCAGCCGATTGTAATGGAAGGCAAGGTTGTTACTGGGAATGACCTATAGCCCATTGACCGCACAGATATGAGGTCAGCATCATAAGCTTTTATACTTGAACAAACTGACTGATAAGACAGTATAGGCTTGCATTAGCACTGCACGTTTAAAATGGATAGCTACTGCATATAGTTGCGCAGTGACCTATGATGAATTTAACTGTCTAGATTTGTTGTATAATGTGGAAGCTTACCTGTTTTTAACCTGCTGTCATTCTAGAGCAGGTTAGATAAAGTTGTTCTGACTGGTAACGTAGGATTCAATTCAATTCAATTCAATTCAATTCAATTCAATTCAATTCAATTCAATTCAAATCTATTCTATTCTGCTCTGTTCTATTCTATTCTATTCTGTTCTGTTCTATTCTATTAGGTTACATTCTGTGTTCAAATTCAACCATTTTATTATTGTAACTTACATTTTTCAATGTATATGATTATTCATTAGATATAATCATATTATTACAACATTGTGAGCTTGCCTGATCCAAACTTGCAAAATGATGGCAGCATTGCATAAGGATCCTACCGGCATCTGTGGTAGCCTAGCTTAGCCAATGCCAACCAAGTGGGCATCAAAATTTAGCAATGACTTGCGGATTGATTTAATATAATTACACTGATACTGCAATGAAATTAAATGTTGCTCGTTTCAGGTATACATGCCAATTCAAAGCTCTGGCTAACAGCACAGTCTTTTGCCTGAGATCCATCACACATGTGCAGACGTGCAGCCCACAGGGCGACAGATGCAACCTAATCGAAACCTCCATCAGCAAATGCACCGGTCGCTTCTGCGCAAGAGTGATGATGCTCCTCTATGAAAAACACAAAACACAAACGCCGGCTATACTGAACCTATCAACTGATGCTGAAGCTGTCTCTTCAAAGCAGCCGGTCAGAGACCATAAGTTACCTTCGCTACGGAAATCAAGTAGTAGCAGGTATATGCTGCGCTAAAGCCCAGCACCAGGGACAGTCCTACTCCAGATCCAAATAGACCAACTTTCACTTGATTTTCCAGATAAAGTGACAGGTCCCTTGTCAAAACGTTGAAATTGAAGTCCAGCGAGATCATTGCAAGGTCCCTGTTTTCCCCCGCACTGCAAGGACAGCGGCCGGCTCAAGCGAAAATTCAGCTGTGGATGCCTGCGCTCCCAGTGTGAAGGAGACAGTCAAGGGGACCTGATCTGGGCCGATATATATAGCGGCGGATGATGGCGCTCTTTGACCAGCTGTACTTGCAGCTCTCAGCTCAGAGTCAGACGCCACCTGCAGTCAGTAAGGCAGATGTGCAGAATGCGGAGCTATAGCTTCAGTGTCAGTCACATCAAACAATAGGTACCAACATCTGCAAAGGCATCATGTGCATCACTGGATGCCTACAAGTGATGCAACTCTTCAAAATGAACAACCCTGGGGTCATGAGTTAGGCCAACTGCTGCGGTAGCCCATAGGAGGCTAGTATCTGACAAAAAATGATGGCCAATTCAGTTACCTGGATGGATAATGGGATGTATGCATGGAGAGACAGGACTGGAAGTTCACACATAGCGCACAGAGAGTGCAGTTATACAATGAAAAAGGTCCAGTAATTCTATATTTTTTTGAAGGATAATATACAAATATCCCAGCAAAAGTATACATCTCTATAGTTTTGTCCCTAGACTAATATTCTGGAAATATTCCAGGAATATTGTAGTAATATCACAGGAGATAGATACCATAAGCTAGCCTATAAGATCAATATAAATTGACCATTAAGTCCCTAGAGCAGTATAATAAAAATTGTAGTGATTTTTCTCTGGGATAAAGGCTGTTTACATCTCTGTGCAGGATTTGGCATTGTTTTATTTTGCTGACAGAACAACAGACAGCCAAGGCACACTAAAACCCATGCAGACTTTAAGTCCACATGCATTTAATTCAC
This sequence comes from Centroberyx gerrardi, assembly GCF_048128805.1. Lineage (NCBI taxonomy): Eukaryota > Metazoa > Chordata > Actinopteri > Beryciformes > Berycidae > Centroberyx > Centroberyx gerrardi. The sequence goes on from NC_136009.1 coordinate 19,647,302, forward strand.
ATACATTACCAATTCCAGAGTAGTACACTATATAAATCGAAATGTTTAAGGGCATACAAGTTTCAAACATGATCCATGTGGCTGCTGTTCTGTGATTAATAAAATCTTGTATTTCATTTCATCCTGTCTTGGTGGACGTTGTGTCTAGTTAGTCTGGCAGACTGCACAAAGCCCAGCCTCTGTCTTTGTATTTTTGTGATCAAATAGGCCATAATTTTCTGAAACATACTGGCTGTAGACCTACACAATCTCATTAAACTGGTCAAGATTATCTATAAAGAGTAAATATCATCATCATCATCATCATCATCATCATCACCATTACCATCACCATCATCATTTCACCACCACCATCATCATCGTCATCATCACTGCAGTAGAAATCACAGACAGCTCTTAAAACTGTAGGCGATCTTAAGCCAAGTTGTATTATGGGACCTTGCAGGTGTAGGCCTAATCTAGTCCAAAATTGCAAAAGTGGTATCTGTGTACATACCACATTTGAAAATGTTGGGTAATTTTACACATTTTGGAATTACGACACCGGTCGACACTAGTTACAATTTATTAAAACAAAGGCTAGTTTGTAACGGTCACTGTATCTTCTAGAATTTGTCAATAAAGGGTAACCAAAAAGTATAGGCTAGTATCCCTAATGAAAAATCATTGTAGCATTCCTACAATATTCCTAGGGACTTATGTGTGTCTGTAGTACATTATCGTACTTTATGGTGCTTTCATGTTCTGGTATCACTGTAGGTTATGCTGTGATATTTGTATAGCATCCTTATGAAATTGATGGGGTTGATGGGATTACTACGGTTCTTGTTCGTATCTCATTGTGTTTTCATTCTGAAAATGAAAATATTAAATTGCCTCGCTGACTGTAGCAGATAATCAGTAATTTGTAACGATACCAGCCCGGGCTTGTGAGAGTCGCGGGCCTCTTCCTCTCTGCTCTCTGCTGTGTTTGCTCCGCCCGGCTGTCAGTCAAGTGACGCCACGAGACAAACAAACCGTTTTTTTCAAGCCCAATGTCTTCGTGCGTCGTCGTTTACCTCCGTGCTTACTAGCTAGTCGTTCGTCTGAACGATGATTGACAATAATGGCGACGCGTTTATTCTGAGTTGACTCCAGGGAGCCATCTGACAAAGAAAACATCTTGGATAGATTTCCAATACTTTATGCAACAACAATAAGGATAGGCTACCACCAAAAGGACTACATTTTGCCTCAACAATAAGGATTTGCTAACCTGGAAAGGATTAGCTTGCTAGCGTAACATTAGCTAGCTACTCAGCTAGCTAGCTCGCTAAGTTGAAGAGGTGGCATTCTTATGAGTGGATTGGAGGAGGGACAGCCAGATTGCCTACTAACATCTCGCTAGCTAGCAATGTGGCTACTTTCTGGGCTCGTTGGGTGATTAGTTTCTCATTTGGATAAACAATACGTAAAGGAGACGCTGGCGCGTTGTTAGCTAGTGAGAATAGTTTTGGGAAGAAACTCCGTGCTGCTCAACAGCCTCCTTGGGTAGCTAGCTGCCTAGCAAGCTAGCTTTTGTGGCTTGTCCCAGTCTCTCTCCTGTTAGGACTTGCTCGCACTTGCTTTTTTAAATTGTCCACCCGGCGCACCGGTAGCTTGCTAGCATAGATTGCTAGCTGGCTAACTAATACAGTTTGTTGTGGCATTGCGAGATAATTTCTTCAATGACCACCGGCAGGAATAACCGAGTGATGATGGAAGGAGTTGGGGCAAGAGTGATCCGCGGACCCGATTGGAAATGGGGGAAGCAGGATGGTGGAGAGGGACATGTTGGCACCGTTAGGAGTTTCGAAAGTCCAGAGGAGGTGGTGGTTGTCTGGGATAACGGGACTGCTGCCAACTACCGCTGTTCTGGTGCATACGACGTGAGGATATTTGACAGTGCTCCCACAGGTAGCTCCCTTTGATCTGTTCATTTTGTTTGTCAAGCTCAATTAAGAGTGTTTATGTGTGCAACAAAGTTATCTACAGCATGCAAGATATTGATTCTGGCTTTGCTTGCATACATTTTGACTTATTTTGACTGTATAATCGTGATGGATGTAGTTAAGAGTTTGGTTAGACAAGCAGATGAATTATATTAGCAGTGGCTGTCATGATCATGTATCATTGTGGCTTGTGACAAATCTTTGACAATTGAAATGGGGCAGGAGAGATGTTAATGCTTCACTGATACATGATGAGTGAGAGATCAGTTCAGCTTTATCCTCCTTGTGATTCAGATCACCAACAACTTGTCAGAGATGTAGGCCTATAGGCGTGTAAAGACACATCTCAGTAGGGTGTACACTGTTTTCTTATGCAAACCACCCATACAGATAATTCAATGTTAAAAGCAATTCATCACCATTTCCATGTAATTGTTCTTATTTGTGTTTTTATTTGCACCAGAACCATGGATACGCTCTGATCTGCATATCTAAACAGATACTTAAGCACTATATAATCCAAATTTGATAACGACTCTGTCTAGTACTTAACTACTGTTTCTTTGCACGCTCTCAGGCATCAAGCATGATGGGACCATGTGTGACACCTGCCGTCAACAGCCCATCATCGGGATTCGCTGGAAGTGTGCTGAGTGCACCAACTACGACCTCTGCACAACCTGTTACCATGGAGACAAGCATCATCTGAGACACCGGTTCTACAGGATCACCACCCCTGGCAGTGAGAGGTTAGTTACTCCAGCTCCACCCTGTCATCATGATCCTTCACCTTAGCCCCACCTATGATAAAAACAAACAAGGTGGATAGATAATGGCAAACGCTTCTCCCTTAGTTTGGCTTTGTGTTGCTTTATGTGTGTGTGTGTGTGTGTGTGACATTTGAGAGGCATTTTCTGAGCCCTACCTCTCAGGCAGACACAACATGTGGCTACTGCTCCTAGCCCTCTGTTGCCAGGCAACAGCTCAGCCTCGTTTTCAGATCGAGTTGCAGTGTTGTTTGGGCTAAGCCACAAAGCTGACCTTTTAAAAATAATATTTATTGCATGTATGATAAATAGGGATAATGAAAACTTTTCACTGTAGTGCAGTGTAAAACAACTCACTCTCATATAGAAGAGTATTCACTTGTGAAGTCCAACTGTGTAATAACTGCACCAGACGTTATTAGAATCTTGTAGTATAGTATATATTGAGTATATAGTATATATAAAGAACAACAGTAGACATGGTCATAGACTGGACATATCACAATTATGTAAACAGACAAGATATGGCCAAATTATTTTACACTTTCAAAGATGTTCTACACAGAGATCCAGGCATGTTAGTTGTGGTGGGAAAAAGACAGTCAGTTCTTTAATTTAAAGAACTCAGTGTATTAGTATTATTTTTGTGTAATTATGCAGACGGACAATTAAGTAAAATTGGACAAACTGCACTAAATTGTGTCGTTGCACACAATGTCAGTATTTGTGATGGGGCTTCATCCATTTTGAGTCTATTTCAACCAAACTCCATTGTGAGGTTCAGTGGACGAACGCATGGTCCAACAGCTGGCAGTCTTTTCAACTGAGTGAGACTTCATTTCCCCCGAGACAGTCATTGCATGGTAGCACACAATGGGTGCTGGAGGTCTCCCCTACTCACACTCCTCTGACGGTATGGTGTGGTGTTTTGTTATGCCACATTAGATTCTTTCACTGACTGCTGAAGAGGGAGTGGCTGGAGGCCACAAGCTGTTTGCATTGGTTAGACTTGCACTGTCCAGCTGCCATGTCTACCACCAAGGACCACATTGTTGTTAGATGGTTAGAGATCTGCCGGGTAGTTTATTAGTCTTTACCTTTTTAAATGGTTAGGCTTGTAGCTGTGCTGAAGTTTAGGTTACGATTCATAGCGTCAAAGTAAATTCTGCTTGTGGAAATTTGCATGTGACTACCTGACCAAGGGCTATTCATTTGCATTGGCAGTGCCATGATGGTTTGATATGGATAGCAGGGGTAGGAATTGTCATTAAGGTCACAGTGTGATATTATCACAAATATATTGCAATTCTTAATATTAAACACTATGTGTCATGATACACGATACTCCAATGTGTTATTTGCATATGACTGCAGTAAAAAAAAAGAAGCTGAAATAGTATTCCGGAGGGCATTAGAAAGTCAAAATCCATTTTGACATTTAGAAAGCATGCTCATGGAGCGTGGCTCACCCCTATGCTCCGGTCACTGAGCCATGGGTGCATCTGTGATTTCAATATGCTGGAAAAAGAGGTCAATAATGATTTGTCGCTCACAACTCAGACACATCATTCTGGTTTGATCTGACTGTTATTTTACTGCTATATCATCAAACATTAGGTGGCAAAGAAGCTGTTTGCTCAAGAAGACAGTTATGATAATGTGTGTTTGGGGTTGCTTTTCTAGCCTAATGTTGTACTGTGTTTCTCTGAGCCATATCCTCACTGTCTTTGAGCAGTACCTCAGTTACATTCCTAGTTGTTGTGCCAGCCGGTAGTTGTGGTGCAATGATGAGAAGAATGGGAAATTAAATGCATATTTTGGTAGATGTCTGAAGATCAGACTTTGCCATCTGGCAGTCTAACAGCTCTCTGGTAAAACACCAGCCTGTTCCCATGGTTAGAGTCATATGGCTCATGTTCTGTTGTGATCACAACTGGGAACACTTTAGGGTGCATTCACACCAAGTATATTTGGAGATTTTTTTTTGTTGTTTGTTTGTTCTTTTTCAAATTCGGACATTTACTCCTTTAATTTGGTTTGTTTGGGCAGGTGAGAACAATGCCATTTAAACTTGGCTGTGCACCAAAAAACTGCACTGAGGCCGCCTGAAAATGCAGGTGTCGGTCCTCTTCCAAGTCAGTTTGTTAGGAGTAAGAACATAATCTGAATTGTCCATGTTCTTGCCACTGTTTGCCCTGGCACCTATTGCACGCTCAGCCGTCCTGGTTGGGGATCCCTCTTTGACTGGGCCTGCCCAAGTTTTCTTCCATTTTTTTCACTAACAAGGTTTTCATTGTATGCTTTGAGGGTCTAAGGCTGGTGGTGCTGGGCAGGTTAGGCTATGTACTATAGAATAGGTAGGCTGTTATAGCCTATCTGATAGGCTGATGTTTGTCCTATATCATTCTGTTCTGTGGTTGATTGTTGATCAGTTAGATCTAGTTAGGCTCATTTTCTGTAAGGTCATTTGAGACATGCTTGTGATAAAGGGCTATATCAATAAATAAACTTGTAACAACTACAGGAAACGACCAAAAACTGCACGGTTTTATGGGTATAAGGAGACTGATGTTTAGTTTAGATGTTTAGACTGATAGTTAGCAGTTACTCATGCTTGAAAAGCCGAGTGTAACAAAATGCTACAAAACTAAATGTAACAAAACTACGGTCAAACCATAGTCTTGACTGATGCTGATATTCAGCCATTTCTCTATATGTTCATATGAACACCAAAGAAGGTACACATTGGAGAGCGCAGACAAGTCCATCATGCTTAGCTGAAGTTAAGGGCACTGAATTCTGATTTGTTTTGACTCCCCTCCACCGCCACAATGTCTAACCTCACGGGATGACAGAGTACCAATAAATGAACTACTTGTGAGTCCATGTGACTTTTGTTTACAAGCCCTGGTTCGCTTGTAATTGGGCAGTGTGAACCTAACAAACCAAATACAAAAAATGAACTTTTCCACTATGGTTCAGGGCAAAGAAAACAATCTGTTGGTGTGATCGCACCTTTAGTTAAAACTTATTTGTTTCTTTTTTTAGTTTGTTTTTATGTGAGATATTTTTGTGAGATATTTTTGTAAGCCCCTTGGGTTCACCTGCTCCAACTTAATTTGTTTTTCTTCTTTCTTCTTTGCTTCTAGGTTTAATCATGGTGCAAATAAACTAAACCTAAGCACTTTTACTGGATCTGTTCCTCTTCACCCCACACTTGGGTTGGCTTATTTCTCTCAGGATAGATTCTTGGGAATTGTGGGTTGGATGATGCTGACATCAGCCAATGGATGACGATAATGTCATAAAAATAGCATAACAATGCTTTCTTGTTAACACCAGTAAGCCAGTGCCTTGTTGTGTTCTTTGGTTTAATACTGTTGCATATTCTATCTCTGACAGAGTCACCTGAGTAATTCAGACTTACTCCAAATGAAAAGAATTGCATCTTCAACGAGGAACCTGTGTTTCTTTGTGCAGAGTCCTTTTGGAGTCTCGCCGCAAGTCTAAGAAAATCACAGCCAGAGGGATCTTCACTGGTGGCCGTGTGGTGAGAGGAGTGGACTGGCAGTGGGAAGACCAGGATGGAGGCAACGGGAGGAGAGGAAAGGTAAGACACCAGGAGGAGAGATCCTGTAACGGTTCTGTTTACTCCCCAGGCTGAAACACGTATGCTTATATTGACTAGTTCTGACCATGAGCTGAATATACAATGTATCTAGTAGGCAAGTAGGCAAGGAGTTTAGCCAATGCTTGGGGGAAAAAAAATTCTGGTTTTAATATTTCTCATGCGGTGATATGCGTATCATCTTTGTCTCTTTGCCACTTGCCCTCTCACTTCTCCACTATGCTTTTGGACCTCAGAGTTAGTCAAGGTCCCAGCCACTCGGAGTTGTGCGGAGCGGACATGGCATCGAATTGTATGCTGTTTCATTCGTTTTGGAAGCAACAGATTTCTTGGCCTGAAAATAATGAATCATTTCCGTACAGTTTGTTGTTGATTTCCAAGTAAGGCAGATTGAGCTGGCTCATTTTTAAGGGCACTGACATTTACTGCAAACATACACTCAATGTCCACATCAAGAGCCAGCAGCCTAGCCGGTATGTTGGCAAAGTGGGTAAATGACAACCTCTCATCAACTCTCATTAATGTACTGGCAAGAATGGAGAGAAATAGCAGCCTCATAAGTTCACACTCTGTTTATTTATTTATCTCTCCAGTATCATCACAAGCCCTGTTGAGATAAAATGTAATACTTCATCTGTATAATGGTTCTTAAACATTGCGGGCAATGTTTTGGCAAATATAATTAATTAATTTATTAATATAGCTGCAAGAGGCTACATGCAGTCCAACTCCAAGTCCAAGTGGAGTCCACGCACATGCGGCAAATGATTTGACATTGAGAATGTAAGCTCGGCATTTTGTTCTACAGTTCTACATCTCAAAGACATAACATTTCACCAAAATGCTGTGGCTTTGAAATATAACATTTCAGTGAAGATATGGGCAGTTGAAATATGCAGTGTGTAAAATTTGGTAGAGATTGAGGAGACTTAGTAGGAGAAAAAAACAAAAGGCGCTATTGCAAGGTTGGCCTGATGGTGGCGCTATTGAGCATGACCTAATGTGGTCTGACACACTTCTGGGCCCATCCCAAACATGTATGTGGAATTTGGTTGCTCTAGCATCAACCGTTTAGGAATTAAGCGACAAACTTTGTTTGTGCTTCACAGCCAAGTGGTTAGTTAGTATCAAAAGTTTTGTAATAGCCATAATATGCTGTGTGCAAATTTGGTGGAGATTGGACCAACTTTCTGAGAGAAATAGCCAACAAAAAGTTTTGCATAAAATCCACATTGGTGAAAACGATGTGTTCTTCAAAATGAAAATCGATATCTGTAATAAATTTGTGTTGAGCTACAGAATCTGAGGGGAAAAAATGATTCTAGGCCTTACTGTTGAGGAGTTATTGGCCAAAATGTAAAGTTGCACGTTTTAGTGCCGCTGTCTGGCTGATCAGGTTAATTTATTTGTTTTTTTTTTTTTTGCCTAAGTAGTGAGGGAGATTTGAAACCTATTTACGAAATTTGATTGCTCAAACATGAATCGTTTAGGAATTATGCCTCCCTTCGTGTTTGTGCATCTTTGTCTTCAACTTTATTCATGCTTTAAGGTCAAACACTTGAGTATCAAAAATCTGTGAAAGAGGCATGATGTGGCAGCTCAATGGTGCTGTAAAACAATGGAGATTGAGACAACTTTGTAGGAGAAATTTTGAAAAAGTTGCTGTTGGAATGTCGGCGCTAGACAGCAGGATCAAATGTGGTCTGTCACACTTTGGGGTCCATCCCAGATATGAATCTGAAGTTTGGCTGCTCTCGCATCAAGCTTTTAGGAATTATACCTCACTTCCTGTTAGTGCGTCTTCGCTGTCAACTTCAGTTGTGCATCATGGCCAAACGGTTTGGATTTTCATAACTCTGGGTAGTAGGAAATGGAGGGAAATGAAAAGTAGCCTATGTGCAGTGGATTTGTCTTGAGCCAAGAAATCTACCTATCAACCTATCCACCAGATTTGATTACTCTAGGACTTACGATCTCTGAGGTACAGATCATTTTGAGGCAGAAAAAGAAGGAGAAGAATCCTAACAAAAACAGTAGAAATTATAGGAACTAGTGGAATGTGTCAATGAAAAACTTTCTTTATTCCTTGGTTTCATCCCACTCATTCTTATTCATCTTTACTGAGAATATAAACAGGCTTCCTTGCTGCAGGTCATTCCAGGCTTAAATACATCACTAGAGTAATACAATGTCTGATGAGGTTGCATTTGTTTAACACAGTCTATTTAGATTTATATTGCAACAGCGCTATAAAGCGCTTGTATTTTGACACTGGTCCAGACCCCAAAGTATTCAATTTAAGAGTCCCTGCAGGCAATTTAAGACTTCATTTTGCTGTGTTATTTAATGGCATATCTCATTATTGTTTTATGATGCTGTAAGCAATATGCTCTCCAGAAAACTGCTATTACATGTCCTGCAGCTTAGATGTGCCGTTAGTTTAGCGTGAATATTACCTCCTAAGGCCCATTAATCAATTACCTCTGGAAAGGGCCTGAAAATAATCTAACGATTAGAATTCTGTATTTACTTAGGGCGCAACCGTTAATTAAAGAATTAATTTACTGTAATACTGCTCTGCTCCTGACACTTTCTCGATTTTATGAAAATGGTGTGCTACTTCAGGTGGAGTGAAATTTGTTTCATGTAAAAATCCTGACTATCTCTTTTTGAATTGATGTTTGCAGTTAAAAACTAAATTTGATAGAGAAATACTCATCATCATCTATTTCACACTTGTTTGATATGTACAGCGGTCAAGGGAGCTCTTCAAATTGAAACGCTGACCCTCTATTCCTTGATCATTGTCTATTTATGCCCATACCACATTGTTTCCCTCAGGTTGTGAGCTGGTCCTTAGACCTGTATAAGCCAAGTCTGGTATAACACAAGTCATAGTATAGTACAACTAGCACCATGTCAGGAGAAGCAAAGTTTTGTGCTAGGAGTGTGTGTGTGTGTTTGTGTGCATGTGTGGCAGTGCTTGATGATATTTTTGATCATCTTTTTTTATTATTTGTAGGAGTTCGCTGCAAACAAACGTAGTAATGGTCACAAAGGTGTAATAAAAATGTTCTTAGAGATTTGGCAACTGTAGCCAACTGGTGGAGGGAAAAAAACAATAAAAAGTTGAGCCTATTGAATCTAAAATTGCAATGCGATGAGAATCAAGACAGAATCAAATTGTGACCCCCAAGAATCAAAACCTAATCAAATTGTTCAGTCTCTGCCGATTCCCACTGCTAATATTTCCCAGTAGTTAGGGAATGAAACTTTCCTCTAGGTCGAAACACAGTGATGGTGCAGCATACAGAACTGCAGACAATGCAGTCTATAGATTAACTACTTCGACTTGCCAATGACTTTCAGCTATTCCCACACTGCACACAGTCTGTAACCGTGTCCAAAGATGTGGTAGATAAAGCTGAAGCTCTGAGCCTGAGAGTGCAGATTGCTGCCCATGTGCTTGCTGGGTAGATGTACAGCAGGGTGGCATAGCGAGTGGGGAGACCACCCTTCAACTGGAGGAACCCGGGTTCAAGTTCTTGTGTCAGCAAGCATCCACTTTGCTGAAGTTGCCAGGGTTGCCATTTAGTAGCTGACCGTGCACTCTGACCTTCTGATGGAAGGGAGCAAGGGAAAATATAATTTCCCTATGGGGATCAATAAAGTATCACATTATTATCATCATGTTGAGTTTTACACTGAAAAATACCTGCTTGAAACCTCCCACCGAGAAAAAAATCCCTGTCTCTCTACTTATGAGACATTAGTCTGTTGAATACTTTCTTACAAAATGCCAAAATATTTGTTAGACTAACAATTTCCATGGAATTCTGATGTAAACTCCTTCTTAACTACCTTGGTTTAATGTTTTGTTTTCTGTCTTCCTCATCTCAACCCTCCACTTCCTCCACAGGTGACAGAGATCCAGGACTGGAGTGCAGCCAGCCCTCACAGTGCTGCCTACGTACTGTGGGACAATGGGGCCAAAAACCTGTACAGAGTTGGCTTCGAGGGAATGGTGAGCAAACTTCCAGTCTGACGCTCACACTCCCTCACTCATGCACACACACAGAGTCTTACAAAAGATCAGCTGTCAGGTGGCTTTTGTGTTTGACCACAGGGCCACGGCTCTTTCTTTTGCTGCCAGGCCTTTGTGAGAGCCACGCAGCCAGCATGTGTAAGGCGCCATTGTGCAGGCAGCTGGAAGAGCAGGGTATCTACATGATAAAGGCAATCTGTTCCTCTCTGCTTTTTAGGGGAAGAGAGTGAACATGGAGGTCAGTTTAAGAGGAGGGGGGCATCCTCTTGGGGTTGTTGGGGCTGCAGCTACACACGCGTCTCAAATGAAAAGCATCTTTCTCATTGGTGGAGACCGGCCATGCCTTTTACAAAGGGGGCCAATTGGGTTTCTCGGCTGTGTAACAGATTTGTCCTTTGTTATTCTAATAGATTGAAATGGTTTTGAGGGAAAGGTAGACGGCATCTGCCTCTGGATTAAACAAGTCATGGATTAGACCCCCCATCTTGACAGTTTTAACTTGGCTTTGTCTCTTGATTAAGACAATGGGAAAACCCTGCGCACAAGTACAAAGGCACTGCAGCTGACTGTATATTACAAATAAAGCCAGTGAAGCAAACACCTTTTCCTGTTCTCTAATGACTAGTTTGTGCATACAGTGTCACAAGATCAAAATGCATCCTGGTGGCCGGATACATTAGCATAGACTTAAATGATTCATTCGCTGAGACTTGTGTTACTGAAGACTGTAGGGTCCCTTCAGTTCAGAGAAATGTCTGCACTGCCTCATAATCATCTCTGCCCTCTAACTCTGCCACAGTAGCTGCACATCTGAGTCATCACAAACGATATAACGCTTTCGCTCTCTAGCAATGTAATGTTTCATTGTCCTTGCTTGCCCTTAGGGTACTGCAATTGTTGGTATTCTACGCTACTACAGAGCCATTGCAGCTTGAAGTGTGTGAATTCTCAGTGACATAATTCATGATCATGCTCCTTCTCTAATCGAATTACCCCAGCTAATTATCTTATTTCCTTCCCTCTTATCTCCTTCAGTCGGACCTGAAATGCGTCCAGGATGCCAAAGGAGGCTCATTTTACCGAGACCACTGTCCCGTGCTAGGTAAGTAAGCCAGTGATCTGTGTCCACCGTCATTAATGCACCAATTCTCTCACCTATCGTTCTGGTGCAGTGAATTCCAAGGACATTATGGAGAGCGTCCTTTGTAGTTAACTTTGTCAGGCCACTAGATGGCAGCACCACACAGTCACCTGGCTGCCTCAAGAGTAGAGTACAGACGCAGGTCATGCAGTTTCAGTATTCCAAGAATTCCAGGAATGAAATGTCTCTCTAGTACCTTATTGGTCAGGGATACCTGGGCTGGGCTTGGCAACAGATCCAACACTGCAGCAAAAGCCACCTTAAGTTTGATTGTGTCATCATTCACACATACCAGTGATTTTCAAGTGTATAAGTGTATTCCATACAGCAGTGCTGCACCTGCACTTGATCGCATACAGAAATATTTCACATCTGTATTACTGGTGCAATATCGAAGTATATCAAGTCCTTAGTCTACCGTTATGATGTTTTGAGTCAGTATGGTCTTTTTAAAGCCGCGGTAGGTAAGTTTGAAAGAAACCAGGAAGACTAATAAACAGAGATGCCCAAGCCTCAAAATTTTCATTGAAAGTAAAACAGCAGAGCAATGGCGCAATCAATATTGCTGAGATTGACATATTATGTTCATCCAACATGAGGATTACTGAATTCTAGCAAGATGTCAACTTATAAAACCTGCCTATGCGGGCTTTAATTGTATAACTTGAACATGAGGGAACTACATTATTATACTCGGATATAGACACATTTATTTTTCCTCTTCAAAACAATGTTGATTTTATACTTTCATGCTGTAGCGTTATTGTCTTTCCACATTCGTGCTAGTAAAGCCCTTAAGATTGAATTGAAAATTGAATGCTTTCAACAGACTTTATTTTCATAACTTAAGTGCTATACAAATATGAATGCACTTTTATTATTAATGCACTTAATTTTCCCTCCTGTATCTCCCAGGTGAGCAGAATGGCAACAGGAATCCCGGAGGTCTTCAGATTGGAGACCTGGTCAACATCGACCTGGACCTAGAGATTGTCCAGTCCCTCCAGCATGGCCACGGGGGGTGGACCGATGGTATGTTCGAGACCCTCACCACCACTGGAACTGTATGCGGCATAGATGAGGATCACGACATCGTTGTTCAGTACCCCAGTGGGAACAGGTGAGGCCCAAGGACACAGCACACTCCCTCAGATGGGTTGGCTCCCATTGAATGGGACTGATGAAAATGCAGGTTGGCCCGGTGTTTCCTGGCAGCGCTACTCCTTGTCTGCATAGTTCCCTATGCGTTGTGTTTTAGGTCTCCATTTTATGTATTTCATGACGTAAATATATTAACCTTTTCAGTTCAGTGCAATCAAGAGTCAGACCCTTCACTCCTCAATGCATGTGAACTGTCAAACTAGATAATGGTTTATAACACTTTATTATAACAGTTTATTTATTTATCTAAAAGAAAGTAAAAGTTCTGTTATGAAAATGTAACCGTACCTATTAATCTTCAAACCTTAGCTGCAAATTTTCACACAACATCCACAGTCTGCTTCTAGTATTCACAAGGAACAACAGTGTCCACTCTGACTACTCATTAATCTCCTTTTTTGGCATGTATAGTATTGGAAAAACCATATATAAAAAAAAAAAAAAAAGATAAGAAAATAAAAATCTTATCTACCAAAACGACTGATTTTTTTTTTATCACAACCCTCTCTGACATGGATTATGGCTGCTATTTGCATTTAAAAAAAAATGTTTTAATATAATTTTTAGAAAGCTAGCCGTACCTTGCAAAACCTTGAATATGCTGTGTGACTGCACAGAATCTATACTTGTTTAGATATTATATTTTTTGAATAGTGAGTGACCTAGTCTGCATTTCTTGAGCAAGTTATTGTCTGTATCCTCAGGTGGACGTTCAACCCAGCAGTGCTAACAAAGGCCAACGTGGTGCGTAGCGGCGAGGTGGCGGCCGGGGCAGAGGGAGGCAGTTCCCAGTTCCTAGTGGGAGACCTGGTCCAGATATGCTATGATATCGACCGCATCAAGCTGCTGCAAAGGGGCCATGGAGAGTGGGCTGAGGCGATGCTGCCTGTAAGAGATGGGAAGATGTGCACACCCATGCATGCAAATTTAACCACCCACACAATGGGCCTTATTTATAGAAATGTCCTTACACTTTAACCCTGATGCCATTGTATGATGTATCATACCTTGAATGATGATGGAAATGTTTTTTTATCTTTTGATTCATCACTAAAAATGGGAGAAAGTCACAACCACCTATACTGATTTTGGCATCAAGATAATTTTTTTTTTTTATAAATCTCAACTTCTACTTGGATTTTGTCATAGGCACAAAATTTGTATGCAAGAACGTTTTAGAAATTAGGTCCAATGAGTCTCACCGCCTGTGTGTAATTTTCTGCTGTTCACTCTGCACTTTAGTCAGTGCCAGTCGCTCGTCTCCGCTGTAGAAATGACTGTGATGTTACAGTATTGTTGATATGCAGAAACATGGTAACAAAGATTCCTCCCCACCAAATTAGCCTGCACACGATAAGGATTATGGCCGTTATGCTGCTTATTTATTTATTTATTTATTTTTTGTTCTATCGCAACAACACTGTTTTCTTCCCTTATTATAAAGTTTATTCATTGCTGCCCAATATGCCTTAGGTTATGTAACGCCGGTCTACTCCAATATGGCACTTGTCCCTGCCAAACTAGCCCCCCTCAGCAGCTAATGAGCCTTAAAACCCTGAGATGGGCTGTAGCTTTGATCACTAACCACGGCTGTTCGCCGCCCGCTGCTGCTCCTACTGCAGCAGTCGCTGTTATTGATGGCATCCTCCAGGACAACCTCAGCTCCAGCTCGACAGACTCAAAGTGCCTCTTCCTCATGCAGCCAGGATCGGGATGATATGATTTGAAATTGGAAAGCATTTTGGTGTGTCCTCTGAAGCCCCAGAGAGGATGCATTTATTGGCTGTATAGATGAGGAATAGTCTAGCTAATAGAAGGGTCTCTCTCTCTGTGTGTTTCTTTCTCTCTCTCTCTCTCTCTTTTTTTTTTTTTTTCTCTCTCATGCAAGCAAATGTCCTCTGAATGAATAATGAGAACAAAACTTTAAATTAGCCTGTGATAATCTTTTGTCTGTCATTTTTTTTTATCTTTTGCAATGGGTTGGCCTTTTTTTTCCTCCTTTTAGGACAATTGCTTTGTTGAGCTGGTATTTTCTCCTTTTTCATCCCTTCCTCCTATCTCTCTGTTTCCTTTTTTCGTACTCGCTCTTTCTCACACTTTCTCTCTCTCTCTCTCTCTCTCTCTCTCCATCGTTCTCATGGTCTCTCTGTATCTCACTCAGTTACAAGACACGGTTACATACATAGCCCAGAGACAAACACCCCTCCTTATACTAATGAGTTTGTCATTTGTCTCAACAGACCCTAGGCAAGGTGGGCCGTGTGCAGCAGATCTACTCTGACAGTGACCTGAAGGTCGAGGTTTGCGGCACCTCGTGGACGTACAATCCTGCTGCTGTCACCAAGGTTGCCCCCTCTGGCTCAGCTGTCAGCAACGCCTCCGGAGGTAGGCACAAACACATTATACACATGCAACTCAATACAGTGCAACACTACTGACGTGCAAAGACACAGTGTCTTTTTCGCTCTCTGTCCCTGTCGCTCCATGTTTCCCTCTCACACACAACTCTGATGTTGTTCTATCCCTGTCCGGCCAGAACGTCTGTCTCAGTTGCTGAAGAAACTGTTTGAGACCCAAGAGTCTGGAGACATCAACGAGGAGCTGGTCAAGGCAGCAGCCAATGGAGACCTGGCCAAGGTGGAAGACATCCTCAAGAGACCTGACGTGGACGTAAGTGCTCAACCCGGCATGCTTTGGTATCAGAGGAGGCTGGTTGAGATGGATGGAGGGGCTGTCGAGATGAGGTTTCATTTTTAAATATAAAAGAAAAAATTATATTACCATGGCATGAAAATACAAACCTTAGCTGCAGTTCATTTGGCCATTGAACATTTTGAAAAAATAAAATCTATCCAAGTACACTGATAATTGCAGTTGAATTGGCCCTGGCTCTGCTCTGCTCTGCTCTCAGTATATGGAGGAGAGGCTGGGAGTCTCCTAGGAGAGGGCTGTGAGATCCTCCCACTCCTGCGCCTCTCTCAATCTGAAAAGTATTAAGCCTGGACCCAGAGGAGGTACCAAGGGGCATTGGTGTGCACTGCAGCACAGGCCTGATTCACTCTCAGCATCAGGTTGAGGTCTATAAACCCCGTATGGCCACAGATTCTGTCCTGACACAGGCTACAGGCTAGGGCAAACACCCATTTGTGGGGGACAGAGGCCTGTGCTCCATACAGCTTATGAGAGCTGGTTAGGTCTAGCCTCCTGAATGCTCTGCAATACTGTCCTCACTCAGAGTGTGTGCATGCGCGTGCGTGCATCTATATGTGTGTGTGTGTGTGTCAGTGTGGTGAAGGCTGGCCAGGTGCCCTACCGCCTTTCAGTGGAATTATTTGCTTAAAGCTGAGCACACTGAGCCTGGCCAAGTGATCCGCCCGCCAGGACAAGAGACGTCTCAAGACTCCCAAAGGAGTCCGCATTAATATTTATGCTCTGAGTTATTGCAGTGCTGCAGTTGGTGATGAAACACACACACACACACAAGCGTGCACACACACATACACATACTCACACACTTAAACACACACACACACACTTAAACACAAACTCACTAATCTGGTGGTGCTTCAGGTGAACAGCTAGTTCAGTTGATATCCATAAAAACATGCGACATGACATTGACAAACGCACACACATTTTCTCACTCTGACTTTTCACGTCTTTGCAGGTGAACGGACAGTGTGCTGGACACACTGCTATGCAGGCAGCCAGTCAGAACGGTCACGTGGATGTGCTCAAGCTGCTGCTCAAACACAACGTTGACCTGGAGGCTGAGGTTTGTATAGTTAAAGAAACTCTTCTTCCCTCAGTATTCATACTTGCCTTAATTATTCATGCCATTAAATTGTTATTAGAACCACCAACACACACACACACACGCATCTCAGCCTATTTTAGCCTTCAGTCTTTCACATCATGAGTGGAAAAAGTGGGGAAATCCAATCAGTCTTAGCATTGAGTCATTATGCTGGTTTGTCACTGTCCTCAGGACAAAGATGGAGACCGGGCGGTGCACCACGCAGCCTTTGGTGATGAGGGATCTGTCATTGAGGTGCTGCAGAGGGGCGGGGCTGACTTGAACGCCAGGAACAAGCGTAGGCAGACGCCACTACACATTGCTGTCAACAAGGGCCACCTGCAGGTGGTCAAAACCCTGCTGGACTTTGGCTGCCACCCTAGCCTCCAGGTATAATTTTTTTATTCACCTGCACAGAAATGCTCCACAACGCAGTATATGACATTAGAAATGTCAATGGTGTGCATTGCTTTTCATGCAGATTCCAGTATGGAGATGTGTTTGTTATAATAGTGGAGAGGTCGTTTTTGACTTGACATGACATAGATGGTGTGAATTACTGAGTGACAGTAAGTGACAAGAGGTTTCCCCCCACAGGATTCGGAGGGTGACACGCCCCTGCATGATGCCATCAGCAAGAAGAGAGATGACATGCTTTCAGTGCTGCTTGAGGCTGGTGCCGACGTCACCATCACCAACAACAATGGCTTTAATGCCCTGCATCACGCCGCCCTGCGAGGAAACCCCAGGTAAGAGACACACCCCTGCCGCCGCCAGCTGTCGCCTCTGCTTGATGTCCTATCAGGGTCCAGGAAATTATTACGTGGAATCTGTGGAGGCAGAATTCCTCCAGATCTCAACAATTGTCCTCATGCTGCCAATAAAGCCTAGATTAGATCCCGACATGCCTAATCTTAAGATATTACCATAAAAGCCTTGCATATTTCTATTGTCCTCACAGTTCACAGATATGGCCAGGCACGAGACTAACTGTTTTGGGGTGCACTTCTGGCAATCATACCACAAACATTTTCCGTAAATGTTGAGAGTTGAATAATATCTCAACTGATAAATTTTTACTTTTGTACTGAACATTCCACTCGGCACAACTAGAAAACTAAGAAACAATTTCAGAACACACACACTTACACATTTAATAACGTCTCTTTAATTATTGAAAAAATAAAATGGCAAACCACATGATAATAATAACCAACAACATCATTATTATCAACCAATATGAAACTTTTGAAAATAAGTCAAAACTTTTTCAAAAATCCCAAATTTTCTGTGAGACTCATTTAATGCAGAGAGACGTTGTTTTCAAGCTGCTGTCTCATAAAACCACAGCTAAAATTCATCTTCTGTGTCTGGCAACCATCCATTGCCAGTGGCCACTGCTGGGGCACTAATCTGTTACTCCTAATCCGTTACTTAATCATCCTCCATAGGAATGAATGACTTCCGGGCTCACGCCAATGATCTGAAGATTTGAATTGTAGTGTAGTAAAGACGTGAATTAGGAGACAGACTAGGTTTTTCCACCTTCCATTGCAGTGCAGTGTTCCTGTGCAGGTCTCAAGCATCTGGAAAAGTATAGCATCTCACAATATGTGGTCATTTCATATATTGTAATATTTGTTGTGAAGAATAATCTTCAGCCGTGAATTGTTTGGGCCTAGTTGATTATCATATTGTCAGGCCACTATCAGCATACATCATATTAAACAACAACCAAAACTGAAAAAAGGATTAATATGAAAAATATGCAGGAACTCTGTATGTATAATTAATTACCTGCAAGATTACCCAGGTTACTAGCGGGCTACACAAGTTTCATTCAAACTGCACAAAAGTCGATCACATTTTATTAAGTGTCGCCTTGCCACAATCGGGCACAATCTAATACGCTACTGCATTCATCAATTTACAAAAATTCTGAATACAATTTGAGAGAAATCAGTAGGTTGTAGAGTGAGTTACCGCACAGTGTGTCTTCATGCGTTTCTCCTCAAATAGCTCTGCCATTTTAAAACAGAACAAAGCAGAATGTTTTTTTAACAACTGCAAAGCCTTTTTAACAACTGCAAAGCCTAAATCATAGAAGACTGTATCTATATTCTGCTGCTTGCACAGGTACAATCAAATAATAATAATCAAATGGCAGCATTATATGGATAATCGTTTGGAATTCTTGCCCACAGATTCCATTTAAAATTCAAAAGTAGTTAAATGCCAATTGTCCATGCCAAATGTCCATTTGATTTTTGTGCAGATATGAGACCCCAAAAGTTCAGGGAAGATTAGCGGTTGTGTTCATTATTTCAGTGTTTACATTTTACATTAATATTGGTTTTAGATCTATTTTGGCACTCAATGCAGTTTGACATTCATTGAAGTTTGAAGCAGGCCTATAGGCTTTATCCATCTCCCCAACAGATGGTATGGACTTAAATTGACATTAGACTACCTTTGAGGCCCTGAAAGCATCTGTCATGTTGTGATTTTTTTTTTGCCATGTAGCTAATAGCCCTTGAAGTTCATTAGTTGTTTCTTTTTACTGTTATGCTGGTCTATTGCTCTGTGTTGTTAGCAGAGGCTAGCCTAAAGCGGCTGGCCTGAAGCGGGTGGCCTGCGTGGCAACAGCAGCAGCGGTTTGCCTCGTCCTTGGCCACAGCTATTTCTGGCTCCACCTGGTTGCAACTCCACTCTGTGGCGGGGTTATTCTGGTCTCTCAACCATGAGAATATTAAGGATGGTTCAGAGAGACTGCTGTCTGTATCAGGTTGATCATCCAGGGCCTCTTAAGGTGATGGACATTGGTGTTATAGGGTCAGGATTATAGACTCTGGAGTGTTTTTTTCGAAAAGTCAACAGCTGCCTCCCTGGCTGAGCTCTTGGTGTGTGCGTGTGTGTGTGTGTTTGTCCCAGGCCAAATGTCATTCCCTTCACTGGCACACATTCTTTTGGCATGAGGACAAATGGAATTGGGGTCAGAGGGCAGTGGAGCACCTGCCACCTGCCACAAGCGTGGCCAGATCCGGCCCTCCACCTCTGGCACAGCCTGCATTAAAGCCTGTCTAAAGCCCCGGCCTGCTTCGACCAACCAGCACCCTGATACATAGCCTATTAGACAGTAATCTGGACTGTAATCAACCTGTGCTTGATATTGTACTGGAAGCCTCATACCCGGAAATGTATTGGAGTCATTTTCATAGCGCCGTAATATTTTACATATATATACAGTATGTTCAGTTATAGTTTTATATGAAGCCTTATGTGTGTGTGTAAAGGGCAGACCAGAACACCAGAATTCAGTGTAGAAGGAAGTAGAGTGCTGGTCACCCTTAGGACTTACATAGCACCCTCTTGTGTGTAATATCACAGGCCTCAGTCTGTTATTGACTTGGAGGTGAAAAGTACTAGAGTCAGTATTTTCCATTGCAGGGCCCCTGTCGTGTTGTGCGTGTGTGTGTGTGTGTGTGTGTGGCACTTGCTTTGGTCCATGCTCTGTCCCCTCGCCTTCAGAGAAACGAAGATATATGTTGCCTTCTCCAATCTGGCCATTTACTTTTATTTCACGCTCGAGCTCCCGCAATATCGTGGAGACAGTCCTCTAGATTCAGCCCAAGTCCTAAAACCCTTGAAAATCTCTCCCTAGGTTGAAGTGAAAGTAGTTTGACTGGTGTGTTTTTTAGTGGGGAGGAGGTTGTTTCGATTTAGTGCTTGGAGGAAGTCCTGCTGTAGAATCGTATAGCTGAAAAGTACCCCCGGTAAACGTCATGAAGAGGTGCTTGGATCGGAAGCAGCGCTGAGCCTCTCGGAAGAAGGATGTGAAGCTGGACTCCTCTCATTTAGGTGGCTGGCTAATGATTGTCGTTATCATTGCTTCACAACAATAACGTTCATAATTGCGTCCACTCCTCCTCCTCATGTTTAGATTGAGCAACGGCACAGAATGTTCTGGTGTACAGTTGCTAGAAGCCTGGCTAAAACAAATCTAATCTATCTTTTCTGATCAACACTACGACAAGACCACTCCATGTAAAACGGAAAAAAACCACTCTCGCTGGCTTGTGTTCTGCCACACTTTCTCTTTATAAGCGATGTAAGCTATCAACATCAAATGCTAGTTTTTTGGACCCAAGCGGAGAGTGCATCAGAGACCCTGGTGTGTGTGTGTGTAATGTGTCTGGGCTTTGTAAGAACGCTGGTGGGTCTTCCAATGGTGGAAAGAAGATGGAGGAGGAGACAGAGGAGGAACCCTGTAGGTGACAGATGAATCTGGCCTTGTGGAGTCCCAAAGAGACAAATCAACTCCACCAGCAGGGGTGCCCGGTAATCTGGGAGCTTAACTATATATCACCCTGTTCATTACTCTCACACACACACGCATACACCCACACACAGTTACCCCGTGTATAAATACAATTCCTCATAAATTAGGCCTAGTTGTTAAGTTTTACAATTGCTAGTAAATTGAAAGCACTGGAATAACCAATGGTAACAAGTTAGGAAAAGGTTTTCCTCGGACATCCATAATGTGTGTTCTGTCTGTGTGTGTTTACCGCAGCTTCTGCCTGCGAGGCGAGCCTGGCTCGTCTCTGTGTCTCTCCCTCGGGCTGCTAGAAGCCAGTAGCTGCTACAGCACTGTAAACAATACGATTAATAGCCCGTGACTCATAAACGGGCTCCAAACAAGCCCTGCAGCGGCGGTCTGCACCCTTTTACATGTCACCCCCTTTTAATATTTGCCCACCTCCCTCTCTTTAATATGGCGCCCAGCCTTCTTTTAATACTGCAACATACAGGACAGCCCCGTATGGTAATCGCCTCACCTGGAGTACACAGGGCACTGCTCGTGTTCACGCTTTGCTCTGAAATGCCGACAAGTATTCCCAATCTAATGGTTCACTCTGCCAGAACTAATAGGCAACGCCATAATGGTAGTCGTCATAACAGGGATCATAATTAGATAGAAAATAGTGTTCTTGGCCTGTGGAGATACAACTGTGCAAAATGGGTCAAATGTTTGTATTTCTGGGGACTTACCGCTGTGTTCCACTGTTCGCCGCTGCTGGCATTGGTGGAATTAGAAGTTTATCACCCTCTCTCGCTCACTCAGATTAGGTGAATCGGAAAGGCTTGATTGGGCTACTGCAATTGTGTAGGCTAACTCCTCTTACATTACCCGCATAGGTTGTCATGGTTATTGGCCAAACACAAGCCCATTTTTCCAAAATTCGAAAGAGGAATGTCTCTTTGAAGGTGATGTGAGGATTACAATAATCAAACACTTGATGTCTACTAAGGCTTTTGATTTTACATTTTATCGTCAGCTACTTGCTGAACACCTTCAACCCTGTGAGTCCTCTAGACCAATGGTTCCCAACTCCTCGGGACCCAGGGTACTGCTGATTTTCTATCCTGCCAGGTATTTAATTGCATTTACCAGGTGTCCCAGCTCTAAATCAGTCCCTAGAATGAATGAAAGCTAGAATGAAAACCAGCAGTACTTGGGGGTCCTGAGGACTGGAAACCACTGCTCTAGGCCCACCCTGTCCCCGAATCAGTTTGAATAATTAGGCCTACAAATAGTGATTTCAGATCACTCTTTGAACTAGCCATTTTGTCATGTTGCATCTAGATATGATTTGTGTTGTCTGAGTGAGAGAACGGGTCAGTTTGACATAGGCTTAAGTGACAGCCAAATTAGGAAGAGAGAGGTGGAGAGAGACAGAAAAGGAGGGAGGGCAGGGGACATTGTGCGATGGGGGTTTAGTTTGATCTGCCTGCCTATACTGCGGCAGCAGTGAGTGAGTGTGTGAGACTGTAACTGTCTGTGAGGGGTCTGCTCCTGTGATTTGTGCGTTCAGCTCCTGTCCTCTAGAGCATCTGGCTCTTATCTACCCCTCCTTGTCCAACCTCACTACAGGAGGCTGTAGGGGAAAGGGGCCAAAGTGTGTGTGTGTATGCGAGTGTGTGTGTGTGGTGTGCACACTAACCACACAACTGTATCTACCCCCTTCTTTCCCTTGCACCCTTAATTCTTTCTCAGATCTCCTCTTTACAATGCCATTGTATCCTGCTGTGCTGCGTTGGCTCTCTCCCTTGTTTTTTGCCAATCCCCCCCCACAGTGTAATTGACTGTTATCATCCAGTGACAGTCAGTTTAGGAGGTGTCTTAGCTAGGCAGCCGTACATTCTCACACAGACATGTGAGCGCTGTGTTTCTGAAATAGCGCATACAGTATGTCTACCCCCTGCTATTTTTGAAACAGCCGTTGATGGTGTGGTCAGAATATCAATCTCTCTGGGGGCAGAGAGGCAACAGAACTCAGAACTCAGAAAAGGGGACCATACCAAAGGTTTGAAGCTGGGATTGGTCTTTTTATTAGTCAAAAAAGAGACAGATTTAGCATGGAACATGACACTTAATCAATGAACACTCCAGATGTTGCAGATAGGGGAAAGTCATAGGCTAGTCATCATCATTGCATGCCCTGCTGGTCATTACAGAGATTCTGTTGAAGTCATCGCAGCAAAGGGATCTCCCGTAGTCATCAAAGCATAGCTACAGCTGGTTGAAGGGGACCAAATCCATTCAAGAGGTGATTTGGTTCCATTTTACCAGCTTTAGCAAAGCATTGTGGAATCGCCGTTTTCAGAGACAGAAATGGGAACTGTTAGTGAAGTGTTCTGAGTCTCTACCGCAATATAGTTTTGTCCAACGGAGCCAGTAGAATGACACATGGGAGCAAGGAGAGGACATGTTGCATTTGAACATCTCATCAGCAGCTGAGGTGTGGCTCGTCATACTGTGTGCACCCACTAGCTGAAATGGACAACTCTCTCTCTCTCTTTCTCTCTCTCTCTCTCTCTCTCTCTTTCTTTCTCTCTCTCTCTCTCTCTCTCGCTCACTTTCACCCACTCTATATGGCACACTATACACCATAGGCCACCACACCAGCAAACACATAGGTGCAGTTGATTAACCCTACCTAACTTTCTCCTTTGCTGCCTCCCAGGCAGGCTATTTGTCCTCGTTGCTATCTTTTTAAGTTTTATTCTCGCCCCCTCCCAGAGAGTGAGAAAAATTGTTCCCTGAGAAAAGGATAATAATAATCTGTGGCGGTGCACTTGAGTCAAATGTCCTGGAGTCATGTAGCAATTACAGGCTCTGACAGATGGGCCCTGCTGCAAGCACACTGCCGCTCCGGTCACCAAGACGGCCAACAGACAAATGCAGACGCACACGCACACAATCTCTCACTCGCACTCCTACAGCAGCACTCTGGGGTGTCAAGTCACAACATTAATTTAGAACAGTCATTTAAGTCCTAGAGACTGATTTTTAGATGGTACAATATGAACAATGACTGAGGGCAGATTGTTTTATGTCTCTTTGCTTTCGCGCACAGTAAAATAATGCCGTTTATGGCTTGTTTTTTTTTTCGGCCCTCACGGCTTTCTCTTTTATCATCGCTAATGTTTCTTTGTACTATTTTGTAAGAGGGATTTGAAGCATAGTCAGCTTTTATAATTATTGACTTTTTTCTGCCAAGGCACAAGTGAGTTTCTCAGAGTGGCCAGCGACAGCTGAGGGATATACAGAACTGCTTGTAGACAGGCTGGAGGTCAACACAGGGCCAGCTTGATATGGCACACCAGAGGCAGGTCTATTTGTAACATACACACACATGCTTGCTCTCTTACACACACATACACACACACACAATCTCTCAGAGCAGAGTCAGGTGGCCAGGCTGCTCACCTCGTCTACTGGCCATAACAGGGCAAAAGCAGGGGGGACGACAGGCACTGAGCATTTGATAATGTCAGCATCTGCTGTGTGTGTCACTCAGACAGCAGGTCATTGCTATTGAGGGCCCTAGGAGGAACATGCAGTGCAAGCCATGAACCCCCCCAAATATACACACACACACACACTCACAACCCAGTCACAACCAATGTCTTGACAGAAAAGAGAGTCAGACAAACAAACAGAGACACATGCAGATGGGTCTAAATGGAGAAATAAAAGGCATTGTCTTTCCGGAGCTCTCATCCTCAACTTTTTCAGAAATAGGACTTTTTATTTTGTATTTTTTGGTTTAATGAGGTGACCTTTTCTCAGTTGTCTATTAAAGTGTGGCTGTTTTCAAGTTGAGTTATTATCAGCTGCTTTAATCCCATTTAGCATCTGTTGAAGAAACAAAATAGTTAACCTTTACAAATGCGTGTACCATGAGGTGTTGTAAGGTCTGCCTTCAAGCCTAGGCCCTTCCCCTTCGGCTCAGTGAAAACCTTGAGTGCTGCCTCCATTTTAGTCTTCATGCATCAAATATGACTTTACTGAAGCAAAAAATGGAAAGTTGGAAAGGGATGTGTAGGTTACAAACCCCACTTCTTTCTGTTTATGATTTAAATATTTATTTCTTTTTTAACCTTTGCCCAGATGCCAGTGAAACAGGATTGCCGACTGTCAACATTAAGCATCTCACTTCAGCTTACATTTTTTTTTCTCATCCACGGCAAATGGAATAAGTCGGCGGTAGACTTGGCATATTAATCAATTCAGAATGAAGTGTCGTATATTTCATTAGAATAGTGCTGTAGTACTAAAGTGGCATGCGTATGCTTTTCCATTGCTCCACTGCACTGGTCTGCACTTCTGTGGTAGGCATTTTGTCGGCACAGACAGATCCCATCCTGCAGCCTCTACCAAACAACATTGCCATTTAACAAAAGAAACCGGGTTTGATGAAGGAACAGTTTTATATAGATAGGTGTTTTAGTTTTACAGTTTCATAGATCAGCCTTACAAGGTTTGTCAGTAGCAGGCAAAATCACTGGTGTAAATGTAAATCAATTTTGTTGAGCCACTAATTAGCTAATTTGTCTATGCAGACGTCAAATAGTTATCGCATCACCCACACAGGCTATTTTCTCCCATTAAAAGTCTGATTTATTAAATGTTTTAGTTTTTTTTCTTTTCAAAACTGGACCCAAAATGCAATGGGAAAAAAGACCTCAAGCAAAGCAGTGCATCTAAAGCAAATGTGTTAAAAGAGGGTAAACCCTTGCTTAAACTGGTACTGGCCTGACCTTGTCCATGATCCAGGGACGGGGGCAGCGAGAGAGTGAAAGGTATTAGAATAGGTGAAAGTGCTAGATATGAATAGCTGGCCATGCAAACAGCTCCCCACCTCCCCCCCTCGCGCTCTCTCTCTCTCTGTCCCTCTGTCCCTGTTCTGTTGCCTTTATTTGTTTGAAGCAGTCTACAATTGGAATCAGCTGACAGGCCAGAGTTGACCCTGATCCTGCATTGTCACTTTTCGATGGCCTAATCTGACTGCCATGCGGCCCAGCAAAGCATTTGGCAAGCATAGCAAACGTGAACAATGAGAGCAGGAATCAAGGGAAACAGGGAGGGGAGTATGGGGCAGCCGGGTTGATGGGGGTGGAGGCGGAGATGAGGGCGGGGGCATAAAGGGAGGGGGGGTCATAGTTAGACACACAGGATGGTTAACACGGCAGCCATATGATACAGCACTGGGGTAGAGCCAGCTTGTGGCAGCAGCGGCCTCAGCGCCTCTCTGATCTGCCTCCTCAGCAACTCTCTCCTGCTCTTTCAGTTGCACAGAAAAAAAAAGGCAGCAGCGATGGCAGAGTTTTGGCCCAATTCACCTTCCCTTCTTTCTCCTGCCTGAGCCATGTGGGACTATTGGAAAAGATTATAGTATTAATGGTCAGGGGCAGCTCTAGCATACCATTCTGCTTGCTGAAGTTGGGGCTAAGTTGCAGCTGGCCGCATTTCAAGGGCTGTAATGCAGTAAAATCACCCAATAATGAAAGGAGGCCCTGTTCATATGGCGATGTCGCAGGGCGACTGTTAGCCCTTTAGTTGGCGGAGGTGGTATGCTAAATTCACACTGCTGTCAGTTAAACAGAGCAAGACCAAACACATGATCGCTATCTTTTTATGGTAACCTACATAATTGTCCTAAGAATTGTTGGCATATCTTGGATGAGAGATTTTTATTGGCCAAGTCAGCCAGTTTGAGAAAGCAGTAAGTTCCCTACAGCGATTATTGCTGCAGTGAGACTGCCCAGAGACAGTATAGCTAATGTATGAGCCCTACCACTCACATTCACACACTCTCTCTCTCCCTCGCTCTCTCTCTCTCCACTGTGCCTGCTATTTTCACTCACACCATGATCACAGCCGTATTAACAATCTCCATAGCATGAGACATATCCTTAGACAGTGCTGCCCAACATCATTTTCCTAGTGCGAGGACTCACACCTCACCAAGAATACATACTTCTTTACATTCCATAGCTATCATATGTTCATATGGGTACATAAAGAAGTATGTACACCAAGGAGGTAATCTCAGATATGACATTTTCTCACCTTTCACCAAGGTCAGGGAAGTTGTGAGCAGAACATTTTTCCTCACCGTTCTCTCTCCCAAGTATGGCAGTCTGCACCGTAAGGTGACTTTGAGTGTAAATTCAGTTCAACGCTCAAGGCTTTCCTTTAGTTGCCATGTAAGGCTGAACCACCAGTCCCCCCGCCCCCGAACATATCAGAAGTGTTGCAGTCCATACCATAGCCGGCTGTCCCAGTGACCCCCGCTGTCCTCTAGAGAACTGGGAGAAACCATGAGGATCAGGGGGAGGAATACAGCTTGGGTGCTGCTCTCTTCCACCTCCCTTTTTTCAGCAGTTAGAGGGTGGTCCTTTTTCTTCTTCCAGAAAAAAAAATGGGGAGGAGGTTGATTTAAAGGTTGGGCAGAAACAGCAGCAAAGAAGGGAAGAGTTTTCTCCTTGATAGAGCGTCCTTGGTGTTGTGTGCCCCCTTGTACACCTTGTCTTGTGCGAGGATCGGTTGCTGTGTCCTGGGAGCAGGGGTGCACCTACAAGCTTAATGGCCCTACTGACATACTACACATTCTCACCTCTCTCCCCTCCCACTTCTCTCTCAGTCTTTCCCCCTCACCATCATCTCTCTCTCTCTCTCCTGAAATATCTACTCTTCCTTCTTCCTTTCCCCCGTCTCACTTCTACCAGAATGTACCTCCCTCTCATCTGTCCCTCACATGTCTCTCCTGTGTCAGCGACGTCCCCAGTGGCCTGTTGGAGAGCTTGCTGATGTTTGAAAGCGAGGGTGATCCAAGTGGAACAGGAAGCTATTGTGAGCAGGATTTGGGCTTTAGGCGCAGAGGCAGGCCATAGGTCACATGCAGGCGCTAATGCCCACTCAGCACTTGTGGATTGGTCCTGGGTATACTGCCCCCCTCCCTCTCCTCTCTCTCTCTTTCTCTCTCTCTCTCTCTCTCTCTATCTCTCTCTCCCCCCAAACACACAGTTCACTATTTTTTGCTCCCTTTTTTCTCACCTCCTTTTTCCCTGATGTGGCTTCACCTGTCTGTGTTTACAGTGAGAGCAGCTGTTCTATTGGAGAGTGGGTGGAATAGATCAATAACCATTTGCATGGTGGCGTGAAATGTTCAGTAAGTCTCTAATGAATCTTTGCCCCAGACCAACACATTCCACAAGTCAACACTGCCCCCAACCCCGCTTTGCCAACTAGCAGGCTGAATGCTGAGGCAACGGGTGTAAAGAGAAAATGAATGGGGTGGGGGGCAAGATTAGGTGTTGCTGTTAGGTGATTTTGGAGAATGGGTGGTGTATAACTGTATAAATGGCAAAAAGTGGTGCAATGTGTTTAGCGGAGAAGGGTTTAGAATAGCAATGAGGAGAGGTTGAACCGGAGGTGACAGTTGTTCTCAGCACAAAGATAGGGTTGGGCAGGTGGATGAGCCTGGTCCTAAAGGTGTGACGTCCCGTTTAGGAAATGTCACAGCCACCCGAGAGGGTGAGCAAATAGGAGAGAGAGGGGGTGAAATTCCTCCCTACCGACAGTGGGCTGGAGGTTGGGGAACGTGAACAAGCGAATGAGCTCGGTGGCCGTTGTGTCTGTTCTGGTTTGGGCGATAGCACTGCAGTACTGTGTGCCCTGCATGCCCTGCCTAGCCTATAGCAAACCGTTAGAGAGAGAGAGAGAGAGAAGAAACTGGGTTACTACCCTAAGTGCTATGGGTTCAGCCAGTGACACACATCTACACAGCCAACCGTTGCCGCCCAATATCCCCTCCCACCCATCCTCACCTTCCTCCTCCCCCCCCCACATCTGTGTTAATACACTTCTCACAGCTGTGTGCCGTCAATCCGCTTTTTCCCCTGTTTAGAACTCCCGGCCCGCCCGCCGTTCGTTATTCTGATGCTTCGTCATCCCTCTGATAGCCACATTCCATCCTTCCGCCCCATTCAGCCATCCTCGGACTTAAAAGTGCGACATGTCCTCAAACTTACCTCCCATCAATTAAGAAAGACAGTGACCTCCCCCACCCCTCACTTTACTTCAAAAATGGACTGGTTTAAGAAAGAACCAAAAAGGCATTAAAAAAAAGAAAAAGACAACATGTAAAAAGTCCCAGTAATTATTGTATCCTTTTGTAATGGCCACAAAAAAAGCTTGGAAGGTGTCCGACGCAGAGGGCGAATTGTGCAGAAGGGAATGTCTCTCCACACCAGTGCGGGTTTGAGTTAACGAGTCCGTCATTAGATAGCGGCGGGGCTGCAACCGTGAAGCCTAATGAGCCAAAGAGCTCTGCTGCTGCAGCATGTCCGGCCAGTGCCAGGAACACAAGAGAGAGAGAGGGAGAGAGCAAGACGGGAGAGAGAGGGAGGGAGGGAGAGAGAAAGAACAAGATGAGAGAGATAGAGTGGAGAGTGCAAAAAGCAAGGCTAAAATCCATGTGGACCATAGCAACTCCCCAGCCTCCCTTTTCCCTCTTCCACCTCCACCTGCATCCTCTTTCTTCCTCTCCATACTTTTTTTTTTTTTTCATAAAGCCTTTTTTCTTCCCCTCTTCTAAGACAAGAAGAACAAATACAGGAAAGGAGAAAAAAAGCCCAGAGGTGTTCCCTGGTTAAGTTCTGTCCCAGTGCTGCTGCTGCTGCAGAACAGTACATTCCACTCCCCCTTCCGACTACACGACTCGCAGGCAAGCCATGCGGTTAATAACTGATCGCGTCCAAAGAAGAGAGAGGGAAGAGACAGGACGGGAGACGTCAGGGCCCGTCAGGGGTAAACTCCCGTCCGAAAGCAAAGGAAGAGCATATATTACCTGTCAGATCAGTTTCTTATCTGGGCTGCTCCTCCTCTCCTCCCCTCCTCTCCTCCTCTTCCCGTAGTGAAGAGAGCCATAATGACCTAGAGAGCGCTCCAGCTGCTGCAGCCATCGTGTGTGCTGGGTGCACGCCTGACTCGCTGAATCAGCTTCTCTGATTGGGGGGAGGGGGTGGCGGGGGGGTGGGTTGAGTGCCAGAGTCAGGGAGGGGAGGAGGAGGAGGAAAGGAGAGAAAGCGCGCACACACACACGCATGCACACACACGCATGCACACACATTCCCACACAAACACAAGCCATACCTTTAGAAGGGGAAGACGTTGAGCTGACATGAAGAGCTGCTGTTTGAAAAAGGGAGGCAGAGAGAGAGAGAGAGAGAAGAGGGTAGAGAAGGAGGGGGGAAAACTCTGCAGCACTCTCCTCTCCATCATGTGCATTCTGAGGGAGAGAGCTGGGAGGATGCCCTGGTCGGTGGAGGAGGCAGAAAGTGTAGCAACCATCCTCCCACCCTGCCTTTTTCTTATTCCAACAACACACACAGCCCCAGAGCTTTATCCTGCTCCTAAAATGCGCTTTTATTATTCAGTGGAACTTTATACAGCAGCTTAGAAGAGGGAGTTTACTGAATGTTTGAGAGCAGAATTGTGAAAGAGGTATTAAAAAAAAAGGCGGCTGTTCCTCCACGGTAGCAGACAGCTGTACTTTTAATAGCCCCATGCGATCCGTACAAATTTGATTACCATTGTCAGAGACTAGAGACAAGAGGATATTGTGATTTCTTTCTGATATTTTTGGTATCTAGACTTCTCATACTTGATGGGGCAAATCTTTTGATATGGAACTTATTCATTCCTGCCAGCGCTACAAAAGGGTCACCTTTTAGTGGGAGAAGATCAAGGAGAGGATGCTCGTGCTGCTGGGAGGGCAGAGGGAGCACACGCACCACACAATGCCAGCAAATGAGGGACAAGAGGCCGACCAGCCAGCGGCTTCCCTCCCCACAGTGCGGAGAGCTAAGCTAAACGGTTAGCACTTTGTGGGTAGCCAAGCATTTGAAACATGCGTCGGCCCCTGTTGCTGGGCTGCTCCTGTGTCTTGTCTCACCACCTCCCTGACCATATTTAGTCAAGCAGTGCAAAAAATAGTTCCCGCTCCGCTCCGCTCTACTCCTCTCCTTGCTTCACCCCCCACCCCCCTGTTCCATACACACACACACACACACCCCCCCCCCCCCCCCCCCCCAGCAGCTGTTGGCCACAGGCTCCAGGAAGCCTCCCCTACGGCTCCCTGCCTATCGATTCCACCGGCCTGGAAGGAGAGAGGAGCGTTAGCCCGGCTAGCCCCTGCTGCCATTTGCTGCGCTATTTTTAGTAGCTCCAAATAAAGTGGTCTCTCATGGTTCCACTTGTATATTCTTGATTCTTTCCCCCTCCCCTGTTTTACATCCTCCACCACCACCAACACCACCGCCTCCTCCGCTACCACCCCCTCACACTCGATGTCCTTTTGACCCCCCCCGTCTCTCTCATTCTGCTCTTTTAAAATAGAGCTGGAACACACTGCTTATGGTAGAGCTTCCGTCTGCTCAACTCTATACTTAGAATAACTGCGTATTTGAGAAATAGAGGAGGAGAGGGTGAGAGTGAATGTGTAGTGTAGAGAAGTGAGGAGGGTGTTAAGACAGGAAGAAATATTGTTGTGCTTTTCTGTTTTGTTTTTTTCCTTTTTGGCATTGTAGAGTGAGACAAGTGGCAACCTCACCTCTGAGGCTCTGAGAAGTTTTGGCCGCTTTCTCTCCTTTTTGAGCTCTCATTAATTTTCAAGTGTCTTTTTCAAGCTTTCCCGAGGCACGGCCACTGAAGAATCTGTTTAATTAGTCGGTCTCATCACGGGGCACATCTATACTGTACGCCAGAAATGTCCTCTGTGCCCTCTCTCTTTTTCACTCTCTCTTCTCCTCTCCTCCTCTTATACCTCAATGACAGCGCACAAGTCCCTCTCGCCCACCCCACCTGCATTCTAACTGCAGAATGCCCCAGGATGTGTATGCTAATGTTTTTGCACACCAATATACTGTTATGTCCTCTTTTAAGTAATCATATGGAAACCTGACTATGGCATTTTAGTTGTAATGAAGGAAATTGTGCTCACAAACACCCTAGATACAGCATAAAGTGTATTTTCACCAGACAGGATAACGTCTTCATGTAATTCTCTGGTGGTAGATTTGATATGCCTTCTAACAAGCTCACTGCCATACTTCCCCCACTCACGGTTATACTCCAAGCCTTTTTATGGGCGGAGAGAATTCTGCATAGATTTAAGTACGCAATTCAATTAATGTATTGTCACTGCAATTTATAGCCATTCGATTACATTATCTTTACGGCTATTACAAGAATTGACCATTTGCCAGGTGAAATGGATTCCAGGCTAATGTGTCTGCTCAAAACTTGACCTTACATGGCCAATGAAAGTGCAGAATTGCAACAGCATAAATGGCAGCTGTGGACATCCACCTGTTATTGGGGTCCTGCAGTCTCTACTTTTGTAGACCGCTTGAAATTAAACCAGCCATAACGTTCCAGCTAGCCATAATTTCCTCACTGTGGCACTTTCATGCCACAGTGATGCACTTTACGTGAGTGCCTGTGTGTTTATACGGTACATAGTGGGTTGAGTTAAACTTTTTCTGCCCCGTAACAATCTCCGTTGATGGTGCCCTCTTATGTTGCGTGCGTCCCCTCTCTGGGTCTCCACCCTGCCTGTTCCAACCACCCAACCCACCAGTTTAATCTCAATTACAGCCCGACATCCCATCTGCCCCTGAAACCCAGCAGCATGGCTTACATCCGCCCTCCATGATGAATAGTATGAGGCTGAATGTTTAGCTGAGCAGTTAATCGATCAATAAGAAAAGGGGCCACTAATGGATGCGCTTTGTTTCACTGGATAAAGGGGTGGGACGGGTTGTTTTCCCTCTGAGTCCTGCTTAAGACTCTGGTATCTCATTCAAAAAAGATTAGAATGAGATCAACCTATGTCTATGTATGTCTTAATGTTGCTTTGTATTGCCCAGATGTGTTGTGGGTCGAGACAAATGTATCATTTAATTAGCTGAATATAAACGTCCCCCCCGTCCCAATATTTCTGGGGTCACTTTTAGAAACTTAGTTACACTCGCATAACAGTGTAGATTTGAAGGCATACTTTTTCTAACTATTATTTCAGAATTATTAATATTTGAAAATGAGTTGGGCTATCTGAAGTCATTGCTCAAGTCATCTGAATTCTCGGCAAGGCCAAGGACTAATACAGGTGGATAATTTGAGCCTTTTATATGATAAGCAACGCTGACAAGAGCACATCTCGGCCATTTGTCTGCCGTGAGAGACAGGCTTCCTCTGAAACCCGAAAGACCGAGTGGAATGTTTTATATAGGGAATTCTGGTGAGCTTCAGATGGTGATGAAGCTCTTTTTTCCCCTTCTGTCTTTGAGCTTCCAGCCTGCTGCCGAAGTCTTGGCCAGTCTTGTAGCCTCTCTTAATTCCTCCTCTCTATGTGCCTGCCCACCAGTCAACATCATAGAGGGATTAGAGCTACTTCTAATGAGTCCAGTTTGTGCTTTTTGAGTAAATCTCCATGCTCCTCTTCCATCAGCCTGGCTCTTCTTCCTGCTTACTTTATCACTCCCTTGTCAGTTCCTCTCTTCTCCTCCCCCCGCACTCTCTCTTCTGCCCCCCATCCCTCCTCCCTCTTCATCCCTTTACACTGTGCATCATTTGAAGGGGTGAGGCTGTTGAGCGCTAGCCGGAATAAAAGTGATTTATGAATGGGCCAACCTACCTGGGTGCTGGAGGGGGAAGCCGGTGGCAGTCAGGCTCTCTGATCCAGCAGCCCATTGTTCCCTCCAGCCTCACTGCAGGGGAAGCTCCTCTGCCTCTCCTGCCTCTGATCTTTTACTGTGCCTTACTGGTGCCGCATGCTACTGTTAAGTGACTCACAAACTAGACAAATACCTATGCAGGGGCGAGTGTGTGTGCAAGTGCACACATACGCACGCACACACACACACTCCTATACCCCTTCACATTTACAAATTACTGTTTACGGTTATGCATATGCAATTGGCCATTCAGGTAAATGCCTCCTCTCATGCATGCATATTCCTGTACAGGTTGCGCTGTTAGGCCGATACTGAATTATTCTCTTATCATTAGGAACTTGCCGTTTCCCAGATTTCATAAGTTAGAACAGGTGAGGACAGACTGGTACAGGAAGACACTGTCGATAAAATAAAGAGAGGTGACAGGGAAGGTGTGTTTGATGAGGACAATGTATGACTTCCTCCTCGTTGCCATATGTTCACATGCAGACACACACAAACTTACACACACACATGCCACACAGAACGTTGGAATGTTAGTCTCGTTGCAGGATAAAGCCAAGGAGGGATGACACATACGCACACTGTTTGGACTATTAGTTTTTGTGTGTTTATCTGCTGTGTGTATGATCGTGCCCTCTTTACAGAGTAATATAGGCTAATTCCTGATGGCAGGATGGTAGAGATGATAAGCTTGGTCAAAGGAGAGGGGATAAGTGCTCTGCTGTAATTCATTAAAAGATAAGTGATCGCAGAGATATGTCCAAGTAACCTTTGGAATCCAGATGAGCTATACTTATTGAGTTCTGTGAGCCAATGTCTTGATACTGTTCTGTAGGCCGCAATGGGAGGCAGTATCCTTATTTTGGGCAATATTATTAGAACATAGTCTAGACTAGATGGATTGATTCTGTTGATTCATTTTGTTGCCGCTATGTCTCTCCTAATACCATCTGTCTGATATTATCTTCAGTTTTTCAATTAGACTTGCCATGTTGCAGTAGCTTATTCTACTTAACTGACAGTTTGAAGGGGCCAACCATTAAAGATGTAGCTCAGTGACCAGCCCCTTCAGCGAGGCTGGGTACCAGTTTGCCGTAGCGTGCAGAGTGACATAATTGAAACATCCCCCAATCCCAGCAGTCCTCCTAGTGTCCACCTCTCTATGAGCTGGGACCAGTCCAACAGATCAGCCAGAGGACAAGCTGATACAAGCCCCAATCCCCCTGTGACCAATCAGAACGCCCACACTTTCTCCGAGGGCCGGGCCAACAGTGGCTCTGAGCCAATAGATAAGCTCAGCCGTGCTGTAATGCTCTGTCTGTCTGTGGCATGCTGAAACATCGAGTCCTGGCCGCTATGTTGCTATAGCACATGTTGTGAGAGGGTGGGGTGGGGGTAGCAGAGGGAGGGAAGTATGGATGGAGAGAGGGAGAGGAAATGAGGAATGGATAGATGGAGAGAGGGAGGGGTACATCTCTTACTGAAGGACTCAAGGACATAAAGAGCTTTTGGGAAAGTGACTATAGCATACAGACAATGAGAAAAGCTTGCATCGTGAACCCGCTATAAGCAGCAATGTTATGTTTTTGCCCACTTACCAAACCTAGAAAGAGCAGGATTTATTTGTGGCACTTTAAGTGCCTCAGCAATGCAGGTAATAAATATGACGGAGCAAGGTAATATACTTCCACCACACAGCTGTCAGGCATCTTTAATATTTTCTACCCCCATTTAAAAACAAATGTAGTTTATCTATTTACTTGATGTATTGGAACAAGTGCTGGAATTTATTTGTGCGTTTGATGGTGCTTTAGCATCAATGATGGCACTTTGTGTTCTTATGAAACACGGAGAAGCATGCTGAATATTTCTTAGCTGTCATGAGTGCATATAGCGTCAGTATACACGTAATACGTTCAGTATGGTTTCATATAACACAAGAATCAAGGGGACATTTTACTGTCTCCAGTTTTAGATAGCAGTTTGCCTAGTCTGATTGTATATTATATGTTTTTTTTCTTCTGCTTGGTACATCATAGTGTATTAGTAGCTCTCATGTACTCTGAGGGACACATCCAGGCCCATGTTCACATCTAAACCAGGCTTAGCTGTTGAATAATGCAGGCCAGGTTACCTTGGTAACCCATTCGGACACTGTGAAGTCAATGGCTCCTATGTAAATGCAGTGTGACAGGTCAGAGAGGATAAGGATTTGTGCGTTTGTGTTTGTGTGTGTGTGTGCGCACGTGTAAACGCAAACAAGCTTGAAGAAAACTGAAAATTCCACAGCACTTCTACCCTTTTGCTTTCTTTCAGGAAACATTTTTTTTACATTATTGGTATTAGACACAGTAGCTTCCATGGAAAACAGGAAAGACCCTCATCGTACCATCTGTAGCCCAATGGATCTGTGTGGAATGCATTCATGTTTCTATGGACCTTTGACTGTGTAATGTACATTCATACAAGCTCCATTCCACTTCCCCTGAAGTTGGCTGTTAGACATTTTGTGTGCTGCTCTCGGGCATATGGCCTGTTGTTTCAGCGCTTAGGGGAGACAGTAGCTGATACAAGGCCCTTTGCTCCCCATTATTTCTCTCTGCAAACACTGGATTTTAATTACCAATAGACTCTTTCAGTCACAGCTTCTTCCTCTACGTGTGTGCGTGGTAGTGAAGGTGGTGAAGAAGTCAGACTCATCAGCTGCAATATGGCAACCTGTGAGTCTCTCTTTGGATCTCTTTTCTGCCAATTACTTTGGTAGAGAATTTGATGGCATATTGTTTCCTCACTTTCCTTGTGTTTGTTTAGGGGTGCTGCTGCTGTTGCTGTTGCTTTTTGTGTTGTTGGCTTTTTGTGTAGGAAGGGACCCTTACAGGCCACGACATACAGAGACAAGCCAGACAGAGGAGTGCAAGTGGGTTTGTGGGGACAGTGAAGTGGGAGGTGGGCCAGGGAGTGAAAGGTGATTTAGAGTGGCAGATTTACAGTGAGACTGTAGATCATGGGAGCCTCTCAGGCCCTCTGCCCATATGTTGACAGTGTGGCAGGCTGCTGAGCAGCCGTCGATCGAAAGGCCTTTGGAGCGGCTGAATTCTCCACCGCTCTGCAAAGCCCCCTGGTCAATCCCTTGCTTCTGTTTACCACTATGTGCCTCTGTGTGGAAACGCTGCCAGTTAAGTCCAGCAGGCAGGAGTTGAGTCTGATTTTTATATGTTCCACAGAGAATGGAAAGGAAGTTTGTGATGAGAAATGGTCAGTAACTCAAAAATGATGATAGAGTCAGAGTCAGGAATGAAATGAGAAGTTGGCTCTTGCAACTGCATGGATAAGGGGTCAATCAGGTGCTGTTACACCTAGGAAGGGTTATGCCTAAATCACCAATGCTCATTCCTATGAAAAATTGACTACTTTTTATTTACTATAAGCAATTTATGTCAGTTTCCTTGCTTTTATTTATGTTGAGTCATCCACTCAAAATACTGTTATCAAATTTTTTTTTTACCTTTCAAGTGTCTAGTTTACCCACTGTTAGAGCGTATCTAAGTGTGTCAGTCTTAGGTTAACTTCTAGTAAGTCATTTTTATACAGAAGGTGAATTTCAATTCAAAATTTTCTTATCTTTATGCAACTGGCCTCAGATTTCCATTAGTGGGTATTAGAGTAAAGACTAATTTAGAACCTATTACATTATGATGTTCTGACTATCCAGGCCTGTATGAAAAATTATGTTCAGTAATTACATGGTTGTTACACAGACTGAGTGTAATGATGCTATTGACTAATTGTTATATATGGCATGCATGATTTAGTTGTCTCTTAATTCTAATATAATCTGTATGTCCTTGCTTTTTCCCTCTCAGTCTTCACTTTCTCGGTAAAAGGATGTGTATTATGACTATTATGGCTGGTGCAGCAATGAGAATGAGGCTTTTTCAAGGTGCTGAGGGGAATAAAGTGCAAAGGAAGAAGAGCATGTGGGAAAATAATTGGGTCATCTAGAACCAATGGGACATTAACGTGCCATTGGGCTTCTCTCACTGTCTGCCTGCCTCCGTCTTCATAAATCGTTATGAATCAGGACAGCCCATAATGCCAGGTGATTTAAGGCTAATTAAAGCTAAGGCGTTATAGGCCCATACCTACTTCCCAAATGGACAGAGAAATGTACCTGAGATGTTTGAAAATGCACCTGCCGTCTCCTGAACAACCTTCAAGCCACAAGCAATAGCTAGCATTGTAACAGTGATAACCAAAACATCATAGAAATGCACAAGTCACTCCTTCTCCCTCCTTCCCAGTTTATGCAAATAATCCTTAATAAAAGCATGCTCACTCAGGGGCCTCAGGTAGACAAAGGCAGGGGAAGGTCACATTGTAGAGGAAATTATTCTCTTCACGGCATGGTAATGAAAGCCTTTTTTATCGAGCGGGGCCAGTTAGGTTCTTGTCCACAGCCCTCTGCTGCACTGCTGGCCTGGACGCTACACGCTACTGGTGTTTATTTACTCTGCCCCAGCAGGACTGCCGATAGCTGTGGGACGGCCCAGACACAGTGAAGCAGTAAGTTAGTGCTGCTGGGCGTGGGGTGATGGGCCAGGATGAACTTTTAGAGACCGGAATTTCATCCTATTTTATTTGCATAGGGTTTATAGACTACTTGAACTATTTGCCACATCCTCTCTGCGTTGCGTAATTTAGTTACAGCAATGGAGTCGACGGCAAATTTGCCCGCTTCCTTTGCGTTGTGGTTGTGCCAATTTCAATTTCACACACAATTTAGAAAATAAGCATTGTGTAAGCCTGAGTTTGAATTCAAAGCAGCATGTTTGGTTAAGCTTATTGAAATCCTGAGCAGTTTTACGACTTTGACCCCCCCAACAAGCCACTGAGTTAGGGACCTGCTCTGTGCCTTCCAAACCTCTCTCACATGATGAAGAGGGCCTCCCTGCACAGAGTGGAGGGGGGATTCCATTTGGAGTCCGTGTGTTGCATTTGTGAATGAT
This sequence comes from Centroberyx gerrardi, assembly GCF_048128805.1. Classification (NCBI taxonomy): domain Eukaryota; kingdom Metazoa; phylum Chordata; class Actinopteri; order Beryciformes; family Berycidae; genus Centroberyx; species Centroberyx gerrardi. The sequence goes on from NC_136009.1 coordinate 19,685,910, forward strand.
TTGTTGGGTACAGGGTTCACTATTTCAAAAGGCCTGAAGGTATTGATCCTGTCCCCGATGAGCTGACACCTCATGTATCGTCCGAGGTCGTCTCATCTGGAAAAGCTGTGCCAATATGGGCTCTGCAACAAAAAAAAGCCCACTACCACTATAGCTCTTTGGTCTGCATGTTTGACCATGTAGACTCTTTCACCATTGCAAGGCTGATAATTATCATTATCAGTTTTATTAGGCATTTTTATTTTCCCAAGGCAGGTGGTGCCTTTTGGGCGGCTAATTTCAGATGCATAATTTGGATCTCCTTTCTTCAGCTCGAAGCCTTGGCTTTGCTTAGTTAATGGGTGAATGTATGCCAAACACGTCTCCTACATCAGAGTAACCATATGTTTGTGCGCAGCCATTAATCTCAGGCTGGATGTTGACTGTTCCCGTTTTGCCCTGTCCTACCCAAGTTATTGTCCCCCGACTCTCGCTTCCTGTTGCAGTAACAGCCACTGACCACCACACAGATGGCTGTCAGCCAGGCGAGGGCAGCAGAAGGGCCCTGTCGACCCCTACAAACACACACACGCACACACACATTCCCCCGCACACACATACATTCAGTTCAACATCTTGCGCACACTGACAAACGGCAACACACACGAATCCCACCTACACGTACACAGAGCTGAGGGCGTCAGTGAGCGTCCCGGTCAATGACAAATTGCAGCCCAAGACAACAGGCCCTGGTGTAGCTCTCCTGAGGGACTCCTGAGATCTCTCACAGGGTGACCCAGTTCCATCATGTCTCCCCTTCTCCCTTCTCCTCTTTTCTCTCGCTCTCTCTCTCTCCCTTCTCTGCCTTTCTCCTTCCTCAGCTGCATGCCCTTCTGCATTCTCAGAGAGAGTGATGGCTTTGGTTTTAAGGTTCAGGTGCGATAATGAGCTCCTCGCTTCACTCTAAATATCTCTCTCTCTCCCTCTCCCTCTCGTAGCAGATACCTCTCTCAGTGGTCTCAATGTTAACTCCCAGGTCAAGTCAGTGCCTTCTGCCCAGTAAAAGGTCTGCAGCTTGAGCTGACCAGTCTCTCTCTCTCTCTCTCTCTCTCTCTCTCTCACTCTCACTCTCACTCTCTTTCCATCCAGCCCAACACCCTCAAGGGCCTACACACGCTTTTTCTCATTCCCCCTCAGTCACTGCTAACACCACTTACGCAAGAGATAAAAAAAAAAAAAATAACAAGGATTTATTTCTTGGTTCTTCATTCATTCTCTTTTTTTTCTGCCTTTACAGCAAATAGCTTAACTGCAATGCAGCAGTGCCAGCGTGGGGCATTAATATTAATGTCCGCCCATTTCGCCCAGCGTGGCAGGGAGCCTGTCAATCCAGACTTGTACTGGAGGGGCTCTCCACCCCAGCAAGCACCTGCCCATTCCTGCACTGCCTGGCTCAGACACTAGAAGGCGCCAGTCTGCCCTCATAGAATAGTGCAATGGTAGTGGTGTAGCAAGTGTGCATTCATTGGCCAGTTGTACAACATATAGGAGATATTTCCAGCCAATCCAGATCGGCCAAATGTTGAGTAATGCACCAATAGGAGGAACAATGGGGAAGAAAAGAACAAAGGCTTTACAAGGCTTTACATGGGACAATTGCCCTTGGTTCTGGTGGAAACTGGTGTAGTTAAGGAAAGAAAGTGCGTTCCAGTATTGTCTGTTTGTCAGTGTTGTAGGAACTTGAAAGTAAGTTGAAAGTATGTTGTATTTGACCATTGGGGATATATTTTATGTTATAGTTTCAGGCAAGAATCTGATGTGGCAAGGTCTTCTCTTAACAATAATTTGCTTCTTTAAGTCTCAACTCCCACACAGTGGGAGCACCACAGATGAAATTACTCGAAAGTCCCCCATGAGATGATAAATCTACAGTACGCAAGCAAATAGTTCTTTATACAGAAGACGACACATTATGAATGTAAGATTAGGCAGAATGGGTGCGGTTGCTATCACATTTAAGCAGCGCTCCTCTGCATTAAGTGGTTGGAGATAGCTGCAAGCAATGCAGGTGTGTGCGTAAGCCTCTGTGCAATGAGAGGCGGAGAGAGAGCGAGGGAGCCTGGGATCAGTGTGCTGCGCTGTTCATCACTGCAGTAGTACGGCAGCCCCGGCTCTCTGTCCGTACAGAGGTGCTGACTGCCTGCCCCCCTGCCTCTCTGCCTTTCTCTTTCTCTGCCTCCCTCAAGAGGGTATGCTGATGATGTTCTCTTTTATTACTCTAGAAGGAGGGAGACAGGCTATAGGTTTAGCAGAAACCTGCAGGGAACCAGCAATCCTGAGAGTCCTTAGCCCCAAAGCCTGCCAGCATGTGCGGTTGCTGCTCTTTCTTTTCTCTGTTAAATAGTTCACTCTTTTCATTGATTGCGCAGGCTATGACCTCCCTGTACTGTACTAGACCCCATTTCCTTCCTGCCCTGTACTAGACCCTATTTACCTCATCGTTAGGTACATAAACATTCCAGTGCACGCATGGGCTGTTCAGCCATGTCGAAATCAGGGCGAACTCGGCTGCCTTCTTTTGTCGCAGTTCAAAGATATGCCCTGCATGATTATTCAGGGTTAATCAAGGTTAGAAGTGTTCCCTTCAGTGTCTCTGCTTTAATGCTCTGTGATGGTACATTGTGTACCCAGCAACAGACTACACAATAAACACTAAACACACACTAAACACACTTCAGGGATTTGATTTTTAAGTTTCTTGTTTCATGTTTAATGGTTTTTGGACATATGGGAGATTTGTGTTTGCCTTATTTTTGTGTTCCTGATCCATATCCATGACAGATGCACTGTTCATACAGTAAAATAGGGACAAGTCCCACCTCAGTGTGCACATGCACCATATGCCCGGATGTGTGCCCAGGGGCTAGGGCAAGAGGAGGAGGGGTGGGGGCGAGAGATAATGGATGAGTCCAAAGAGGTGCTCAGCTAAAGCTGCCATGATATGAAACATAGTCGACACAGCAGGTGGGAGGGTGTTGGCACACACATCTACTGCATTTCAAGCTACTACTTTAATTGAACCTACCTCTCATGTGAATGAAGCTTTTCCTTTCATTTTCTTCCCCTGCTACCTTAATGTCATCTTTGCATATAATTAAGGAAGGGGTATGTGTACAGCTTCTTTTCACTAGTGTATTTGAAGTCTCTTTTCTTCACTGGCACTGTAGGGACTGTCAGTCAGCTTCGCTCCTGATCCCCATCACCAGTCCTAGTCACTCCCTCGCAGCATTCCTCTTGTGCGGTTGCCTTTGCAGCCACGTCTCTCTGTGGCACACAGCCTCTAAATGACCTTCAAATGGAACAGAACTGACTGGCTCTCTTCACCACACCAGGCCCCTTCTCTTAAACAGCACTGTTTAAACAATAGATTTTTCCCTTCCCTCCCTGTCTGTTTCTTCCCCATGAGGAGACCTGAGTGAATGCAGCTAAATCTTGTGTAATTACCATTTTGCCTCCCAATGATAGACGCTTTTGCGCATCACCAAGGGAGAAGTGGCTTCCCTTTTAACTGGGAGAGATGGTAGGGGGACAGGTACTCTAAAATAACACACAGCACTTGTACTGCTCAAAGACTGATGTAAATAACACTCTGCAAGGGGAAGCAAATCCTCCCTAAGTTGATTTAGTATTCTTGTCCCCATGTGTGAAAATAGGATATGCTCTGCTGTAAAAAGAAAAAAAGAGGTGTATTGGAGTATGCTGTGTATCAGCAGCAGAGAACCTGTGATATGTTTGCACACAGCAGGATGTGTCTGGCCCCAAGCTATGATACAGTACATGGGACGTTTAACCACAGATAGATGAATTGGAGCATGTTACAGCCCATCTCCACATTATTGATCCAATTGAGTGTATTGCCTTTACCTTCTCTGGGTGTTTTTGACATGTACCCCCAGCCTCCACTCAGCCACTCACCTTTCTCTCTCTCCCTTTCTCCCCTGTCTCTGTGCAGTGCCATGCGTGTGCTGCTGTCCAAGCTGCCGAGGCCTTGGATCGTAGACGAGAAGAAGGACGACGGTTACACCGCGCTGCACCTGGCCGCCCTCAATAACCATGTGGAGGTGGCCGAGCTCCTGGTGCACCAGGTAACAACACAAACAAACACATAAACACACACGCGCAACTATCTAATTTTAATACATGTCTAATCCCACACCTTGGCATTCAAACTCATTTATTCATGCTCCTGAGAGACTCCTCCCTTTCCTGCACATTGGCCCATAGCTGCATCAGCTCAGCCTCCTATCCTGGCTCTTACTGACTACACACTATTAAGAGCAGCTTCTACTCTACTCCCTGCAGCCAGCAAGCTGTAGACCAGTTGAAGCAGCTATAACTGCTTTTATTTTTTTTATTGAATCCATACGGTTCACAGAGCCTCCAGGGGCATTCTTTAGTGCTGCTGGGCCTTATATCCTCCCCCTCCTCTCTTGTAATCATAGGTCCATGCTCTTTTCCCTTCTGAGATTGCAGTGTTACCTCCCTGAAGACGGACACTTACAGGATTGTACAGTACCAGTGTCCCAACCAAGTGGGAACTGGGTTAATGAGGACGTAGTGTGAGGCAGCAACGTTGCTGCAACATTTCAACATAAGAACGTTCACTGTGCTAGCTACACTTAAGGGGGACGCCCTTTTGGCAAGTCCCTGCAATGGGCTGGTTCACAGTGATGGCTCAGCTCTCTATTCAGCAATTGCACCACAGTAGAAGGTGCACTGCAGATTCCCAGCCAGCCAGCCAGCCAGCCAGTCAGTCAGTCAGTCAGTCAGCCTTATTACTTGGGGATTTCACACACTGCCTGATCACAATGCTTATCTTCCCTCCATATCTCCTCAGCTGAGGTGTTCGCAATTGGAAATGACAATCACATGCAGCGTTATTGTAGGATGCGATTTTCCTGCCCCCAAGGTAATACTTTGTTGGTCGGCAAGGGTGAAGGAGGAGAGGTATTGTTATGGTGCATATACCTAGAAAGGTTGCTTCACCCCCTACACGATGGCAAAGAATATTTTTGAACTGCATTCTTTTTCTTTTCTGTGTTTCTCTATCTTTGGCTTAATTTATCACTTGTGCGTCTGTATGTGCACATGCATGTGCGTGTATATGTGATTCCCCGTGACTGTTATCTTTGTTTACTGGCTGTCTGCGCACATGTCCATATGTTTACTGTTTGTATGTGTGTTCCCCTCTCGTTCCCCCCTCCCAGGGCAGCGCCAGCTTGGACATCCAGAACGTCAACCAGCAGACAGCCTTACACCTGGCAGTGGAACGTCAACACACCCAGATAGTCCGGGTCAGTGAGTCCTCTCCTCTCCTCTCCTCTCCTCTCCTCTCCTCTCCTCCTTCTTTTATGTCCTCCTTTTCTCTCTCACTTCTACCACTAATTGAAGATCCTATCTCCAGTTATCTCTCTATCTGTCCCTCATTCTGGGCCGTACACAAAAGGGAGTGGAAGAACATCAAAGCAGCCCCACATTTAATTTACACTGGTGGGTGTCCTGCAACTGAATGAGCCCCTGGTTTCAGATTGACGCTGTGTAGGGGAAATGCTCTCTGAGGCAGTGTCTTGGTTAGTCATTTGGTGTAGTGTTGGATTGAGATTGCCACGTTGCCATCTTGTGGACCCAAGGAAAAATGCAGCCTATAATTGGGGAATATGATGCTGAAGTGAAGCATCTTAAGCATCAACCTTATGAATCAGTGTAGGGATATTTGCATTGTAGCATAAAATGCAGGTTGTTTTATGCTTATTAAACTGTTTTTATCTGACTGTCTGTCTTTTCATGTGCTTCTGACAACAGCTGCTGGTGCGGGCAGAGGCCAAGCTGGACGTGCAGGATAAGGACGGTGACACACCGCTTCACGAGGCACTGCGCCACCACACACTGTCCCAACTGCGACAGCTCCAAGACATGCAGGACGTCAGCAAAGTGGAGCCCTGGGAACCTTCCAAGAACACGGTACACACACATCCTACATTAAACATACTGAGCACACCAAGTCATAGTAATTTACCTGTGTCCAGTTTCCTTAAGGCATCAGAGCACTAAGGTCTATATTGATCCAAAAAAGAGGAAAAACCTTGTGTACAGTGTATCAGTCGAGAGGTACATATCTATGACTGTACCCCCGCTCTCAAGACCCAGGACAATGGACTTGATGCAAAAGGATCTTTTTATTTTAAGATCATAATGAGCTACGTGTTTTGCTTATTGCTTCATCAAGCTCATTCAGGGTCCAGGAAGTCAGACTTATAAATAAGGAAACGTGCCAGTTTATTTAATCATTAGCCAATAGGCATACATGATTCTATCAACTATTAACATAATAAATTGCAAGTTTCCCAAATAAGATTGTCAAGAAACAGCATACACACTAATGCATAATATAAATGTAGACCAACAGATCACCCTCCATCACCCACAAAGCTGTAAGCGAAAGATCCTTTTGCAGTAAGTCCATTGTCCTTGGTCTTGAGTGTGCGGTTACAGCCATAGATATGTGGCATTTTTTCGCTCTGTCTTTATTTATTTAACAATTGGATGCTTTTGCAAAACCAAGCCATGATTTCTCAAACTGGCTCTTAAACCACCACAATGATTAGAGCTTAATATAATAAAATCATGGCATTTAAATAATTGTCACAAAGCCCTTGTGTACATACAGCTGCGCTTTTATGATTCTGGGCTAAGATTGTTTTAAGGGTTGTCGTGTGGCAGCGTTTGAAGCGAGTGCCTCTGCAGGACTGCTACAGTCACCTGTATGAAGATCAGTATGTGGCCCACTCTCTGATGTGTCAGTAAATGATGACAGATCACACCGAGACAGCAAGCTCAGCGCTCCACAGCCCCCCTGTCATCTGCATCACTGGACTGCCCAGCCCGCACCAGCCCATCATTCAGACAGCCCAACACTAGCACGGAGCAGTCAACCAGCCTACTGCCGCCTCTCAGCCAGCCTGAATGAGATCGTCCCTCTCCGGCGGCCAACAGGGGCATGTCAGACCTGAACCCCTTCATGTTAACACCACATCACTAATCCCTACAGGGATGAGTGTGAGGCTAGAGGGCCTAGCTCCAGTGACAGCCTTACCTTTTCCTGTCACAGATTCTGTCTTCTTCTCACTCCTCTCTCTTCCTCCTCCTCCTCCTCCCCTCTCTCACTCTACTTCTTCTCTTACCCCCCTCCTGCCCTCCCTGGTTCCCCAGTGGAGGAGCGGAACAGACAGACAGCGGGCCTAATTGAGATATGTGCAGCTGGGTCACTTTCCCATAGCGCTCCCCCTGCAAGATGAGAATTGAATTAGCCGGCCCGATGGCTCCATCAGCAGAGATGTAAAAGCCACTGGTTGAAGACGATCAGACATGGAAGTGCCCACATTGCTGGAGAGAGACCGGCTTTGAGTTGGGACAAGTGAGGCTTTGCTGCAGAGGAGGGAGACAGACAGGAAGTTAATGGGATTTTGGGTGAGGGTTAGGGGGTTACACTGCCTGACAGCCATTTTAAGGAATGTCATAGGCTCTGATTAGTCCCTGATTGGCTAATTAGTGGTGATCTGATAGCACTTTGGCATGGACAGTCTGAATTTGACTCTGAACCAATCTGAGTAATATTAAAAGTCCTTACCTAAAACCTGAAGTTATTTACCATTAACATGAGTAATGTGAGTGCCTATGTGTACGGTAGACACTGTTCCCACTGGATTCACCATTGACAGATTCTCCAGTGTGAAATGTCCAGTGCCTGATACGCCTCTGATTTAATCTATGTGTTTGTGTTTATGTGTGCCTTCCTACAGTTGATTATGGGCTTGGGCACCCAGGGGGCAGAAAAGAAGAGTGCAGCATCCATCGCCTGCTTCCTGGCAGCTAACGGAGCAGACTTGACCATCCGTAACAAGAAGGGCCAGTCCCCTCTGGACCTGTGTCCTGACCCCAGCCTCTGCAAGGCTCTGGCCAAATGCCACAAGGAGAAGAGCAGGTAAACATCCCCTGGCTAAGCCTTCACCAGGCTATTTCCAGGTCCTTTTCAAGCCAGTCACGCAGACCTTTACTCTGATAGGTCTACAGTTTTTTATTTATTTATTTTTCCCCTCTTTTCATGTTTGTTTATGTGGCCAAACTGGTCTTAAGTTTTCTTCGAATTGACATTACAGTGCTAGCGAATAGTCTTGAAACTTGCAGAAACCCTGTTTATACACATCAGTGGAGAGGATGTACAAATGTGTATGGTGTTAGTGACTATGCTCAGGCATCCATAGCTACTGTAACACCAACTGAAAGAGAAATGAGAAGGGAACACCATCTCAGGGAAATCATCAAACCTTGTTATTGATTTTTTTTTTCTTTGCTAAAAATGTTTCATGCAATGCTTTGTTTCCTTTTCTTGCTAGTTCCTCCTCCTGTTCCTTTTAGTCTCTTTCTCCGTCTCCCCCTCTTTTCCGTTGTTCTCTATTAGTCTCCCTTGCTTGTAATCCCTTCTGCTCTCACACACTCTGGTTCTTCTCTCATTGTTCCAGTGGCCAGGTGGGCTCCCGCAGCCCGTCTCTGAACAGCAACATCGAGTCCCTGGAGGAGTGTATGGTGTGTTCAGACATGAAGAGGGACACTCTGTTCGGGCCCTGCGGACACATCGCCACCTGCTCCCTCTGCTCGCCCCGCGTCAAGAAGTGTCTCATCTGCAAGGACCAGGTCCAGTCCAGAACCAAGGTATCAGAGCAACTCGTTATCTGTCCTATAGGGCTGAAAGACATTGACAAAAAATGGAAGTGCGATTATTTGACAGAATATTGCAATTGCAATTTAAACTGCGATTCATATCATAAAGTTTTTCTTGTCAGACATTTTTTAGAACTTTAAAATTGTTTAAAGAAAAGAGATTTTATTAAAGAAGAAATAGATGTCAGTGTGCAGGATTTACAGAGTTGGAGTATGATTAAAATTTTTCACCAATATTGTACTTGATTCATGGACCAAAGATTACCCGGAGATCTAAAACACCTTGTTTAGAAAAATCCATTTTGGACGCCCCTCTCTCTTAAGCAATTAATTGCAGCCTCCAGCAGAAGTTCATATTGCAATTTCAATTTTTTCTTTTTCAGCCCTACTGTCCTGTCTGTCCCAGAAATATGACATGGAGGTGATAGCCACAGTTATCATCTTTTAACAATGTTTTAATTTGTCCCCTCCACTAACTCCAGATCGAGGAGTGTGTAGTCTGCTCCGACAAAAAGGCAGCCGTGCTATTCCAGCCCTGCGGTCACATGTGCGCTTGTGAGAGTAAGTCACACACATTTCAACATCATAACCTTGACTTTGTCACCTTCTACTCAGTTTTAGCCTCAGGCCAGCTTCTGTAGAAATGATATTTCATATATAGACATCCACATATAGACTGCATTCAGCCCTAACCGGTGTGTCCTTCTCCCCAGACTGTGCCAGCCTCATGAAGAAGTGCGTACAGTGCCGGGCTGTTGTGGAACGCCGCACCCCCTTCGTTCTTTGCTGTGGAGGGAAAGGTATGGAGGATGATGCCGCTGATGATGATGATGATGATGAGGACCTTAGTGAGTGAATCTTCCACACGTTCCCTTTTAATTCCCCCTTTTTTCTATTTTCTTTCCTCTTTTCTTTTTTTGTCTCGACTCACTTCTCAAAATGTTTTCTTTAACCTTTTTTATCCTTTGCTTTGTTGCTGCCTTGCTCATGCATTTTATTCCTCTGTTTGCATCTTTGATATGTTTTGTTGAATCTTTTTCCATCCAAGTACACACCTCCTTTCTTTAGGTCATTAGAAATTTAGTCAGAAGTTGGAATCAGACAATCTCGCTTTGCCAAGAAAGATGACAACCTCTTTTCCAATACCAGATCTGGAGTGTTTTAATATTCACATCTATTTAGATCATGTCATTTCTCCAACGTGAGGCAATGCTGAAGGGCGCATGTGCTAGCTTGATTTTAGATATTGGTTGTAATGGACAAAAGCCTCACTAATGCTTGGCTGCCTTGTCTGAAATTCACTACAAACATCTCCCTAAAGAGGCAGTATTTTGAATTTCAAACAGTTCACATCACAATCTGTTTTAAAGTGGGATCTCAGAAGCCATTTCTAGACTCAGTTTTGCTTGACCCTGTCCAATAATATAATTTTGAGAGCCATAGCGTATACAGGCAACTTGATTACATTTTCATCCTATCTGTGGCCTCTAAAAATGTGACTTATTTGGGTAAAATATTTGCACGTCTTTATAGGCACCAGCATATGCAAGAGGATGTGTAGTCCTTTTTGGTCATGATACATGTTTATTAACACCTACACAAATGTGAAAAAGAACTGAATTATAATTCCTCCTCAGGTAGTGCATTTCTGGTTGTGAGGACTTAAAAATTGTTTTGTAATAATAAAATATTTTGGATAAAATATGTCATTAACCACATTTTTCCAGCCCTGAATTTAGTCAACATTCCCCAATATATAGTAACCTACTTTGACACCTGTGAATATAACTGTTAGTGTGTGAAAACATCTGTTTTTTGTTGCATTCACCATTCATCCTCCTGTCTCCAAGTTAAACACAGTCTTCTATTACCCATATCCCTTCTTTAGTGGTGCACCTCACTAGTGGTTACCTCTATCGTGTTTTCCGCATTTTATGTTGAGTTAAAAGGGAAACTGTTGTAAGTTCACTGATTTCATGTATACTCCAGAATTAATTTTTTGAAAGTTCTCTGTGTGTCAGCATATTGGCATGCAAATCCGCTTAATTAAAGTCGGACCTGACATGCAAAAGCGAACGCAGACCCACACTGTCAAATACACACATACACTCATGCAAGGGGCAGCATTGATTGTTTTTTTTCTCCTTTCCCTTCATCCCAGTAGCATTGACTGTTTGAGGGCGCGTTAAAAACACAAACATGGTGTACAAAGATTCATCAATCACTTTAGCTGTTTCAACTCCCCATGGCTCCAGTTCTTTATTGGGCCTCCATAACATACCTCTAACCCAGTGAGCATAGTCATTAGACCCTGTAACTCATGCTTAAGTGTCGGCTAATAGCAAAATGAAAAGGAATCACTTGCCACTAAGCTTTTTAACCACCCATTCTACGTAGAAGAGACTTTCTTTCCCTCTCTGTCTCTGATCACTGTTTCTAACTTGCTAGCCTCCTCTAGCTATTCTCTCTCTAAACCTCCCTTAGAGGCTGTAGTGAGTAGTATTGGTCCTCAGGCCAACTGTTGAGGTGGCGAGGGAGGCTCCTGCTATAACAATGTGACTGGTTATTCCCAGCAGGGAGCTCTAACTCTATGGCAGGGGGATCGCAGGATCTTCTCCAGCCCAACAATCTGGCGCTAAGTTGGTGTAAGTATACCTCCATCCTCCCCTCCCTTGTCAAATCTTTTTAAGAGCCCCCCACCAGTGCTGCCCTGGCCCCTCTCCCTCCCCTTAAACCCACCCTTTCTCTTTCAGCGGTACACACACCCTAAACACTAGATGCTGATATAAATGTGATGCACATGCCAAGAATCGCACTAGTGTTCACTATTTCAGGCAGATGTTTGGCTGTCACAGCCAGCCAGTCTGGAATGGCGTCGCCAACAGGGCCTCAGTCCAGCTAATTCTTGTTGAGTGCTCAAGTAATCAATTCAGGCAATTCTACACTCATATCATTATACACATGCATCCTGTTGATCATGCAATGCCAAAACCAGAATGTGTTGTCCTATGCCTATTTATATTTTAGTCAGTCTGCCAGTCAGTTTACTCCAAAGTAGGAAATTCTAAAATCGGGTCATTCAAAGGGGAATGCTATGCCAGCAGAGGCTGCTGATGCTCAAGTTTGATTGAGGGAATGCCAAACATAAGAACTTTCAGAATGCATGTGTTTGTGATCCATGCTTGTTTACAAAACTCCAATTGTAAATATGATAGAGCGCTCAGCTTGGTTCAGATGGCAATGTTGGTGTGGCTGTATTTCTGCTTTTATTGGCAGTAGACCATTACCAAGAGGTGACGTTTGATTTGACCACTTTAAAAACTGTCTTTTTATCCGTTTTCTCTCCCTAGGCTCTAGACTAAAAAATTGACTTTCTTTTCTCTCTTTTACTGTGTTTGTGCTGTGGTATTGTATCCAAACAGCTAGTGGAAACATCCCAGCCCTGCAGAGAGACAAGGATAACACCAATGTCAATGCTGACGTACAGAAGCTGCAGCAGCAGCTCCAGGACATCAAGGAACAGGTAAAAGCTTTAGGAACTGCAACCTATACTGTCGTCTGTTGTTAAATCATCATATGGGCCCCTGCAGGATGAGCCAGTTTTAGTCTAGGCCTTGGCTCAATTGAGAGTAGAAGTGACTTTGCCATAACAAAGCATGAATTGTGATTGTTGCTCTTTATCTCTCTCCAGACCATGTGTCCAGTGTGTCTGGATCGGCTGAAGAACATGATCTTCATGTGCGGCCACGGCACCTGCCAGCTGTGCGGGGACCGAATGAGCGAGTGCCCCATCTGCCGCAAGGCCATCGAGCGCCGCATCCTCCTCTACTAGAGCCCCCAAGACTCTCTCTCTCTCTCTCTCTCAGCCTACAGCAACCACGCCCACAACCCCACAACCACACCAGCTGCTGCTGCTGCTCGACCATCCTCACAGCTCCCGAGTCAGCCAGCCAAGGGCGTCCTCAAATGTCTTATTCTACACTACAAATGGTCTCTTAAGCGCTATGATTGTGTTCAAATGGAATCCTGTTACAAAAAAAAAAAGGAAAAAATGAGAATTGAGATTCATCAATTCTATTTTTCTGTCGTGTGTGTCCTAACTGCAGCCTGAAAGGTGCTTGCTTCACTGACCTCCCCGGTTCTTATTCTTCTCTCTTCTCTCTATTCTCGCTTTCTCTCTCTCTCTCACACATCCCCTCCTCCTACTCTCGCTGTACCGTTTCTCTCTGTTTCTACTTAATATGGAAAACCTCTTTTCTGTTGTCATTGAATCTGTGGTGGCTCCTTTAGACTCACGGCCTTGGATACGGACCTGAGGGGCAAGGGTCAAGTCCCATCTTTGGACTTCACTGTGGAACAGCTTTGGGAAGCAGAGCAAATTCACAAGGGGAGAGGAGGGGAAGGGAGGTAGAGGTCAGTCTTTGTCACCCTTGATGTAATGTCCTCTGATGCCAGCTGCAGTCTAGTTATTATCATTTGTATTGTATTTGTAATCTCTTATGCAAGTGCATTGGCTTCGGAAGCTACTGACATGGATATTAAGTACTTAACATTTCATTACAGTATGACACGTTTGTGACGCTCTGAAAATACTGTGTGTACCACTCAAAGGTTCAGTGAGTCTTTTCGCTTCATGTCTGTATTCAGCTTGGCTGTTGGTGACGTACCGTGTGCCTGCTGTCCTTACAGTTGAAGACCAGTTGACAGAAGTTGGCAGTTTTGCACTAGCACGTGTCCTCTAGGGTGAAAAAAAAAAAAAAAAAAAGCTCATTCAGGGTAAAGCTTAAGCGCTTTTCTGCACTGACTTTGGAGGTCCACTTCAGCTCACTGATAAAACACTGAGGGGCGAATTCACAAAGAATGGATTGCGGCCGCTAATAGCACCATGAATTGCGCATCATTTGCACCCGCTATTTGCTCCGTCTCAAGGACTGATTCACAAAAGATATTGCGCTAATGATATGCCAGCGCAAACACGCCCATAACCTGTTGCAGCTGAGCGCAATTTGCCCCTGTTTTGCGTCTGATTGCAATTTGCCCCTGTTTTGCGTCTGATTGCAATTACCAATGTGGCAAAGTATAAACGTTGCCTTTGCGCGAAGAACACAGTAGGCAGGACAATGGCAGAGAGAAAGAGAAAAATGAAATTTTTAGACCGCGAGCTGCAAGTCCTGACGGACAAGGTGCAGAGGCATTCCTCAAAACTTCAGGCAAGAAATTTAACCGGGACTGCGAGAAACCATATTTGGGATTTAATATCCCAGTCTGTCAGTGCTGTTGGTGTTTCCAAACGCACCTTCAGACTGCAAAAGAAGATGGCATGATTTGAAGCGGAGAACAAAGGAGAATGTATTCATTTATTTTTCATGACACAATTGCATCCTGTCACTGCATCCTTTGTTTGTCATTGCATCTCACTGCATCCCAAAATAAACTAGAAGGGCACTCGCGAGCGCAGACCTCCGCCAAGGCCAATCCAGTCTTCTATGATATGCAAATGTGCAAGCGCAACCAATATACGGATCCGCTCCAAAATTTAATGGGTTCTTCCTTGGCCCATGCTACACCCTTCCACGAAGTTTCATGAAAATCGGGCCAGTAGTTTTTCCGTAATCCTGCTGACAGACAGACAAACACACACACAAACAAATGGCACCGAAAACATCACCTCCTTGGCGGAGGTAATACTGTAAATGAGTTTGAGCGGGGCTGTCCATGGTGCTGAATCTTTAGGCCAAAATAAAGCCCACTGTGCTGACTAGTGAGATAAGTGAAAATGAAATTGAGTTGTATTGATTGTTTGGTTGTACTGATTTATTTGCTTTTGTTTGTGAAGCAATCTGTGTTAAAGTTCTATAGTAATAATAATAATAATGATGTCAAAATATTATTTACAGACTGTATTTACAGACAATTTTATTTTTTAGGTAACACAAAGGTGGAATTGTTGCAGAGACATTTGCAAGGTCAATTCACTTCAATTCTCAGTTAAATCAACAAGTGATAAAGTCTGGGCGTGACACCCCTTATAAATGCTTCAGTTACCACCAACTCTCTGAAGACGCTAATAATTTCACTCTAACTGCGTGTGGCAATTAGCGCCGACCTTTGTGAATTGGACTGTTTTTGCAATGAGGCTCATTTGCATAGAAAGGGGGCAATTTTGCGCCAAATGTATGCATATTACCTAATTTAAATACGTGCAAATAGCACAGGAGCACCGAGACGCTATTTGCGTGGCAGCGCAGTTAGCGGGGCATTTCACGCTTTGTGAATTAGACGGTTTCTTTTTGTCTTATTTGCACAGGTTTAGCGTCAGCAAAAGCCGCGCAATCCTTTTGTGAATTCGCCCCTGATAGAGCAGTCCAATGGCTAGGTAGCACACCACACCTGTACCTTGTTTACCAAGCTGTACCAAGAACAGCAGCACACATTGAGTGTTGCAACACCCGTTTGGCTGCGGATTCCAGCGCAGGCGGTAGGGATTCAAGACAAACACAAAGTCATTCAGCTTCCTGTCGAGTGAATAGCCCTCTTGTACCTGTTTGTTGGACACACGAATTCACATGATGCAAACATTTGTATAACAAGAGTATCTTGTCACAACTTCCACAACAAATCCTGCAATTCTATGAGCGTTGCTAATTACCATTGATTACTCTGTGCCATTCGCTTCCAAAAATTTACTTGTTGAATAACTTGTATGGGGATAAGGTGCTCTTTACCTTGTATTACTTTTTTATTTAAATATATTTCCTTTTACAAAATCGACATTTATTGAGCTAGAGTGTACAATCTATTAGAACACAAAGATGAAAATGTAGAGAGTAAATTATTTTGTATTGCTGCCCAAAAAATAGGATTTATAGGTATCACTGCCTCCCTAATATGTAGCCTCAAATCTCTCAAACATTCTGCTTTGATATCAATGTTGAGATATGTTTTTGTTGTTTTTTTGTTTGTTTTTTGGCAACAGCTTTCTAGCAATCATCAGTGGAAACATATGTTCTCTTTCTTTGAACTAGGTCTCTGTAAGCCTAACTTGTTCATTTGTGAGATGAAAAAAAAGACATTTTATTGTCAATATTCTCATGTATCTTTTCACCAGTGTTTATTTGGGAGGAACGCTAATGATTCTCAAGACAGAGCTTGCCTTGCCTGTTTAAAAAGGCAGTTGCCCATGTGGAGAATCAGCAAGGCTACTAGCTTGCTCCCCCTTGGGGGAGTTTGCCAGCACAAACAAGCATTTTTTTAGGACAGAAAGTAACTTTTGACTACCAGTTTTTATTCTTTTCACTGATCATGATAACACTTAAAGCTAGAAGCACTAATACGCTTTATGGTAGTGTTGTCTTGTTATGGTTGTTATGAAAGGCTTATTTTGTACCTTACTTTGAATACATATAACTGTCCTGGTGGAAATGTTTCAGTAGTATTCTTTTCTTTGGCATGAATGTTTGATGTATGCAGTACGACATGTATCATGAAATCTGTTCACTCTGTATTGCTAATAAGTGCTTTTAAAACAACCATATAGCTGAAATAAAGTTCAAAATGAACCTTGAGACATTAGTAGTATTGTTGTTTGTTTTTCCTTTAAGCTCTTCTATTGAATTGTTAATTAGCTTGTTAATTTTGTTGTTTTTGTTAGTTTAGCTCAGATGTAGTTGGCTTCTCTTATATGCAGAAAATTAGCATTTTGTTGCTTTTCTCCTGCTGTGGAGCGTCTGACTTACTGAGGTGGCAGAGATGGGAGGTGTGGGGTAATTGAAAATGCTAACACCTAATAATGACTCAGCACCAGCATGTGATAAGTCAGCTATGCTAATCAGCAAGAGAGAAAGCGGGCAAGACTAAAGAAAATCACTTGGGAGTTGAGAGACTCTATACCCAAATAGAGTGATGCATCTTCCTCAGTGAGCGATGTGACAGCAGGACATCTCACAAGCCAACTCCCTAGCCTTAAGAAATTATGACCAGAGGCCATTTACGTTCTAGCTCATTGACTGGCCCATTCATAACCTGGACATCTTTGGGCTTGGCTCACATGCGGCAGCGCTATGCAGCTCCTCATAACAAGACATTCATCATGCTGTCATCCGCTCATTCTGTCAATGGAGACCGAAGGGGAGACTCAGACACTTCTTTATACCCCCTAAGGTCTCTGTGACTTGGCATGAGGCCTAGACAGTGAGTGCTGTATAGTCTCATGTCATGTCTGTGGCTTAAGTGATGTGGTGCTTTGTCATTTTATATTTGAGTACCTGACTTGGAAACAATGGCCTCTTATGTGGTTTAGCTGTTAGCGTTAGACAATGAAGGGCAGGGATTGGCTTTGGACACTTACCCTTCACCTGTTTTTCCACTTTCAGAGTGGAAAATGTATACATCAGAATCATAATCACCATAACAGCAGACCACTGTAACGCACAGCCTCTGCAGACTGAGTAGAGACAGACAGAGGTGTGTGTCAGGTGGCTGATAGACCGGCCCAGTCGTCCATCACTCTGACTGACTGCAGACCTGCCCTGCCCTGCCATGCTGACTGACTGTTGGGGTGCCGGAGACGCCGCTATCTCTCCTCTGACCAGGTCCTGATGCCTGACCGGCCGGCCTGCCAGCCCAGCTGCTTGAAGACTGCTGTGTTTGCTGACTGGACCGCAGGGGTCGTTACTCCCCCACTAGGGGGTCAGCTAATCCACGGGCTGCCCCGCTGGGTGTGAGTGATGGTGGCCCAGCACCGCAGTCTCGACTGGGTGGCGGATAGAGACGAATTGAACTCCAGGAGGTGAGGGGTGGGGGGGAGGGAGAGGAGAGGAGAGGAGAGCAGGATCAGGACAACGACTGTGACCCTCCCTCAAGTCTCGGCTGTGATCATGGAGAGGGGTCACAGCGTCAGGCGGTGATATCCATCTGCCAGCAGAGTCAGCATGTCACAGGGGTGGAAAGTCCGTGTTCCCCCTCAGGCTTGGCCCTTGGCGCTGGATCTGAAGTTAAGACTTGACACGAAATTGAATGTATTCTCTGCACTCGCTGTGAAGGGAAGGTATATGGGAACAGCAGCGGGTTTAGAGGTGCAGATTTCAGAGCACATCACAAGGTGGCAGTGCATCCAATGCCTACCAGACTAAATAGGTCACTCCTGCCGTAAACCTGCAGAGGAGAGATCAACTGGATTTATGGTAACGCACTGATTCAGACATTCTCGAGGTGGCAGGGTGCCTATAGGGTAACAGAGAGACCTTCCTTCAAGTAGAGGACCCAGGTTCAAGTCTCTGTGTCAGTCAGCATCCAACCTGCTGAAGTATCCATGAGCAAGACACCGAATCCCTACCAGCTCCAGGGCTGCTGCTCCGTAGCAGAACCTCACTCTGATGCTCCTCTGCAGAAAGGGGGCAAGAGAACAGAGAATGTTCCTATTAGGATCATAAAGTATCAGATGTAGGTCTTCATAGGTCCAAAAGTTCTGACAGACCTCAAAAAGACCTGTAAGATTCTCTCTAAGATCAGAAAAAAACATCAGAGGCCCGGACACAAGCAGAACTGGGAATCATCAGACTTTTTCAGACCTGGACAGAATGGATCTGCCAGGTTCTAGCTGGTTTCTACAGACCCAAGACCAAAAAAAGGCCTTAAAATGACTCTCTTTAAAACAAAGTAACTAATCTTCAATTTGTCTGCCAGCAAGCAATACAACTGCTTAAAGTGCAGAACCTGAACTTAACTCATGTATTGCTCTTGTGATCTAAGGTGTGCTCAGTTCCTGTCGAATACAATATGAATGGCATTTCATCTTAAAAGACCCAATATGTGCAGCAATAAAACTGGGCCTGACCCAGCTGTGAAAAAATCAGTAGTTTATTTAGTGAACATAGCATGCAATTTGGTGGACTCTTTTATCCAAAGTGCTGCACAGCACCATGAGGTCCCAGTGGGAATTGAACCCTGAAGTCTGGCTGTACCCATCAAACTATACAGGAATACTTTCGACCATAGGAAAGTTACTGTATTAGACCTTGAAACATTGTCAACATTGCAGCGCATTTCTGATTTCCTCACATTTTTAAGATTTTTCAGACTTCACATTCTTGGTTCTCAGTAATTTTCAATTCAAAACCATTCTGTTGGAGAAATCAATTCTTCCTCGGATTCAAAAAGACCACGCAGATAAGAAAAGGGGAAATGCATTTTCATAACTGCGTGTATTTGGCCACTTGGGCCTTGCTGCCATGTTGGAGGAATTGATCGTTCGCTGTCTGAAGGTCCTCTCTCTCTCATGTCATCCAGTTCAGAAGTCTGGCTGAATTTATGGTGTATCTTTATGGCGGGCCTGAGCAAAGTGCACTCTGGCTGTCTGGACAGACTCTTCTAGGACCAAAGAGAAGAAGGGAGGGCCTGACTGGGGGCCCTGGAGTGTGTGTGTGTGTGTGTGTGTGTGTGTGTGTGTGTATGGGTGGGTGGGTGTACCTTGAATCAGTGCCCCACCTCCACAGTAAAGCCATAAACTAGCCATATTCTCCCACAGATCCCTCCTCCAAACATATAGGCCCCTGACATGCTGATTGCTTTATTGATATTGATCAGGGCAAAGTGTCAAACCACTCTCCCATCTGTCTCCAGTGGTGGGTAATTTTTACTTATGCATGTACAGGGAGTTCATTAACGCAAATAACTCAGTGTTCAGCGAAACATTCAAGTAAAACTTCCACACTGTCCCGTATGGGTGTGTGATTCTTGTCGGCGTCCCCACCTGCACACCAAGCGAAAAGTAACTAATTTATTTATTTACCCTTTATTGTTTTTAATACAACAAGATTATTGAGTTGAAATGTAAAAAACAATATTTTTATATTGTGTTACATTTACATAATAGCTTGTGCATGAGGTGTGAGAGCAGCAGGATGCTTACAAGAAGAAGTTGTTCATTTGGGTCACATCCAGTATTTCTTACACAATACTAATTATTTCCGATCAAGTCCATAAGGACAAATTAATTGCATTGCTTGGCCGGGTATTATTCATTAGCACAGTTAATTTACCTTCAGGCTTTACAAAGGCCACAGGCTTGATACCGAGTTAATTTAATTATGTTCATTTAATGATTTCACCAAAGTAAGACGGACACCAAGGCTCTCCAGTTAGCAACAATCCCCAAACCAAAGATTTAGTGACTTTTGGCCTATTGATGCCAGCAGGGTCATAGCCCACACTAAGTACTGTGCTTATCATCCCAGTGCGATTGGAGCTGGGAGACTGGAGCCTGCGAGCCGCATTTACAGTGCAAATGTTATCGTTCCAATGACACTTTAAACAGTCTTTATCAATATATAGTCATTCAAGGTTTATGAGCTTTGATAAAATGCCACTAGCCAAGCGGGGTCATTACAATGAGTGGTGGTGAGGTGGGTTTTTTTTGTACTATTATTATTTTCTACGGTGCATCTGGTACATTTAATGCTCAACAGAAATAAAAACAAACCCTCGGCCAGCGAGAGGACACGGTGGCCTGAGTGCAAAAGATATTGATTTTTGTTCAGGAAGAGCGGCGTTAAGGGCAAACTACAGTGTGAGTTTGGCAGAACCTTATCATCCTATTATCTTTAAAACAGTGGGTTATCATAATTGCTTACTTAATAATTCTATAAAACTGTGGAGGCACAACCTTTGCCTGGGCAGTAAACTGTCAAGTGCTTTTGATGCCGAGATTGAAGAGATTTCTGAGGTTGGAAATGCTGCAACCTCTTCCTTTTGCATGATAAATTACAAGCAATAAAAGGCTCATAATTTGTGGTTAAATTTAAGAAGTGCAAAATCGGTTGAAAAATACAAAACAATGGCAGCATAAATAATTTATTTGAAGAACTAAAGCATGGAACATAAAATCTGGAGAACTAGTATTTGTATTTTTACATTTAGCTTCAATTTGATGTTAAAAAATAAATGTGAATCACTAATCCAGTATTACCGTGTTGCATCAGAACTACTAAATTCTTCAAATAATTAACCAATGGGGTAATACTGAAGCACTGCACACACCTCTGCTCTGTCTCTTTAGATGTGATTAGGTTCACACCACTACAAGTATGCAGAACAATGGGGTAGACATACTTAATCAACAAGTGCAAACTTCAGCACATTTAACTCTCAAACAACTCCGGCTTACGCTAAGCAAACTGCCAGGCTGCGGTGTAATGACATTTCCATCTACCGTACTACCAGGTGAGAATTTTACACATTGGTTTAGGATCAGTATTTAAGCCACAAGTGAGTGGCGAGCTCAGCAGTTTGTATTCCCTGTGAAATATCCAAGATAGAGACAACAAACTCCCCAACCCAGAGTTTACAGTATTCCCCTCAGTGATTCTTGTTGCTGTTTTTTCCATTACTGGAAAAAAAAAAAAAAAAGGGGGTTCTATGGAGAGAGCAAATGCTACAAAGACAAGTTGTATAACAAAACAAGTGTACATCTGACAGGTGCTCGCCTCCGCTGGGCAGGCAGTAACCTTGAAGGGAGTAGACAGGAATGTTGCAGCCCTATCTGAGCTCAGAGGGAAATACTGACTGCAAAGGCCTTTTTGTTGAGAGAGAAAAATCAATATTCCAGAGTCCATCACAGAGGCAAGCGCTTTTTTTTCTTTCTTTTTCTTTTTTTTTTTTTTTTTGCAGTGTGTCCTAGCTATGTGAAACGGGCTCAGAGTGACCCCTGGAAAAAAGAAATAGTTAATGCCTAACTTCTTTATCTCTCTTTTACAGCCAAGGGTTGTACCCCCAAATCAATACACGATACACAAATATCCCAGGGCTCCGTGTTCTAGACAGAGAGTGATGACGAGCGCTTGAGAGCCAGCCAGCCTCACACCACCTGGAAAAGAGAAAGGTCTTTTAAAGGCCAGGCAGCTTCTGATAGAGTCAATGGAGAAAGGCCGAGGCTCAAATGCGTACTGGGGCTCAAATAGAAAGAGTGGAGGCAGAAGTCTATCGGCATTCAACAGTTTGACCATGTGAACGCTGTGACTGACTAATGAAAAACCTTCAACTCTAAAATAAATGTTACTAAACACCTTTTTATTCATAATTAAAAGTGTTAAGTGTGACGGCAGGTTTTCTATTTATTTGAGGTGTTTGGTTTTGCTGTGTGCCTGAATCAAAAAGATAGGCAAATTGATTTTCATGGAATATATTTGCACATAGCTGCAACCGGCACTGGAAGAAATTTCACCCCCCCAAAAAAGCCTTCCTAGTTAATATTGGTGTTAAAGGTCTTAGCATGTAGCCTGGGAATGAAGCATCTGGGTCTGCCATGCCCTTGATAGCAGACCGCCACTTTTCCATGCTGTTATTCCGACCTGAAACTGGCTGGATGTTTACAGTAAAGACCAACAAGCTCGGAGCCGTCTCTCCTCTCCTCTCTGGCCTGGATTGTTGATATCTGTCATTGTCTGGTACACTGTCCCTGCAGACCTTGTAGTGAATCAACAGAGTGGCTCCCAGACAGATAAATTGCCACATCAGAGTTTCAGAGGCCCGAAACAGCTTCTGATTCCCAACCAGTGTTATGGTGAGAGGGAGAGAGAGAGGCGCATCCACCCAGCAGGACAGGCATCCCCCCCCCCCCCCCCTTCTGATAGCAGCTGGTAATCTCCGAGGTCGAGTTGTCAGTCAGGTCCTGGAGACAGATGACGTGAGGCCCCTGATAGGCTGTCTCCAGTGGAGGAGACGCCGGCCGGCCACACGGGCCGCCGGGACAGAGAGCAGGACCCAGGGTGACGGATGGGGGGGATGGGGGGGGGGAGATGAAGAGAAGGTGGGTCAGGCTTACTGGAGGAGGTGGGGTGGTGTGACGGAGGAATGCCTAGGCAGAGAGATTGGGGGTGGGGTGCGGGGAGAGTCTCTTGATGAGCAGACAGTGCTCTGCTGGAGATCGTTGTATGACTGACAAAGTTTACTTTACACCAACCCCTGGAAGCCCAGGTCAGCGGGGAGGGAGACGCTGTTTGCCTCCAGCTCACAGAGCGCAGATCACTGGCACATGTAGCCAAAGATCTGCAGAGTTTACCGCTCCAATTCCACTTAACGCTATAACATTCCCAAATCTCCACTGACTGTCATGCTTAATGGAGCACTCAAGTCCAGATGTAGGGTTTTCATGCAATATGAAATATGCACTGTTTGAAAAGATTTGACGCTTACACAGTTAATCTTTCAAAATGATTCCCGGCATTAAAGTAAAAGTCCCTATATGGATAATTATTGCAATCGTTAGCTAAACAAGGACTTTTGCTTACAAAGTACTAACATTTTAGATGATAAAGTCAGTTATTTCTTCTGATTTTGAGATATTTTATTCATCCACCAAGGGGGAAATTCTCTTTTCATCCTCTGGTTAGCCAGGTGGCAGCGCACCTGGAGCAAGTAGGGGTTAAGGAAACTTTAACTCCTGCTTATGGCCACAATGGGGATCAAACCCAGGCCCTTTCGGTTGGGAACATCCTCACTAACCAGAAGGTCAGACACACAACAACTACCACTCAGATTGTTTAATTGAAATGTCTAGCAATGAATATCAGGTAACATTTTTCTCCAAAATTGATGTATGGCCTTTAGGAACGAAACTCTTCATGGGCTCAATGGTTCACCATCACTCAGGCCTTGTCTCACTTCTAGTTGCTGTCTTTTCCGCAAAGTTAGGAAAGTAATTTTCAAAATGTAGTTTGTTACAGTATCTGATTACCTGCTTAAAAGTGTAATCAGCAATATCAGAAACACTGGATTACTCAAAATCTACCTTCTAGTAATCTGATCGCATTAAATTACTTTGCCC
Organism: Centroberyx gerrardi; assembly: GCF_048128805.1. Lineage (NCBI taxonomy): Eukaryota > Metazoa > Chordata > Actinopteri > Beryciformes > Berycidae > Centroberyx > Centroberyx gerrardi. Next base: position 19,709,488 of record NC_136009.1, read on the forward strand.
CCAAAATCCATACAGGATGATAACAGAGTGTCTTCTAATTTTCAGACTGCATTTTGTTAAATGTTAGCAACAACCACACCATGATCAATAATGATGTTTGATCCATAACCAAAAATGCCCTTTTCCTCTCAAACTTTCTATTCAGTAATTAGGCTACCCAGTTTCTGAATGTCTGTTGTCTGATTATTGTGGTTCTCTCATTAACTATGAAAGTGTAAGAAAAAAAACTTTGCATGAATTGCAGGTGGTCATCATGGAGGCCTTTTACATTTCCATCCCTGAAACGGATCGTTGTGATTCTACTTAGCTGCCGCCTGTCTCTGCCTCAGGTACACAGAATGTGATGCGTATGCCTGTTATTCACAGGTTTTAGTTTTTGGCACTGTGCACTGTAAGAGAGATATACTGTCACCAGGCAACAGACAAGGGCTATCAGTATTACTTCAATATGTCAACAAATCAAAAGTAATCCTGAATGAGTAGCGATAGTCATTTGTACAATGTAAAGATGTTAAATCTACGAGCTCCTAATGTGTCCTATATTCCACCCTGTACTTTCACCAAGCCAAAGGCCCAGCTCAGCCCAGTACAGTAGACAGTATTCCCTCGATCGCAGCTACTCCCCTATTAGATTACAGAGGAGATTTATCGAGCTGGCTTCCGGTTTTCAGATAGGATAGTGACAACACTTATCTCCAGATATTCCCTTATCAAAAAACAATTTAGTGAGAGAAACGGACATTAGCCCAGATTTTTTTACGCTGCCGAGTGCTCCGGCTTAGCCTCCTCGGTACAAGGGTCTGTTTGCACTGTGCACACACCTCCATCTGCCCGGATAGGGAAGCATTAACATTGCCTTAGTGCTCTCTTGATGTTACTGCCATTACCATCACATCAAGCTCTTGGACTTTGAGACTTGATCAATTCTGGCCTGGCGTTGGAAGACATGGAATATTAAAAGAATCAAAAGGTATCGTAAACCAAGAGTACAAGGAGGAGAACAGAATGCTGCAAGCTGAAGCTGTTGGAGGTATTGGTGTGTGTGTGTGTGTGTGTGTGTTTATGTGCATGCATGCACACATGTGTGTTGTTGGCTGACAGGCCAGACTTAGCAGGGGGTGAGAGAGGTCACAACAGGAGATGGAGCCGGTGGGTCACCATGAGGTTATCCTGACCTGAGCTTGATTTCTGTTGCCTGTATTTATCAAGAGCCAAGGGAGGCGTGTGTGTGTGTGTCTGTGTGTGTGTGTGTGTGTGTGTGTCTGTCTGTGTGTGTGTGTGTGTGTGTGTGTGTGTGTGTGTAGAGGGAGAGAGAGAGAGTTGGTGGAGAGCAGGAGGATCACTTTTAGGCAGCTACAAGATTTTACGAAGGTGTCTGTCAAGGATAGAGTCCTGTGTGTGTGTGTGTGTGTGTGTGTGTGAAGCCACAAGGCCATGTGGGGGAGTAGAGCAGACGGATAGCACACACTCTTGTTCCTATGACCCTGGAGGAGCAATGGGCCTGTTTAACACACACCGCAACTAGAATAGAATAGAATAGACAAGGTTCCAGACAAGGTGGATGCAGGATGCAGCATGGAGAGGCTTTATGGGAGCTAATCACAAAGTTTAAACAACAAAGGAACTCCAGTTATTAACATTGCATGTTTTCGGACAGTTTTTTCGTCAAGCACCTGTTGGCATGTCAGATGAGATGGGTCATGTAGTGCCGATGTGCCCAATAAGCATTCAGAGTATTTGTTCTTTCTTTGGATGATGCCTGTAAAAAGGGGCTGCAGGTGCTTGGGCCAGGGGCACATGTCTAGGGGCCGCGTTAACTATTAACACAGCCATATAACACTGTTACTGATTACCGCCTCTCGCTCTTGAGACTCCTGCTGACCTGTGCCAGGTAGGTATCCCGCTAGGTATGTGTTTGTGTGTGTGTGTGTGTGTGTGTGTGTGTGTGTGTGTGTGGAACATGTTGCTGTGCCCGGCATGGCGTCCACGCATGTTTCTTCACCATGCGTGGTGTTCAAAAACCCCTCCCTCCAGGTCATAATTCTCCCATCATCCTCTACCTCCCTCCCTCCCTCCATTCATCCCTCTCCGCTTCCTTCTCTCCCACACAGACTCGCTCGCGCTCAGTTCCTCTACGACCTTCACGCTGACCTTTATCCTGTGTACCATAAAGCGCCGAGGTGTAAAGACGTCTTGTACAAAGTTGAGGGAAACCGTGTTTTGACATTTAGTGCCCCAGGTACTTTCCTCCGGGGCAAAAGTCTAATGTTTAGAGGACATTGATGAATGAGTGGTACAACACATGTACAGCAGGGCATGTTAGTGTGTGATGAGGAAATGTTGAGGTGCCGTAGTTGCACTGCAATGTGAATATACTTTGGGATAAGGACTCTATCAGAACACTTGTGGCAGTGGAACACAATTTCGGTAATGTCTCCAACATAGTGCAAGAGCATAAAGGCTCTTTGTAGCATTTTGTGTATATTTATTCAACAAAAATACATCATCAAAGCTCTGTTTATATGCAGTCCAGGAACACCAAGCAAATCATTTTGGATTTGTTGGTGGCTCTCTCTTGACAGGATAGTTGCTACTTCTTCTAGCTGTAATTTATTTTAATCACAGATTTGATCAATATTATTTAAGATTTTTGTTCATATTTGTAAATTAATCAATCTGTTCAGAAAAGGCCATAGTAATGATGTTGCCACAAAGTTGATTTCAAAATTAATTCAAGCCAAAGATCAGGTTTTGTTGAATGAAAACACAATAAATCGCAACCTGCTGGCATTGCTTTGATATGTGGAGATGTGTTGCTTTTACAGTAAATCTGGCTTCGCTGCACCTTATTGACTGGCAGCAATTAAAGTCATGTACACCCAACTACCGTCATTACATCCTTGCCAGTTGTTCCTAGGTGATACAGCTTTGAAGTGGCCTAGACGAGAAAATGTGTGCCTAGAGGTGTTGGCAAAGTCAACACCTCAACAATCGGGCTTTCTATCACAAGTGGAGTGTGGCAGTCAGTCATAGCAACCTTTGCAGTCTAACTCACCTGTGCAGAGAGAGAAATATTCTCTTGTGACTTAAGGCAGACTTGGGGAAAGAAGGCAAACTTAAAGCTACATACTTTGCAGATATATTTTTTTTTTTATCTTGCAACGGATCAAGGTAGATCACAAGCACTGAGGCACAAGAGACAAGAGCATTCTTCTACTTTTTATTTAAAGTCACATTATGTCCCAGAGTACAGCTCAAGATACCAGTTGTGACAAGACAACAGCCATCCTCGCCTTGATTCTCCAGTATTATCAAGGCGTGCTAATCTTGTTCTGTGGGTAATATCGCCCGGTCCAGACCACCAGCCCCAGCGATGTCTGCCTGGCTGGTCGCAGCATCTTGAGGCTACAAGGCTGTGTTCTTGCAGATCTGTAAACACTGGGCTTAGTGGAGCCAGCACCTAAGCTGCAGACCGGGGTCTATCAAAACAAACCACACACAATGGCCAGGGTTTGTCTTTGTGTCAGCGGGGATAATGGCAGGGGTCAAACTGGAGAGCGTCCACTAAGGGAAAGCGAATAGCCTCCTTTTGAAGCTCCTAATGGGATTTATTTCCCTCAGTGTTAAGAAATAGACTGAAGTGTGGCTATACGGGTTCAACACTTTATGAACGTTTTAAAATGCTGATTTAAAGTTCATGAAAGCATCTAACAAACAATTCTCCAGCTACGGTTGTTCCATGCAGACTTAACTATATATTTATATTATGGCTATACAGCTTCAATCATGATATCAGCATTCTTGTGAAATCAGCTATGTGGACGTGACTTTGACACTGAGCGGAAGTCAGGCCAACGAAGCCCTGAGCCAATGGTAATTCAGATCTCCCATGTCTTTCTTGGCCTCCTTTGTTGAGGTGCACGCTGCAAGTCACAATGAGGGATCTTACTGTACGTGCTGCAGATCGCCTTGATACGGCCTCCCTTTTTTCACAGTTTCAAACAGTAGACCAAGCGGTGGCCGTCGGTGCTAAACCGGGACGTGCTCCTTAGACACAGGCGAAGGGCAACGCTGCTCATATTTAACTTCAACCGTGACATTACGACAAGGAAGTTCTGCATTCGAAACCAATCTGTTACTGTGAAGTAGAAGGGATTGTGACACATTGTTTTTCGACTAAGCCATGTGTTTTCCGCCGCAGGGACACAAACCAGCCTCAGATATTATACTCCCACCATGGGCAAACATGCAAACACAGCGAGCCACTGCTCCGCATGGTACAGTACACACCGTTAGAGACGGCACAAAGGAAGGCGCATGATTGGTGTGTTTGACAGAGATCTGATAAAACCATAATTGGAGCATGTAGAATGCATATGTTTTTCAGTCAAACAAAAGCCCCGGTCACGCCATAGAAACTGCCTCTCAATGTTTTCATTGTCTGGCAACTGAGAAAAGTAAAGGAGAGGGTGACTGAGTGAAACCTCCAAGGCAGACTGAGTGTGTTTAATGTGTGCAGAAGGGTAGCTTTGTGTGTGTGTGTGTGTGTGTGTGTGTGTGAATGTGGTGTGACTGTGTTAATATGAGAGGCTGAGACGAGGTGAGGTTGTACGGTCATGGAAGGACAAGGGCCGTGCAATGTCGGCCATGTCTGGCGGAGCTCTAGACCCCTTTCAGTAAAGCTCAAATCTTATCAGATCTCAGAGTGCTTGTTTGTTCTTCAGACTCAAAAGCCATAGACACATTTGAACACATTTTCCCTTGGAAAGAAAGTATAACTGTTTTTTACAGAAGGTCAAGGTTCCAGGCGGAACTGAGCATTTCAATAAAATCCTGCTGACGTAATTGCGAAACATTGTTTAGCATTTTGTTGCAATTTCTCTCATTTATTTAGATGCCACAAAAACGTTGCTTTCTCAGCAAGACGGAATACGAAGCACTGGAAAAGTCTGGTTTTTTAACAATTTGTTGATAAAAATCCCAAACTACCGGCACCTCTCATACTCAATCTGCCCCCCGATATCTAGCTGAACAATTAACAATGGGCAGTTGTGTTGCTTACACCACACACTCCCCTCATATCTCCCTAACAAGCAGCTGAAACTCCGTAGACCTTGAGAACATGAGCGGGCCCAAGATCTGCAAGGTCTGGCAGCTGCTCCGCCTGCCTCTCTGCCTTCCTACAGAGTCTGTACCCCACTGCAGTACCAGGCCCATGTCTCCAATCCCCGCCGCCGCCGCCGCCACCCCCCACCCCCCCACCACCCCCCACCACCCCCCTCCACCTACTCACCTCCAACTGTCTCTGTTTTGCTATCAATGACGTCACCTCTGCCAAGGCTGTTCTCCCTCTCTGGCTGGGGCTCCAAACAGCTGATTCAGGGAAAGTCACAAAGTGTACCGGAGATCTGACCTTCTCTCCTAAGACAAAACACATAGAGAGGGGCTGGCTCAACAGGATGGAGACGATGGGGATGTTAGCTTGGAAACAATAACAAGGCCCCTGAAACCGCACAAGAGATCAGGCTTGGTTTTCCAGAGACGTTTAGACTGCGGCCAGGTCTGTGGACTGAGTTGATGAAAGTCAGTGCACCTTGATCAATGTCCAGGCTCAGTCTTTGTTTTTTATCTCGACTGATAAAAGTATAGCTGCTGGTAGGATACCCAATATCTAACAATGAAGAAGGTGGGCTTGTAAGATCCATTTGATCCCAAAGGCCAAAAAGTGCAAACAGAACCGCAGCAACTGTTTTGGCTGTGAGACATGAATGAAATGTTTGCATGGCACTAAAGAAGGTCTCTTGACCAAAATGTCTGTGGCACCGCACTTTGCACTTGTTGCACTTTGGATTGAAATGGGTCTATTTCCTGCCTAAAATAAACTCGCATCTTCATTTTTTTTGATAGTGTGTGGGGTTTTCTAGCGCTATTTACTATGCGGCTGAGGACTGAAAGTGTCGCTTTGGTGTCCGTTTTCCCTTAAAACATCTCATACTGCAGGTCCAGTGGTCACATGCTAATTGGAATCAGTTGCTAAGCGTGTTGAATTGTACACCTCAGCCTTATCTTGTTTAGTGGTCTAATGGCTTTTTAAACACTTAAGTTTTATAGGTGATGGATGGTGGGCTTATCTGACTGACTGGCTCTTTCCAGGAGGGGTTCCTTGACGTGGGGCTAAGGGCGGCAGGAATAATTTCATGACTCCCTGAGGTCCCACGAACACTGGAGCCTTCCTACATGGGTTGGGCCAGCAGAGGATAAAAATACCCACAATAAAGACATTCTTTGAGAGTTTGAAAGTTACCTGACACTTGAATTCCTTGCAAATGAAAATGAGCTGAGGCCCATATACAGGTGTTAAGATTAGTTGAGAACATTTCCCGTTTGATCTCCTTGAGCTATTCAGCTTTTATTCAGGACAGCAACAAACTCCATGTTCTGTGTGTGGCTACTGACCACAAATGGCAGCGTCGGCAGAGCTAGTAGTTCTTATCTGCAATGTATATATTTGGTCATTAAAGCGAGACAAGGCATGTAACAATATATCACAACAGGAATGCATCGTGAAGCTGAAAAAGGAACTGGGATATCATTTATAGCATAACATCCAATATGATGAAGCACAGCCTGAAAAACTGTACAGATGAATTTATAATTTCATGCAGCAAGAGACTGTCCTCCTTATCCACTTAATCCTTCATCCAATATGACTAAGCACAACTTGGAAAATGTGCAAATTAATATTATGATTTCATGCAGCAAGACGTTACCCTCCTAATCCACTTAATCCCTCATATTACAGAGCAATGTACTTAGCTTTAGCTTGTCCCATCAAAGCCTTGTTTGAATTTCAGCTCCATATGATATTATCACAAGCTCTGTATCATGTGTCAAATCCTATTGTGAAATAACCGTATCCTTACACCGAAGGTTTTATCTTTAATTTGATTTATTTAACCTTTGTTTAACCGGGGTATTCCTGTTGAGATCAAGGCTCTCTTTTCCAAGGAAAAAGACATGGCCAAGACAGCAGCAGGACAATTACAGATAGAGCAGCGATAAAAGCTTTCATAATATAATAACATGCTGCGTAGCTGATGCATGAATGGAGCCAAAGTTAAGACAATAGGTCAGATGAACCCTGCCTGTGTCAGACTGATATGACTTCATTACACTGTAGTGATAAACTGGAGCTGGAGAGCCGGAGAAGGCACAAATACCGATAATAACCCAGATAAATGTGCCTCCATCTTTCTCAAGACAGTAAAAAGCCTACATCCATTTCCCAGTATAGTATGTATGGCACATATACAGTACATGGCATTTTATGAGCTTGTTTTTTTACGAGTTTGCTAAGTGACACCAAGCCAAGACCATAAATACACGGACAACAAGCTTCTACTTCTCAGATGAGGAGGAATGTATTTGTCACTGACACTGGCTCATCACATGACGCTGACAGGGTGTGTAACTCTGCTGTAAGCCAGGCAGGATTGTTAGCAGCCTCCAATCCCCCTCTCACACTGTCTGACACACACACACACCCACACACGCACACACACTCACAATAATCAGGCAGGTGAGCAGGGCGTTCCGTTGTGGGTGAGCCGAGGAAGCAAGGACGGTACATGTCCAAATGACAAAGGTTGCTTTTACACCTGTCATGGCCCGTTTAATCATCTACCACTCCAAACAGCCTGGGCCCAGGAGAGTCTGACGCTCGCAGACTCCCAGCAGCCTTTGCTCCCGCTTTGGACAAAGCTGCCATTGGGTAGGAGACTGAGAGAAAGACCCATACAGGCATAAAACTTAACTGTGTCTTCCATAAAATAAGTGTAAATAGGTCAGTGTTTTAAAGGCTCAAATAAGACGTGGAGGTTCAGGAAATGACTTTCACAGACGCTATAACTACTTTAGTATTAGGAGTGATTCAGAACAGTCTTTGAAGTCTGATCCATCCTGGGATCATAAGAAAGAAGAGAGATTGTACTTTGTAGCCTGCTGATTTATTCATGTGTTGACGTTCTTTATTCAGTTTGAATATTTTATATCTGTATATTTATCTGTATATTTATATTTTATATTAATTAGTCTGGTTTTTGGTTTAAGATGATACTGCATAGTACTGGATTTAGGATTGGTTGTATTTTATTGACTTTTTTAGACCCTTTTCACAGTTTTCACAACTCATGAAAAGTATGTATTTTCTAGATACAAAGGGCACCATTGTATCTGTTTTTGTCATAACAATTTCACTTTCAGTTCATTCATAAAACACTAGGCCTATATATCCCTTCTGGGAAATAATCATTACCTAAAGTCCACCATTTAATATGGACTCATGTTACCTACCATCCTTTAAAATGCACAATAATTTATTTTAATCTATTGTTATCAATCATTTTTTGAGAGTAGGTATCAACTTTTTAAAATGTTGAAAATCTCATTTTGGAATTAAACTCTTCATATGGTATCACAGGATGAGATATAACTCTCCTATATCAGACTGGTCAAGAAGGATTCAGCCTTCTCATGATAACAAAATAGGAAACATTGATCACTTTATAAAAACCTATCAGGCTCCTGAAATTGTTCATTATAATACTGGCAAAACATCACGGTAAATAACATGTCTGACACAGCTCAAAAATGAAAAATATTGAAAAACATAAAAAAAAGAAATCACAGTGTATCATTTAAAAATATAGCTTAGACATTATCTGCATGATATTATTTACTGTAAGCAAATTAATATTACTTTTATATTACACGTTTCATATTCTCAGCAGAGTAAAATATGTTGTGAACATGTCCTGAAATTTCTTTTGAAGCAGCCATTTTGGGTATTTGGGTAAAAAAAAAAAAAAAAAAAAAAAAAAAAAGGCCATTGTGACAGAAACTTTCTCCCACCCCTATTGAATTTATTTCCCAAAGTCAAAATGCAAACATAAATTTCCCACCTTAATTAAGAGCATAACACAACGTGCAATAAACACACATTATGTAGGCTACTAACGCGATAATATCAGAATATGTAGCTAAAAAAGGTGAATGGTGATTAAAATTATTTGATGAATTGTGTCTCTTTCCTGCACGTTTTTCAGCTACAGTTGACTCCCATTAATGATAAACTAGAAATCAGAGAAACTTGCATGTATAATGGAAGGAATTGCCACTACTATATAATCGCCTGTATTATCCGATGTAACACACCTTTTCACTATCAGGGCTGATAAATCAAAACTGCATTTGAGCCCTCAGTGGCAAATGTGCTGAGTCACAAATAAACCAGCAAGCAACCAGTTGGCCTATAGAAATAGAAAAGTTACACAATAATCGCCATGTTAAACTCACACATTATTGCATTAATAATAGATTATAATCCGAAGAATGAATAGGATTTGAAGTGTCAGGTAAAGTCAGCATTATTCCTGAGCGCTGTTATCTCAGCAACATTATACATAATATCAGTGGGCCTGGTAGCTGTGTTGGCTAATCAGGAACAGGCTGGTAGGATAAAACAAGTATTGGAGTGTTGGAGATAATCATTATCAAGTCGGTACATACGGCAATGACACCTGAAGAGGGTCGGCTGTTGCGCAATGAAAGAAACAAACATTATTGAGATAGGACCGTGGCGATGGTCATCTTGAAAAATCAATAAGAAAAAAATAGATCTTTTCAAAATAGAGACTAAGAAACAGAGACTTTTAAATTTCAATTGTGCATTCAAATATGATCTTACTGAATTATTATTATTATTATTGTTATTATTTTTATCATTATCGTTATTGTTATTGTTATTATTAGTATTATGATTATTGTTATCATTATTCGTATTATTATTATTATCATCATTATTATTAGTAGTAGTAGTATTATTATTATCCTAACGAAAAAAATGCTAGAATATTCCTATAATATTCCTATAGGGATTTAACATGTCTCTGCATTAGTCAGTAGTGAGTTTATAGTGGCCATATTATACTTAATGACATTTATTAATCTCCATTTTTAATCTATTACTATTATTATTATTATTAGTGTTGTTATCATATGAATTTATATTTTGTTATTTTAAAAGGCGTCTTCCCGGTGAAATTTGAGCATACATTAGGCCTCCAGTATCGGCCTGCAGCGGCGGGTTTGACCGCTCTGGATAATGTGGAGACAGGGCGGCGTCCTGCCACTTCTCCTCACGAGCCTCTCTGTCAGAGAGACACACTTTGGCATCACTGCGAACACACCTCATTCATCAAGCTGGAGCTGAGCAGAGGAGGGAAAAAAGAAAGAAAAAAGAAAAAACAACAGGGTTTTGTAATCTCGCACCTCCCTGACAACTGACTCAAACTCCATGATCGGAGACGGTAGCGCATGGTTAGGTTACTCCCTCTGATAATATTACATCTCCAAAACCTCTCCGGTTATCACGGCTGTCAGTTGGTTATGGGAAGGTGCGGACACTTGCCATACCTTAGCCTAAGCGAGTCCGTCTTTGATACTGTCGTTTCCAGCATTAAAATGGAGAGCAAAGGCCAAGCAAAACTTGCCAGACATTTATTTGGAAGCTATAAAACTTTAGGGGAGCGCTGAGGACCAATGTGTTCCCTGTAAACTGTGAGAGTCTGCGTAAGATAGTTTGTCCCCAGAAATTTAATCCGTAGCCTATGAGAGGAGTTTTTGGACGTTTCTGTTGCAAATTAGGTTATATCAGATGCAGGGACTTACCTTTATCACACCCCCACCCAGCACACACACACACACACACACACACACACATACACACACACACACACACACACGGAGAGGAATGTGCAGGGGGAAAGTAACAAAATAACTCAACTAGGAACTCTGGTACCTACATTTTTCAAGAGAGCTGGTAACTATTCTGTGGTGGTTAAAATGAAAAAACTAAAAACAGCAGCATAAGAAAGAAACTCTTTCTGCTCATATTAGCAGAACCAAAGAGTGTATATGGGAAGTGGAAGTAATAACAACAGTAGTTTTAATAGTTGTGGCAGTAGTAGTAGTAGTAGTTGTTGCAATGATAGTAGCCTACTGTAGTTGTAGTAATACCTGTAGTTGCAGTATTAGTAGCAGTAGTACTAATAGCCACAACAGTATTAGTAATATTAGTAGGAGTAATAGCAGTAGTAAGCACTTGTAGTATAGTAATAGTAGTAATAATAGTAATAGTCGTAGTAGCCTAGTAGTGGTACCAGTAGTAGCAGTGGAAGCAGTAGCAGGCCTGGTAGTAGTAGTAGGCTAGTAGTATCAATAGTAGTAGCAATAGCAGTAGTATTAGTAGCATTACTATCTGTATCAGTAGTAGTATTAGTAATAGTAGCTATTATTAGACTCCTGTTTCTCTCACTTGCTGCAGCAAACTGCGGCCTCCACTTTACCCTGCAGCGCGTATCTCCTATCCAGACAAAATGTAAATAGACACAAATACCTATTGAATTGTTGTGAGTGTGATGAACCGAGGACTATTTGTTAAGCTCTGTGAACACGCAGAAGACCTGTAAATGAATGATTCAATTGACACCTCTCTACTTTTGATCACTTCACTCACCAATGTATATTCCAGTTGAATGAATCATCGCGGTTCAAAGTGAGTCCCTTCACAGCAGCAGAGGCCTGCTGAGAGTTTGTGCTTCTATAAAGCTGAAGCCATTTAATCCCAAATGAAAGCGTCTGTCTTAAATAAACTAATTAGGGGGCTGGCTTTAGTTATCATAACGCAGAATATAGAGAATAAACAAACAAAACTCAGAGAAAAAACTTGCTCTAGCCTATGTTTTGAAGGCGTTAGTCCATGAAATGAGTCTATATATGGCATATTTGTAAAAAAAAAAAAAAAAAAAAAGAAAAAGAAAAAAGAAAGATAATTATTAAGAATAATAAAAACCAATACGGTCGTTTTTTTTTATTATTTTAATTAGCCCTATGGAAATAATGTTTCCATTAATTTGTTCACAATCCCCTTTGATTAATCGAGGAATACTCTTAAACGGCTATTTTACATACAGTGGATAGGCTATTTATCATAAATCATCAACCATGTTTTACCTTATCGACCTGAAGACATGTCAGGTCTTAACTGATTTATATCCTCTAGCACCAGCCTATAGGCTACATATTTACGCCTAATGATGCGTTTTATTAGTTTATAAAGCAGAACAATCTAGACTCGTTTAGAACATATTGTTAGATCTAAGTCAGAAGAAGGTTCGGCATGAATCTCAGTGTCTAAATTAAATTAACAAAAATTGTAAAGCAAAGCAGCAGTAACACAAAAATAGGCCTTTTCCCAACTTTGTCAAAGCATTTTGTTTGCTTAATGAGAAGTTTAGGCTTAGCTTAAAAAGGGAAAAAAAATAGACTCACGAGAACATTAATTATTAAGTAATAATTACAATTAATAAAATTGTAACCAAATCAGCAGCAGCTCCGGGGAGGGGGGGGGGGGGGGGGGTTGCATCTCTGCCAAAGCATTGTCAAAAAAGGTGGAAACATGATTGCATTTGCAAATTATTGTGAGTTTTAGACGTGATCAAGTGTCTCCATGTGTTTGATTGGAGGAGTTTATAGGCTGGCACCCCCATCGTGTTCCAGTCGCTAACCCTCCACATGATTGGTCCATGGAGCCTCCTGCAGCCGCAGCTACCAGAAGCGCCTCCTCTCATAAACCTCGTCAGACCACACTAACATTTCCATTACTTCCAGGAGAAGCAACAGCGCACTATTGCAAACTTTGAGTGCGACCTATGGCACACAACTAGCAGGTATGTGGCGGAAAATGTCTACTGTCTCTTGGTTTCCCTTACTGTCTTTTCTCACACCAGTGAAACAGCTGGTAAAACATCTGGTTTCGGTGGTGTGGTGAGCGCCGCGGCTGCGCCGCTCAGGACCTAAATCATCATTTCGGGGTATTGTTTTATCACTCCAACCTGCCTCTCGGCCCTTATCTGTTTTGAGTCTTATCAAGCGGTTATCTCTTTGCTGTGAAGACATATTGCGTTTTGTTTCCTATCTGTAACGGCGTGTGTGTGTGTGTGTGTGTGTGTGTGTGTGTGTATGTGTGTGCGCGCGCGTGTGTGTGTGTGTGTTTTGTAATTATGATGAGGCTATCGCAAGAGGGAGGACAGGGATTTGACACGGATGGATCCAGTGCCTCTTAAGAGCGCTTGACGATAATACCGCATTCACTATGGATTGTTTACTCGAGTTAGAAGTGATACAAAGTCAATGGCTATGACTTGACTTAATAATCTGTTTCATAGTTTATTACTTTTTAAATTATAGTCTAAGAATATCGGCTACGCTTTTCAACATGAAAACAAGCCCTATATCAGAGGTGGATCTGCGTTTTCACGGAAAGGTATCAGACCTAAACTTGACTAATTTCTATTCAGATGTTTTGGGGAGACATTTTTAATTTGCTTGCCCATGAGTAATATCTTAAACTTTGTTATCCTCCTGACCTCCTATAATCCTGACGAATCCAACGCTCTTCATTACAGGGTAGACTACACCCTGACGATTTTTATTAACCCCTACGGTGTATGGAAAGTGCTCCTGGATGGACCTGGGCGAAAACAGCTGGTCCATGGTCAAGCGAGAAGTGTCCAGCAGCCCAGGGTCACCGGCTGAACAGACATACTTACCGGGTGACAGCAGGAGGGACGGCTCCGCCTCGGATGATCTGAGGACATCGGCGCCTCCGAGCGACCTTGACGCACTGGGGCACCGCCGCTCCGAGGGCAGATCACTACACTCCTACGTTCACTTCGGACACCATAACAACACCCTGACCGCTGCGGAGGACATCCCGCTGTTCACGGATTTAGACCAAGGCAGCAAACTCGTCCTCTCCAGCGGAGCGCACAAGGCGAGCTTGCTGGTCGACCCGACCGACATGTACCAAACACTGGCCATCGCTGCAGCCCAGAGCCAGACTGGATATGATTCCCCCTCTGGTGGTTATATGCACTCCAACCCCAACTCCCCGGTGTACGTGCCCAGCTCCCGGGTGGGCCCCATGATACCCAGCCTCTCTTACCTGCAAGCCAGCGGGTCCGCTCAGCCCAGCCACGCCGTCTCCAGCCACTCGGTCTGGTCACAGTCCACCCCGGAGAGCCCCTCTTACAGCACCGGGAGCCCGCACACCTCCAGCCGGTTCCACTACCCTCCAAGCCCGCCCATGAATAACGGGACGCCCAGGGACACCGGCTACAGTAACACGCTGAACGTGAGCAGCAGAGACCAGTACGGCCTCTCTCGGCCCCTCAGTGGATCCTACCCCAATCCGTATTCTCCTTATGTTGCACCGCAGCTGTCCCAGCTGCCCTCGCCTTGGACCGGGGGACCTTTCGATAACACGATGCTGCACACCTTGCAGAGCAGAGGTGCGCCCTTGATTCGGGGACCAAACGGAGGTAAGAGAATGGCAAATTACTTTTAGACATTGATGGATTTATTTTTCATTCTCACTGTCTATGGTTGGTTAGTCCTTCAGCCATGCAGAGGAGCAGGTTCACTGGTTCAGGGCCTTGTGGCGGCCGTACTCCGCCCTGCTGAAGTGTCCTTGAGCAAGACACTGAATCCCTACCAGCTCCAGTGCGCTGAGCGTGCGCTCTGACCTCCATGTCGAGCGTAACGGGAAGAGGATTTCCCTATAATAACAGAGACATCTAATCTAACGAAGTATCACATTGCCAGTATTATTATTACGTTGTAATTTGACTTTTTTTGTAAATGATTTAATGATTTTGTAAATTTTAAATGATGCTGAATTTTGCAGTTCAGGCCAAAGGCTGTCAGACCTGCGTGACAGATTGTTCAGATGGGCCTGTTTGTGCGCACAGGCCTACAACTGGACTAATAGTTTTAATATGTGCAGCCATCAATTTAAAAACTGCTTGGGCAATATCACAAAAATTAAATGAATATTGTCATAACAGCGTGGATATATTGTAATTAGGTCAGGCTTTGAACTATTCACCTTAACTCAACTGTGCGCATTAACAAAGTGCATTTTCTCACAATATCTAAAAAATCACAAGATCTGCAGATCTAATGCAATATACTTCATCTATCATATCAATTCCCTCAACATATATGTCTGAGTATGAACAACCTATAGGCGGTTTTTAATGTCGGCCTATAAAAGCCCATCGGTGTATTCTGTGTTGCTGATTTAGGTCTTTCCTCTCCATTTCAGATATTCTGGACGACATGGGGGAGAGCAGAGAGTGTGTCAACTGTGGCTCCATCTCCACGCCGCTGTGGAGGCGCGACGGTACGGGCCACTTTCTCTGCAACGCCTGCGGCCTTTACAGCAAAATGAATGGGCTGAGCCGGCCATTAATTAAACCACAGAAACGGACGGTAAGCACGCGCTCAGGGGACCACTTAATCACTCAATTTCCTGCCTAATTATTTCAAACAATAGCTTGAGGTTATCGCCGAAGATACTCTGTACTGTTAAATGAAGAGAAGTCCTTAGATCATATCTTAGCCAAAGTGAGTTCATATTTGATTTTGTAGTTTTTGTTATCATTGGGTCTATAATGGAGAGAAAAGAGCAAATAAAATGGCCAGAGATTTATTTGGAGTAAATATCTAAAATATTATATATGGGGAACATTCAGGATCAGTTTCCCCTTTGTGCAAAATAGTTTAGTGACCTTTACGTCTGATAATTTAACACACTGACTAAATAATATCAGTCATCATTCATTGCTCCAGTTGTCCCCAGAAATTCAGTCGTTATAAACTGGTTTGGAAGATTTGGTGGCAAATTATACTAGATGCAGGGACTTCGTCATACTTGAGAATTTACGGAATTGACGGCGTTGATTCCCATAAACGGAGGTCATTTATTGCACCTAGCTAGATTATTCAGACTGTCACACACACTCAACCTATCCAGCACGTCTATGGGATCAACTAATGTTCACAGTTGACAGAAAGGGAAATTTTCCTGGACGCGACTTTTCCTGGCGCCATTACGCACAGCATTACGCACAGTTTTTACCAGGCAAACTGATGCCACGCGTGAACTCCCTGACAACTAACCCCCTGTAAATAATAGCGCGTAAAGGCCAGTTAAATGGACGTCATGATAGGGCCAATATTATTGTTAGGAAATAGGGTGTAGATAGCCGAATTATAATCAAATGAGTGGAATCGTGCCCTTCATTTTAAGCGATTTATTGTGCTTTTGGGTGACAGCCAGAGACTCCATTAAGTCACGTAGGCCATATCTCTCAATGTCACTCGCTTGCTTTGAAATGCTCTTGCTCAATGATTTAAAAATAAATAAATAAATAAATGAATATTCATGAAGTTTACGCTGTGTTCCCCTCACTAGTCAACGTCCAGAAGAATCGGCCTGTCCTGCGCCAATTGCCAAACCAGCACGACCACTTTGTGGCGCAGGAACGCGGAGGGAGAGCCGGTGTGTAACGCATGCGGGCTCTACACGAAATTGCACGGCGTAAGTCAAGCATTTCTTTCACATTTCTTCCACGCTTCGTTAATTTATCTTTATTAATCGCCCCAAATTAACAGCCATTCAAAATCATAATTTCTGCCAAATATCTGTCAAATCTCCAGGTACCTCGGCCGCTCGCCATGAAGAAAGAGGGAATCCAGACGAGAAAAAGAAAACCAAAAACCTTGAATAAAACAAAAGGGTCCTCTGGTAAGTTATTGATAATTAAAGATAAGTCGTACACATTTGGATAATTGTTACTAATGTTTCTTTTCATAACAAGACAATCAACAATATTCTCTTTTATTTAATTCTAGGAAATAGCAACGCTGTCACCATGACTCCCACGTCCACATCTTCATCCAATTCCGAAGATTGCTCTAAAAACAGCTCTCCCTCCACGCAGGTGTCAGGGGTAAGATTCGTTTTTATTTTCTTTGACATCTCAAATTAAAATGTCACATGCTGCATATGAATTAGAGCGTCAGTTAAATGTGTCTGATGTAGGAAACTATTTGGCACATGCAGGCCTGTTGCTTTGGCCTATTGAAACTTGTGACCTGTTCATTATAAATAGCATCCTTACATGTGCTTAAATTAACCTTTCCACAGGTAAAGATGCATTTCCAGGCCCAAATATTATGATAAATGAAAAAATATATATATATACTGTATATTTGTAGCCCTTGCTATAGTCAGCAGGTGTTTTGCCAAAAAAACAATCACATGGTGACAGATTCATGCTCTGGTGATGACTGTTGCTAATGAAGGTGTCATCATGATATTACAGTAAGATGAGGTTCATTCACTATTTGGTGTTTTTTGGAATTGTGTAATGGAAGTAGTATCAGTCATGCATGAATCACATTCCAACTGGGTCAGAGGTAAACACTTATTTTTACAAGCTATCTCTACTTTGCAGATAAAATTTATAACACAGATTTCTCTTTCTTGTGATGTTGCAGGTCAGCTCTTCTGTGCTGTCCAGCTCAGCGGAGGGAGCAGGCTCCGGCTCAGCGGTGAAGTACCCAGGACAGGACGGCCTGTACAGCACTGTGGGTCTGTCCCAGCCAGCAGACGTAGCCTCCTCAGTGAGGGGTGAACCGTGGTGCCCAATGGCCCTAGCCTGAGCATCTCAATCTGGGGGATGACAACTATCACCAGCCCCTCTCTCTGGATGTCACATAGTGTGGAAGTATTTGGTGGCCTCAGGCACGGTCTGTTTCCTCCCTCACAGCTGATGCATGGAGAGTTGGACAGAGAGAAAGAAGGGCGAGGCAAGCTTCTGTCACCCTGCAAGCTTGAAACGAGCGTGGAATATTTGGGATTGGCTTTCCAGAATGGTGCGGGGAACTCAGTGCCTTAAAAAACAAAGGGAAAATGTCTGGGACGAGGCCAGATGATCAATCAGTTGGCCCGCTGTGGATGGTTTCTGGACCTGCACTCGATATCTCTCCCATCCATGGCATATAGAATCAGATCTTGGTTCTTAAAAGAAGGCCACAATGTACATAAGGGTATGGATTTCCTCTCTGAAGAAAAAAGCTGTTGATTGGATACCAGTGCTTGATAAAGCACTATCCTCGAAGGACGTTTAGATTGTTTTTTGTTTTTCTCTTTCTGCAACTGGAATCAAGCCACAAGTACCAAGACAACTTTCATGAATCAAAAGAAAGTATTTATAAATCTTCCATTGTTGAAAATATGCCTATGATTGTTAATAAAGATATAAATATAGAGTAGAAGTTAAAAACATTTCTGACGTCTTCTTTTCTAATTTTGACTTTTTCTTTTTAAGTGGTTGTTAGTAGTACAGTAATTTTGATTCTGCACATGTTTGCCACTAAAAGCTCTTACTGTATTTGACTGAAGCTAGTTTGGTTTAAACAGGGTATCAATGACTAGACTATGGCATCATACTGTATGTCATCTAGTGTTTTGTTTAATTATCTACAAAAATTTGCAAATAATCAACTCCAGATTCATTTTGATATTTAAACACTGTCGACTGGTGGGTAACGTTAAGGTACTGTTCTCAAAGCAAACGGTGGGCTAATTTTTTCAAAGGTGAGTAGAAACAGAGCAGAGCTACAAAAACTATTTTACATGTAAAACAATTGGATGGCTTGTTTGAACAAAGGACACCCAGAATAGCTGTAGGCCTACTGACCTTTTTGTTACAAGACATAAACTGCAAAAGAAGACTGCTGGCTGCACTACCTAACAGATACTGTAAACTGTATACATTTAACAATGCAAGCATGCATTGGTTGTTTTTTAATGCTAAAATTAGACAAAATGGAGGGTAAAGTCAACTCTGAACATTTTAATGTTACCTTGACTAAGTGATGATATATACAATTGAAACCAGTTGATTACTTCTCCCTATAAGGACTCACACAGATTGTAATGGCCCCATAGTTTTGCATGACAAGATGTTTAATTGGAGATAGAAAAAGCGGCACGAAAGGAAAGAGCATCATTTAGACTCCATCACACTGTTGTCATTGCATCAAAACTTATCCAAATGTCTAACAAAAAAGTTACCAGGTCCACAGATGAACATGGTACCATTCTGGTTTTACTAAATTCACAACAGAGTGAGTGACATTCAACATCAAAAACTGAAATGCTGGTGCTGTATGTGTCCATGTCCTCCAGCAGGGGTGCGAGTGGAGCCTCACAAAACCCTTTTCAGGGCCAAACAGATTCCTGGGCATCCTGGGGAGTGTCCATCTGAAGGCAGGCTGATGAGTTACATTGTGAAACTGGCGTAAAGAATTATATATTTTTTTTCACAACTTGCTTCATCCAAATAGGGCATGTCATTCTTCTGGACTTATTTATTTTTTTTGAAATATCATGTCTATTTTAGCATCGTTTTCCTATAATGTTTGGGTATTTGTATTTTCTTTTTTTTTTTTTTGTCGTTTTATTTCTGAAACATTATGAAAAATTATTTTATTTAAATCCTTTCAAATAAATTGTTCTGGTGATGCAAGTGAATTTGGTACAGCTACCCTCTGTTTTAAAGACTTAGAATCAGCATTTTGAAGTTGTGTAAAGAACCATGTTCTTGCATAATATTATTAATAATATTACTCAGGCATATTTGTGTATGTGGCAATGCAACCATCCTTTTACTCCCCATTCCTCTGTGATTGAACGACGATTGCACAGCTTCTTCGGATGTTTTCGTGATTGCGAAGGAAAGTAAATGAAAAAAAAAAATATGATGTCAACGGCTAATGCAAATCAAGGATTTCCTGTGAATTAGTGCGTTTGGAGTTCACCTTCCACACTGAGAGGAAAATGTGTTTCATTTCATGTGAGAAAGGCAGATTCCACACGTAGATTTCACACCTTTCAAAAGAGTGGGGTGGAAATCAGTGGTGATGCTTGCAGGTTTGGATCTCCAGTGTTTTGGTTTGCTTTCACACTATGCTTCTATTTCATTAAAGCGAGCCTTTATTCCTCCAGACAGTTTTAATTCAGGCTGTTTCTTGGCCACCAGCCCCCCTGAGGGCTCTTGCTCAAAGCACAGTACACTTTCCTGTGTCCTTTTGAACCACCGGCTCAAAGTACCTGTCACAATGTTTACTGTACTTAAGCGAATATGACCTGTGAGTAATACCACCAGCAGACGAAAAGATTTTAGAGATGGTGAGATTTATGTCTAGGCTTAGCGTTATCTGTCTGCTCTTTGACATATTGATTTAGCTGAGTTTATTGAGTGTTGAGGAATGTGCTGCACTGCACAACAGCCAGATACACAACTTGGGGATGAGCGTTGTCGTCGGACTTATTTCTCTTTCTTTCTTTCTTTTTTTTAAAGGAAAAAGCTGTTTGAGATGTTTATTTGAATGATACTTGCAGTTGTGAAATCTTTTGGTTCTCGTCATTTGTTCTGACCAAACTGTTCATAGTTAAAGGTCTTCTATCACAGGCTCTTCATTTTTCAGAGTTCGGCTGCACTCGGTAAATGGGAACTTAGTGGTGTGTGTGTTCATTTGCAGCTAGACAATGTTTGAGGTGTTATGAAAAACACAATTTGTACTAAGAGACCACCAGGCCGCAAGAGCTGAACCGGCCCATGTGCTTCCAAGCAGATAAATTACAAACCTACCTTTAGATATGTAAATCCAAACTAGTGTTAAAGTTGAAGGACGAGCAAATATTTATAGGTTTGTGAATTTATGAGGTGGTCCCGGCTTGGCACTGTCTGACTGGTATCCATGGTGCTGTAAGGGAGGAAATATAAACACAACATCACACAGGTCCTCCCTCTGCGCTCTCTGGGAATGATGTGCGCAGGGTTGGGGGTCACATCCACAACCGCAGTCCAGATCAAAATGACACAAATCACAAGCTTACAAATTTTATCTAAAGAGATGGAGTGAGTCGACGATATCTGCCACTGGGTACTTACAGCAGGGCGACAGAGTAGGAACGCTGTCCAAAAAGCAATCAGAAGCTGAAGAGATGACAGAGAGGGATTGGAGTGTGAGAAACGGATGAGAGGGGAAGAGGTGAGAGAGAGGGGGAGAGAGAGAGAGAGAGAGAGAGAGAGAACTGCCGAGACAGTCACATAAGACAGACACAAAAAAAGACAGAAATAGAGAGGGAGAATACAGAGATCTTGATGGCTGTGCAGAGTTGAAAGTCCTCCCAAGGTAAACAACACAGGCTGGCCCAGCAGCAGCAGCAGCAGCAGCAGTAGAAGCTACAGGCCCGGGGCTGTTTGGCCATCGGGCAGCAGCACAGCACAGCACAGCACAGCACAGCACAGCACAGCACAGCACAGCACAGCACAGCACAGCACAGCACAGCACAGCACAGCACAGCACAACACAGCGGCTCCCTGAGGAGATGCTCGTTGATCTTTCCATGTTGCCTTTCAAAGGAGAGCTGTGCTGGCCCTGCCTCCGGAAGAGATGGGATCTCTGACTCAGCCCTTTTGGGTTTCCTCGACAGACATGGGGGCACATTCTGGGGAAAAAAAGACTTAAAAACATCATCATTAGCTGTGCTGCTTGTGGGTCGGTCTACAGTTGGAATTCCCAGAAAAATGTTTTTTAAATGGAAAGAGTTTTTGTGTACGTAATCAGTGGGAGGCCTTTGATTATTTTGGATTGTCTTTTTTTGGTCATTTTTACCGTTATTAGACAGCTCAACGTGGAGAGAGACAGGAAAGACTGAGAGAGAGGGGGGGGGGATGACATTTGACAAAGGTCCTGTCCCAGATTTGAACCCAGAACGCTGTGTTGACATGGTATGCGCCTTAGACCACTGAGCCACCAGGACGACCCGGACTCACTATAGCCTTGCCAGATCCACAGAGACTGCTGCCCACGCCATGTGCGCTGGCTAGTTTTCCCTCCCAGTTAGCTTTAGCAAACAATTTCACAACAGTGCAGGAAAGGATAAACTCAACGTCACAATTACACGGAAAGTAGGTGCCTCCCCTGCACAGGTCATAAACTCTTATAGGCTTACTCATAGGAAGCTGTTATCCAGAAGGGTAGGGCAGTGTTAACACATTAACATTAACTAGTCATAATGATGAGAAATGCAACTCTTTTCCTAATAATAAAACAGTGGTAACCAAACTGTTGTAACCATTAATCAGATTAACCTAAATAATAATGAAATATTTATTTCCACAAAGCGTGGTGATTACATCACATAACTTCTATTTCAGTCCATGTTACTTTGTTACAGAAATAGTGGGAGTGAGTTCATGGAAGATTGAGTGTCTGAGCGCATGACAGATCTGGTGGAGAAGAGCGAGTATCACAGGGTGGGACACAAGTCCTTGGCCTGATTGCGTGTGTGTGTGTGTGTGTGTGTGGTGTGTGTGTGTGTCTGTTGTGAGGAATGTCAGGAAGTTGTAGGGAATGAGACTCTATGGGAGGAGATGTGCTTGAAGGCTGAGTGTGAAGGAAAAGACAAAAGGAGAGAGCCTGGTTACGTGGAAAGAGGGAAAGCGAATATTAGTCACAACTGACAACCTACAAGCCTTTGACCTGGAAGTGAAGCTGAAGCTACATCAGTGTTCACAGAATGGGCGGTCATGCTCAGATTGTCTTATGCTGTATTCCCATGATGCAGTGTGATGTTTTTTCAATCCTCGATCCTCTTGTCAAAATTAAAGAAATGTGAAGAGATGACAGCTCAGTTTTTGACTTGAGCTGGAATGCCATTTTTCAAAATCCAGTCATGTATAATGCAGACACATCACACAATACCTATACTGTAATGTAAAGCTAGCTATTAGTTGGTGTAATACAACTTTTGTGACATTCTTGCCAGGTTAGTTAGAATGCGTTTCCACTATTGAGAAACTTGGTATTTATTATGTGTTGCCTGAACTCTTCCATAGACTTCCATTGTACCTGAAAACGTGCCTTAATCCCTTCAAAACTTCACAAAAACATAGTTGAGGACAATACTATGCTAAACTCACCGTTATTTGTATTTTTTGCTTGAATCCAGTGTCTGAAGAGATGGAGATGGAGGCATTTCCTTATGTTGTATAAAGGCTTTAGGTTGAAGGCCATGAAACTTTTTCTCAACTAGCCACAGTTTCTAGTTTACTGAGAATTTCACAAGCCAATTTCAATTTCATTTTGTAGTTTTTAGAATAAACACTGGTTTGCTACCTGTGAAAGTGCCAAATACCAAGGCACCCAATCATGTGTTTTTTCTGATATACACTTGTTAAGCAGGCCTAATATTTTCAACTTTGCAACTCATAGATCTGGATATCGTTTCCTCTGAGGAGGCAGTTGGATTACGGTCTC